>NC_045980.1:8182716-8530984 GCF_010909765.2 Amblyraja radiata
TCCCTCTCCCTCTCCCTCTCCCCTCCATTAGCGTGAGTGCAGGGGGGGGGGGGTAGTTAGTGTGTGACGCTGCATGCCGCCTCCCCCACCCACAATCGCACGTTGGGGGAACAGACCCAACGGGTCTGCACTTGGTCTAGTACAGAATATAGTTCAGCTCTAGAAATGGGCATAGAAATGGCAGATAGAGTTTAATCCAAACAAGTGAGGCATTGCACTCTGGGAGGTCAAATATACGGGGAAATATATACAATTAATGGCATAACATTCAACAGCTTTGATGTGCAGAGGGATCTCTGAAAAGTGGCATCACAAAAAGGCACATGGTATGCTTGCTTTCATAGGTTGGTGCCTTGAGTATCAGCATCAGGAAGTTATGATGTAGCTTTGTTGGAGTTGGATTAGGCCACTTTTGGAGTATTTCAATGAAGCAGCATAACCTTAGGGTGTGCACATGTTTATAATCAGGAATAGGTACGAAAGTTGGCAGTATTGTGAATGTGGCTCATAGTTAGGTAATAACTGTATCTTAGCTCACAGCGGTACTAGTGGAGGCAGATATGATTGTGGCGTTTAAGAGGTTTTTAGATAGCCACATGAATATATAGTGAATGGAGGGATATGGAGCATGTGCAGGCGGAGGAGATTAGTTTAATCTCGTATCATGTTCGGTACAAAGATCGTGGGCCGAAGGGCCTGTTCCTATACTGTACTGTTCTACTGTTTAATGTCCATATCCTATGTAGTGGATTGGTGTGCAGAGAAGTGAGAGATGGTATTCTAAGAATGCTTTATAAATAGGTGATTACATTCCCTTTACTGCCAAAATACACTTTAAAACTGCTGCCAGTCCTTTAAAAGTTGCCCTCCTTATATTTTTTTTCTTGCTGTCAGTTATTTTATTCCCCGTAATTGTGAGGTGGGAAGCAAGGGCTTGTTTTGTGTTTCCAATGTTGTTTTGATAATTACAAACCAAGCTAACCTGTGCCTCCTTCCACCGAGTCAGACCAACACATTGACCAATCTACTGGAGAAATTCAGTGGATCCAGCAGATTGTTTGTTGCTCCATATTCCTACGTCTGTGGTCTCTTGTGTTTCAATGATTCAATGGCACTGTATTAATACAATACAATACAATACAATTTATTTGTCATTTGAACGCCATTGAGGTTCAAACAAAATGTTGTTTCTGCATGTACCTAGTTACAGTGAAATTCCTTGTCTTTGCATACAATCGGTAAGCCAGCGCCGTAGGTGGCGGCTATTTGTATACATTGGGTATGCAGCAAAGAATTTCACTGTCTAGTCACTCCATTTAATTCCAAAATCATACAGCAGACATTACCTAGCAGCACACAAAGTGTCGCCATCTTTGCAGTGCCGACAAAGTTCTTAGACCAGTCTCATTTTTTCACAGCGGCAAACCAGGCCTGCAGACGCCCCCCCCCCCCCCCCCCCCCCCCCCCTCCCCCCGCCAAGGTTCCTCTTCTCTCTCATCGGCTCTGGTCCGGGTTCCTCTTTGTCTTTGGCTGCCCACCTCGTTCTTGGCAGTGTGGCCCACCGACTCCCTCTTTATTCTCAGTGGTCCCCACGGTTCCCTCTCTGTTCTTCGAGTCACAGTCCGCCGGGTGCCCCTTTGTTCTCAGTCCCCACCCCCCCACCACCACCAGTCCCTCTTTGCGGCCCACAGTTCTTGTTGCCTCTGCAGAGTCCCCCTTTGTTCTTCGAGGCACAGCCCGTCTGGTCCCCATTTGTTCTCAGTGGTCCCCTGCTCGATCCCCCTTGGTCTCGGTAAATGATTTATTTTCTGGCACCAACTGCTCTTTCAGCCGTCGATGCTTTAATTCACATGGGTGATCTAAACATGAAGAATTGTCACACCTCTGCACACATCCAACGGTTCAGCTGTTATCAGAAGCTTCGCTGCTGGAACATAATGCGTTTATGTTTCTGTCTCCATTGCCACGGTGCAACAGGTTTGCAATTCATCTGCCTTTGAACTGCTTCCAAGATGGCGCCCAACACAGGCGACTATTTGGGTGCTAACTACAGAAGCAAATCTACAAACTCATATTACAATTGTACACGCTCTCAAATCGTGCATTGTCTTTCTGCTGACTGGTTAGCATGCAACAAAAAACTTTTCACTGTACCTCGGCACATGTGACAATAAACTAAATTGATACTGAAACTTTAATTTCTTTTCAAATGTTTTACACTGTTATAAACCAATTTCAGTTCCAAGGACCGACACATGTGTCAACCTTTTGTGACGAGGGAGGTACTGAAGCTATATGCATTCTGCAGCTGTTTGCTTTCTTCATTCAAAAGGCCATCAGCTGGGGAGCACTCAATGTCCTATTTCACTAAAGGCTGTCTGAAAATCCAGATCTCCTTCTGATCTTAGTATAATCTTTCATAAGTTAATACATTTTTTCCTTACCTTTAACCAACATTGACCTAAAGCCTTTGGCCTTGCTGGTTCCCATGAGAGTGGGTGAATTGTAGACATCCAGACGTCGATCAATGCTGTTTGAGACAGGGACAGTTCCAGCCGCTTCTGAATTTCAATCACCAAATTCACAATTTATGCCACAACATTTTGCTACCTAGTTTTGCATCCTGCTTCTTGCAGGCTTGGGAAGGAATAAGTTGTAGATTGTCTGCTTTTACTTTGACAATTCAGAGCAACTGGAATTGTTTTACTCTGGTATTTCATTAAATTAAATCCACAGTGATCCCAGACATGAGTCAAAGAGTCATAGTCTTACAGCATAGAAACAGGCCCTTCGGCTCAACGCCTACACTGGCCAGCATGTCCCATTTACTCTAGTCCCACCTACCTGCGTTTGGCCCATATCCCTCTAAACCTGTCCTATCCATGTACCTGTCTAAATGTTTCTTAAACATTGCGATAGTACCAGCCTCAACTACCACCTCCGGCTGCTCGTTCCATGCACCCACCACCCTTTGTGTGAAAAGGTTACCCCTCAGGTTCCTATTAAATCTTTCCCCCGCTCACCTTGCACCTACGTAATCTGGATCTTGATTCCCCTACTTTGGGCAAGAGATTCTGTGCGTCTACCCTATCTATTTCTGTCATGGTTTTGTACATCTCTATATGATCGCCCCTCATCCTCCTGTGCTCCAGGGAAACGTGAAGCATGTTTCATGAAACATAGGGTACCCATAGTTGAGTAAACCTATTATCATTGATTCCAGATAGAATGCTAACAAGTAGCTTAACATTTATATTTTGTTCTAGGTTGAGGTTCCAGCAGAATGTGGGAGGAAAACTTGAACACACAAAGGAAGCAATGAAGAGATTCAAGATTCAAGAGTGATGTCCCAGATAGGACAATGAAATTCTTGCTTTGCTTCAACACAACAGAATATAGTAGGCATAAATAAATAGAGAACAGAACAGATCAGTGTGACCATATACCAATGAATATATATATATACACACATAAATAAACAGATAAAGCACAATGGGCTATTCTGCCCTACTTTGACAAAAGGAAGCAACTGACAGAAAGGCGTTTTCTTGTAAATTAGGAAAATGTGTTTTTCTTTCAGCTCTCTGTAATGGAATTTCTTACTTCTCTGGTATAAATATTTTCAAATTGTACTGAGAGAATGACTTGTTTTGTTCACCATTGTGTAGAGCAATAGCTCAAATACCCTAAAACAAGCAATTACTCAATTTTGACAAAATTGTCAGTGGATCCCTTTTGTCATATTAGGGCAGTATTAATGATCAGAGTTTTGTTTGAGGTGTTTAATAGCCTGATGGCTGTGGGGAAGCAGCTATTCCTGAACCCAGATGTTGCAGATTTCAGGCTCCTGTACCTTCTACCTGAAGGCAGCGGGGAGATGAGTGAGTGGCCAGGATGGTGTGGGTCCTTGATGATGCTGGCAGCAGGGAAGGTGTGTGTGGGAGAAGAACTCCATTTAAGAGATGTTAGAATTGATTGTGCCTCTAACAGTGTGCAGAAGCATATACCAGGCAGAGAGAAAGTTGGGAGAAGATGCAGGGGAGAGGTTGCAGGAAATATAGGAGGCAAGGGGAAATCAAGATGGGAAAATTGAGACTGAAATGTTTTTTATGGTGCATTGGCTTCCTGAACACAGGAGCAGCTGCTTCATAGCCCTGTCCCACGGTGCGAGTTCATTCAAGTGCTCACCCGAGTTTTAAAAAAATGAAACTCGTGGTAAGCACGGAGAATGAATGTAACGGGTACGTCGGAGCTCATTGACGTCTCTTAGCGGCGCGTAACGCTAACGGCAGGTACTCGGGAAGACTCGCTAACGGCAGGTAAGCACTGGAAGACTCGTGAAGATTTTTCAACACATTGAAAAATGCCCACGAGAGCCCCGAGTACCGACGAGTGGCCATTCCCGTAAATCTCCGAATTCGAATCAAGGCAAACTCGGGAGAGCTCTTGGAATGAACTTTCACCATGGGACAGGGCTATTAGACTTAAAATTTTACTTTAAAGATACAGCATGGAAACAGGCCCTTCGGCCCAACGAGCCCAGGTCGATTAGTTGTATCCTACACATTAGGGACAATTTACAGAAGCCAATTAACCTACAAACCTGCATGTCTTTGGAGTGTGGGAGGAAACCGGAGATCCCTGGAGAAAGCCCATCCAGGGAGAGCATACAAACTCCGTACAGACAGCACCTGTAGTCAGGATCGAGTTTAGATCTCTACCGCTGTGAGGCAGCAACTCTACCACTGCGCCACTGCCCCTGTGATTGCTTCAAATCTTTGGCATTTCATGTGCAGATAGCTATGAATGCTCAGACATGGACCGTTTTGTAAAGCTAAGATCAGTAAGTTCTTGATCTCAAGGGGTCCAGGGATTAAGCAGGAATGGTAGAGGGGTCTAATGGACTGCTCCAGCTCTTGCCTCTCATGCTCTTTGTATTCTAAACCAACTGCATTAATCATGAAGTGGCTGATGCACTAATACATCTAAATCTCTTTCCTTCTTTAACTTTTGAGCTGAATTGTATCTCTACTGGGTGTTAGTATGCTTGCCATGTAATCTGCCCAAGTGCATAATACTATTTTTATCTGACTACAAGCATATTTCTCCATTACTGTCGAAAGGTTTTGATAATTCCATTTCCGCACAAATATTAAAATCAATTAAAAAGGGTGCTTTGGTTTCCTCCCACACTCTAATGACGTACAGGATTGTAGGTTAATTGGCTTGGTGTAAGTGTAAATCATCCCTAGTGTGTGTAGGATAGTGTTAATAAGCAGGGATCGCTGGTCGGTGCGGACTCGATGGGCCGAAGGGCCTGTTCCACGCTGAATCTATAAACTAAACTAAATTAAATTTATTTTTCATCATTTGATCGCATTTCAGATTTTGTTGTAGATTTTTGCAGTTCTGGCTTTTCATAAGTGTGGTCCTTAATTTTACCCCCTATGACCTAAGGACTGCCAGTCCTCTAAAGGGCCTGTCCCACTTTCATGACCTAATTCACGACCTTTTTTACTCGTGGACTTTTTTCATCATGTTGAAAAAACGCCCCGACCTACCTGACGCCACGAGTACCTACGACCAGCATCACGACCTGCTACGACCTCCTACGACCTCGTGAAGGCAATGCTGCGAGTATGAGTCAAGGGCAAACTCAGCAGAGGTCGTGAATTAGGTCGTGAAAGTGGGACCCTTAAAGGCTTGAGCTGCAAAGTCCTAGAACAACACAGGGAGATTATGTGTGGGTGAAAACTGCAGATGCTGGTTCACACCGAAGATAGGCACAAAATACTGGAGAAACTCAGCGGGACATGCAGCATCTCTGGAGAAAAAGAATAGGTGATGTTTTGGTTCGAGACCCTTCTTCAGTTTGACCCTTCAACAGAGATAATGTTTCATAACGTCACATATTCCTTTTCTTCAGAGATGCTACCTGTCCAGCTGAGTTACTACAGCTTTTTGTGTATATCTCCAGGGAGATTATGTTAGTTTTTACACTGTAAGATTCAAATATTTCATGGATATTTTTAATTGGGTATCAGAACACATTGACATCTACAAATGCTCCTTCTTTGTGTGAAAATATGCCCAGGGCATAGTATAATTTAAAGCCTAGCTGTGAGTTTTGTGTACTGTTTTATGCCTGTTTTGTCGTAAACAATTTGACTAAACGCATCCCCACATCTACCATCAACGTATCAAGTTGAGACACTTCTTCAGACCGACTCTTCAAGACTTCTGAAGAAGGGTCTCGACCCGAAACGTCACCCATCCCTTCTCTCCAGAGATGCTGCCTGCCCCAGTGAGTTAGTCCAGCTTTTTGTGTCTATCTTCGATTTAAACCAGCATCTGCAATTCCTAACTACACATCAAGGTATCAGTACTTGTAGCAAAATCTTCTGAACATACTTGATCCTAACACACTAACACACTCTTGCTGAAGTTTTTAAGATCATCCATACTCGATTTTCATTGTCTGTATCTCATTTTCACCTAACCCACAGCTACAAAGGGACCGTTTCCTTGATCATCATTATTTTTTTGCATATCTCTCATTTCTTTGTTCTATATAATGAATAATGGATGAAATTTATATAGCGCCTTTCTAATACTCAAGGCGCTTTACATCGCATTATTCATTCACTCCTCAGTCACACTCGGTGGTGGTAAGCTACTTCTGTAGCCACAGCTGCCCTGGGGCAGACTGACGGAAGCGTGGCTGCCAATCTGCGCCTACGGCCCCTCCGACCACCACCAATCACTCACACACATTCACACACAGGCAAAGGTGGGTGAAGTGTCTTGCCCAAGGACACAACGACAGTATGCACTCCAAGCGGGATTCGAACCGGCTACCTTCCGGTCACCAGCCGAACACTTAGCCCATTGTGCCATCTGTCGTCCCTATATCTCTCTATATCACCATCTATATCTCTCGTTTGCCTTTTCCCCCCCCACTCCCAGTCTGATGAAGAGTCTAGACCCAGAAACGTCAACCATTCCTTCTCTCCAGAGATGCTGCCTTTCCTGCTGAGTTATTCCAGCATTTTTTGTCGATCTCTGGTGTAAACCAGCATCTGCAGTTCCTTCCTACAATTTTTGGCTACTGATTTTCATAATGGAATTAGATTACCAAATCATTATGATTAGACAAGTGGAGATCAGTTTTACGTCCACGACTTGAGCAGTAAATTGGTGTAATGGAACGGTTGTTAGTTACAAACACTGACTGACTTTCATTCAGAGAGTTTATGTTCTCATATTTGAGAACTCTCATCCTTTGAAGTTACTTCTCTTTAAACATTCCATGTCCACCTAATTTCTCCTTACATACATCAGGACGAAAATTGCACTCTCCTATATGAAGTACATCCACAAAATCACGGAGCGCCTGTACACAGTACGAGGCCATTCAATCTATCAAGTCTATGACAGCTTTCAACGGCAATCCATTCCCATGGCATTACGATACGACATTTCTCAAATGCTTACATAGTTCCATTTTGACTGCTATAAATCTCATCTTCTTTGGCAGTCCCTCAAGATTCCCCGTCTTTCCCTTTTCCCTATCCTTTCCGCCCATATCCATCCCACCACCTTAATATTGTCTCCATTTCTCCTCGAACCATTCACAATATCCGCCCATCTGTGAGACAACACCATCAACCCCACCCCCACCCCATGTTCCTTCTCCCGCCCTCTCCACAATATTCCATCGGTTGAAGTAAGGTCCTGACCTGAAACATTGTCTGTCCATTGCCTGCACAGGTGCTACCTGGCGTGTTGAGTTCCTCCAGCACGTTGTCCTTTGTTGAAGATCACATGTTCCTGTGTGTTTGCGCTGGCACCACATACTCTACTGAAGATGGGGCAGGATGTACCTGAGATGGGTGGCCTGATGAGTACTTTGTAGGTTAGTGAATCTTTCCTACTGCACATAAGCCATGTGCTGCTTCTGCATGTATTCAAGGTTCATTAAATAATCACTAATTTCACTGAGGGAGTCTAGAGATGTCAGATTGGCTCATTCTTGATGGTGATACTCAATCTTTGAAGATGATCGTCAATGGAAGTCTGAAGAAGGGTCTTGACCTGAAACGTCACCCATTCCTTCTCTCCAGTGATGCTGCCTGTCCTGCTGAGTTACTCCAGCATCTTGTGTCTATTTTTGAAAATGATGTTCCTTTATCAGATTTGCCCTGTGTCTCTATTGAGATTTGCCAATAGTGGATTACCCAGTGGGTTAACAGGGTGTGACCATTATATTGTGGAGAGGACGCTGTCCGTGTGGGGTTTCTGTTAACAGCTCCGATGTGGACGTGACAAGTGGTGAAGGGAACCAAAAGACCAGGATCTGTTGTTTGAGGCCTATTGCTCACACAAGTGTGGCCTCATGCCCAAAAGCCATGGCCCACTGTCTCCCTCCTCCCTTTTAAGCCCTTTCACCTGCTTCCCCATATGTGTTCGAGATGTCAGAACCTAGTTCTTGCCCCACAAATGTCTCTCACCTGCATTCCCAATCCCCATTCAGGCCCCACTTGTACATATGTTCCTGTTCAGCATTTGGACCCAACGTGTATCTGGTTCCTATTCCACTTCTGACCACACAACCCAATCCTAGTCTCACATCCACACACATTCTCATCACCCCAAAGCATGTTCTAGATCCTGGCATTGGTACCACACCTACACACACTTTCTCCCCCGCTGTTATGGATCTTCCATGAGCTAAAGCTATAGCCTTAATCTTCCAGTCTATCTCATTGTGGCCCTGGCACATTTTTATCTGCACTTTCCCTTGCTTGATGAACCTAAAATGTTGGAACGCTGCATTCTGCAATCTGATATGGCTTCATTGTACTCCTGCATGGTGTGATTTGACTGGACAGCTTGCAAAGCAAAGTTGATCACATTATTCCCTACATGTGAAAGTAATTAACCAACACCAGTAACATTTTGCATCCCTGAGATAGATAGATTCTTGATATGTACGGGTGTCAGAGGTTATGGGGAGAAGGCAGGAGAATGGGGTTAGGAGGGAGAGATAGATCAGCCATGATTGAATGGCGGAGTCGACTTGATGGGCCGAATGGCCTAATTCCGCTCCTATCACTTATGATCGTATGATCTTAGATATGGATCATCAAATTGGGAGCAGGCACAGTTAATATATGGGTAGTAAAATAGTGGAGTAAATCAATGGCATTCTCTCCAAATGAAAATCAATAGGTTTGTGCAACATGCTACCAATCCATTGCACCAATTTAGCACTCGGGGAAAGAGGGTAAAAATGACTTCCAATTGACCAAATGTGATGTTTTGATAATCTAACCTCATAATGAACAGACCCTCGAGGAAACCTAATATTTGAATGTGTAGGAAGGAATTGCAGATGCCGAAGCTAGACACAAAATGCTGGACTAACTCAGCGGGACAGGCAGCATCTCTGGAGAGAAGGAATGGGTGACGTTTCGAGTCGAGACCCTTCTTCAGACTGGGAGTCACGGGAGAGGAGGACCAGAAATATGGAAGGGCAAGGTGTGAAATCAGGAGATCAAAGCAGATGACGATCAAGGAAAATGTAGAAAGGTTCATTGTTAGTTGAGGTGAGGTGACAACGAGGCATACAATCAGTAAAATTAATCAGGACAGAGAAACGAGTTGGATATTTGAATAGTGCAGAGAGTGAGATGCGTTCACATTGATCAATAACTTTTACAAGTTATTGCCATTTTAAACTTTAAAAACGTCAGCCGCGCCTGCGCAGTTGGGGGCTATGGGTGAGTGGTGGAATATTGCGTTGGGGGAATGGGGCTCAACAGGTCCCACTTGGTCTAGTTATCCTTAAATTTTACCTGCATGTATCCACCTGTTCATCTAGCAAACCATTATCCTCTTCAAATCTATGGCTTTCCGACAGTCATTATGCTTCTAAAAGGTTTGTCATCCACTATTACGATATTGTGCTTTAGATCAAGAGTCAAGAATCAAGAGTGTTTTATTGTCATATTTTCCGAAATGGAATAATGAAGTTCTTACTTATAGCAGCGCGACTGTTATGTAAACATAATACTCCATAAAACCCATAATAAGCAACAAAAAAAGTTGTGGAGTCTTATAATCCTTTGTCCTAAATGTGGACTCTGATGCATCGTCAAGACCAAACGTCGACTGGGCGATCGTTTCGCTGAACACCTTCACTCAGTCTGCCTGGACCTACATGATCTCCCGGTTGCTAAACACTTTAATTCTCCTTGCCATTCCCGCACTGACCTTTCTGTCCTCCATTGTCAGAGTGAGGCTAAAAGGGAAATTGGAGGAACCGCATCTCATATTTCGCTTGGGCAGTTTATAGCCCAGTGGTATGAATGTTGATTTCTCCGACTTCAAGTAACCCCGGCATTCCCTCTCACTCCATCCCTCCCCCACCCAAGTCGCACCAGCTTCTCGTTTTCACCCTATAAACAGCTAACAATGGCCTGTTTTCTTTATCACCATTACTTTTTTGCATATCTTTCATTCATTGGTCTTTATCTCTCTACATCATCGTCTATACCTCTCGTTTCCCTTTCTCCTGACTAATCTGAAGAAAGGTCTCGACCTGAAACGTCACCCATTCCTTCTTCTCTCCAGTGATGCTGCCTGCCCTGCTGAGTTACTCCAACTTATTGTGTCTATCTTCAACAAAAAATAGTTCAGTATGTGTAGATTACAAAATAGACAACTAAATAAGCAAAACTAGTGCAAAGTCAAAAATAAAGCCTCCTAGTCTGTGTAGTTATTAGGTCTGTACCTATTGTCTATTGTCTAGTTCAGAGCCTATTTGGAGGATGTAGTGTCCAATAGCCTAATGGTTGTGGGGAAGAAGCTGATCCTGAAACTGGATATTACAGTTTTCAGGCTCATATATCTTCTTCCCAATGGCAGGTGTGAAATGAGAGCGTGTTCAGGGTGGTGTGGGTCTCTGATGATGCTGACTGCCTTTTTGAGGCAGCGACTGTTGTAGATCCCTTTGAGGTCAGTGGGGAGGTCAGCACCTGTGATGGACTGAGCCAAGTCCAAGTCATTTATATATATAAGGAAATGTGGTAGTCCTAGCATTGCTCTCTGGTGAACTCTACAGCATACTTTGCACACGATCAAATAACAACCATTCAATAATTCTCTCAGTTTCCTGTCACTTTGCCAAGTTTCCTCCCATGCTGCATAGTCACCATTTTATTCTAAGGGCATCAACCTTACTGACAAACAATAACATGTGCTTATCAAGACACTTTTTAAAAGCTTGGATGGTATGAAGGTATTAAAGGCAGAGCTGTTGTCTATGAATAAGTGTCCAATGTAAGTGTTCTCTTGTCCATGTGTTCTTGGGATGAGTGTTGGTTCTAGGGCGATAGCATCATCCATGGACCTGTTGCGGCAGTAGGCAGACTGCAGTGGGTCAAGGCACATGGCAGCTTTCTCTAATCAACCCAAAGTTATCTAGTCTTTAAAACTGTCCCCATCGCTGAGGTTAAACAAAACACCTTGCATTTGCTTGATTTATGCTTACACTCATGTTGAAATGACAATATAACATTTGCAATTTCCTCCACAGACACCACCCACACACCCACAGATAGATGGAAGGTTATGGTTACTTTCTCAGCGGTTGCTACCTTACCTCAAACACATTCCAATCTTGAAACAGAAATTGCTGGTAACGCTCACCGGGTCAGGCAGAATCTTGTTTACAGTTGTGTGGGAAGAAACTGCAACATGGGCGGAAATCCTGGGAGGGAGGGGCGGGGTACACCTGTCTCCCCCCCCACCCCCCTGTCCCACGTAGGTGATTTTTCAGGCGACTGCCAGCGACTGTCAAGAAAAAACGGCAACTGGAACGGCGACTGTCACACAATCACTGAACACACAAATTCACCAGCCCGTTATGCAGGCGGGAGATTGGGCAAGCGGGGGGAACGCTGACTGAGTGAAATTCACACGGTGCAAAGTCAAGGTGATAACAGGAAGGTTGGCGCTGTAATTAAGATGGCTAAAGCACAGTGTACGGTTAGTCCTTTAAAAGAGGGGAGGGGGGGGAGAGGGGAGAGGGGAGAAGGAGTGGAGATAACTTTTAAGAAGGAGTGGAGACAACTTTTAGAAAGCCAGAGATACACGGCTGTGAAGCTCGGCGGACAGTTAACATTACCGGTCGGTTATCCTTGGTTCTGAAAACTACTGCTTATGTTTTTTTCCCCCAATGAGCCAATGGAATTCACCGGTCAGTACTGGCTACAACCTACGAGAACTTTCCACCTCCTGACAACCCACCAGGAACTCCTGGCGACCCACCTACGGCACGAGAATTCTTGCTACTCTCCATGGCGCTACTGTCCGGAAGTGGCGGCGCCGGGAACGGCTGCGGCTCGCCTGCAGTCCGTTTGTCTTTTACTTTTTTGTGTTGTATTTTTTTCATTTTGTCTAGTTACGTTTTTGTTTTTTAGGTCGTGTTTATGTGGGGGGGGGGGGGTGAAACGGGGCTTGCTGTCTCTCCCTTCGGGGGAATACGACCTTTTTGTCGTATCCCCCTTCTCTGCCTCCGTCTACACTGAGGCCTAATGGCGGAGCTGGCGACCTCGGGACTCTGGAGGCAGCTGACAGGACTCGCCCTGAGCTCCCGTGAGGGTGGCCCAGCCCGGGGCTGGAACTGCGCTCTCGTGAGAGCGGCCTGGCGAGGGGCTGAGAGACTTTCCCGTGAGGGGCTGTGGCCCGTCGGAGTGGCCCAGCCCGAGGGAGGAACGGCACTCCCGTCGGAGTGTCCCAGCCCGAGGGTGGAACGGTACTCACGTGAGGGCGATCCGGCTCGGGGCTGGAACGGTGCTCCGGTGGCTGGGACGGCGTTCTGAGGCGGTGACCTGAGTCTGGGGTTCGGCCGCGGGCCAGCGGCTGCGTGTGCTGGACTGGAGGGCGGCAGCTTCGACCACCCCGGGCCGCGGTGTTTGAACCGGCCCGTTTGCGGGGTTCAGTGAGCCGCGGGACTGTTGTGCCATCGCCCGGTGGGGAATCGCCTCAGCGCAGAGGGAGAAGAGGAGGGAAGAGACAGTAACCCTAAGATTTTTGCCTCCACCACAGTGAGGAGGTGCTTGGAGGATACACTGTGGTGGATGTTAATTTGTGTTTATTGTTGTTTATTATTGTATGATTGTATGTATGACTGCAGGCACGAAATTTCGTTCAGACCATAAGGTCTGAATGACAATAAAGGTATTCAATTCAATCAATTCAAAAAAATGGCAGCTTCATTCTAGTCGCAGCTAATTTTTCAACATGTTGAAAAACTCGCGGCGACCATAATGAGGCCGCAACTGGTTCCCAGAATACGGGAACTCCTCACGACCATGAAGGCGACTCCCCGGCAACCAACCGCGAACATGTGGCGACCATGTGGTGACTGCATAGTCTCCTGCAGTCATCATAAAAAGTCGCTTAAGTGGGACAGGCCCATAAGCAACTTAAGCTAAATGCCAACCAGCACATTTTTGGTATGTGAGAGCAACTGGGCGGCACGGTGGCGCAGCGGTAGAGTTGCTGCCTTACAGTTCTTACAGCACCGGAGACCTGGGTTTGATCCCGACTACGGGTGCTGTCTGTACTGAGTTTGTACGTTCTCCCTGTGACTGCATGGGTTTTCTCCGAGATCTTCGGTTTCCTCCCTCACCAAAGACGAACAGGTTTGTAGGTTAATTGGCTTGGTAAAAGTAAAACATTATCCCTAGTGTGTGTGGGAGAGTGTTAATATGCAGGGATCGCTGGTCGGCGTGAACCCGGTGGAACCCGCGCTGTATCTCTAAACTAAACTCAACCAGAGTACCCAAGGAAAACGATCACTGGGCGAATAAGCATTTTACTATCCTTGTTTCATTTCAAACATTTTAGAATTAAAATAAAAGAAACAATTATTTTACTACTCATTAATTTATCAAAACTTACCATTAATAAATTCATGGATTCTTACTTGTGTAACCAGTGAAACAATGCATGGAATATCATTGCATGAGTTGTATCCTACCTGGAATTTCAGCAATAGATCTAAGAACCTTAAGACATCGGAGCATGATTAAACCATTCGGCCATCAGGTCTGTTTCGCCATTTGATCGTGGCTGATCTACTTCTCCCTCTCAATCCCATTCTCCCACCTTCTCCCGTAATCTTTGATGTCCTTCCTAAAGATGGATAGGATAGATTTAGGGGGTTATAAGTCAGGTAGAGGCTGTTGGGACTAGTGTAGATGGGGCACGTTGGTCTGCGTGGGTATGTTGGTTTGATGGGCCTGTTTCCACACTGTACTTCTCTGTCTTTAATCAAGATGTTTAGCATTAGATCTTGAACTAATTATTTCCAGCACTGTCAGAGGTTACTCTTGTATTTTTGTATTTTTGCACCTTACATTCAAAAGCCAAAAATATTGGATATTTTTTGATTATTTTTCCTTTTAAATTATTCCTTTGCTGCCTGGACTATTGTGCCAAGTGGATGCATTTCATGAAATGTCAGTTGGATTTTATGTTTGAAGTGAGCACTTGTCCTGTTTGTGAGAACTCGTATATTTAATCGGAGATGGCTTCCTTAGTGTTTAGAGACACACAAGGGAGAGCCGCATATTTTAAAGCCAGAAGGATATTCGTCAACCTTTTTCTTTTTGCAGAAGTTATACATGGGCATAAATCTTGTCTATTCAAACATAATGCCCACCAGCAGTGATAGATTTGTGTTGAATATGTGAAAACACTTAACTCCTCTTCCTGACTCCCCACATCCTCAGTGGTACCTATATTTTGCATCAGTTATAGGACACATCCTTTAACACATACAGGGTGGCACGATGGCGCAACAGTCGAGCTACTGCCTTACCGTGCCAGAGACCTAGGTTCGATCCTAACTGTGGGTGCTTGTCTGTACCGAGTTTGTACGTTCTCCCCGTGATCCGCACAGGTTGTCTCCGAGATCTTCGGTTTCCTGTCACAATCCAAATACATACAGGTTTGTAGGTAAATTGGCTTGGTATAAATGTGAAATTGCCCCTAGTGTGTGTAGGATAGTGTTAATGTGCGGGGGCACGCTGGTCGGTGCGGACTAGGTGAGCCGAAGGGCCTGTTTCTGCGCTGTATCTCAAAACTAAAAAAACTAAACTAAACTGAGGTGAAGTCATTTCACTTTGATATTTGTTCAGTCAGCTTAGACGTGTCAACATAAAGGAATAGGAACACCATTCTAAAAGCAATGACAAAACTTCAAATATATGTATTATTTAAAATTAATTATTCACTTTTGTTGTCAGCAAAGACTGGCTGTTCTTCTGCCAGAAGTTTAACAGCTTAAAATATTTATCAGCATTTGCTAAGCAAATCCTTCCACACTTACGTAATCAGGGGTCCATTATACTGGATAAATATGGTAACAATATAATGTAACTTGGGTCATTTGATACCATCAGTCCAACCTGGATGATAACAATACATTATGTTTTGTTTGATTGGATTAAGAAATTAATTCAATTCTCTGTATACCTGCTATCAATTAAACTAAAAACGTTTTAGTTTAACATGTTTCGATTGATCTTATACACTCTTTTATCTATCCATGTTTGCATTATAACCTTTCTGTTTGGTCCAGGAAAATAAACTCGTGCCTTGCATTTCAGGGACATTCGGTTGTTTGCTGTCAAACAGTTGAATTAATTATTTGTGATTTGCTACCTGCTTGTTACTTTGCAACAGTTATTTGTTTTCTTATGAGCCTTGGGATCAAACGCATCAGGCCGCTGGCTATTGGTTTATCACCCACTATCTACTGGATGCCGGCTTTACGCTGTTCACAATGTTTAGTTTGGTCAAAATAGTAGTTTATCTTGACTGTCCTTCACTGACTTCTGTTTGCAGCCATTAACTGTTTTCTAATGTCACCCACGAGCTCGAGGCTCTTGCACAGCATGTCGTTGTTTGATCCATTCACCAACTCCTTTCCATTTGGCCTTTTAGCTGATATTAGATCTATAACATCAGCAAGCCCGACTGACCATTTTATTGACAACCAGGTTGACCTTTGCTCAGCTAGCTGACATGACCTGTATTTCACTATCGGGCTGTGATGTGTGTCATAATCACACTGGCTGGTGGAAGCAACTGGCAATGTGCTTGTAAAAATATATATATATATATATATATATATATATATATATAAAAACCTGAGCAAAGGTCTTTATTAAGATAACCAATGCACCGAAAACGAATACGCTTGAAGAAAGCATTCTGTCAGTGGTGCTAAAGAAATGTGTGGGAAGGAACTGCAGATGCTACTTTAAACCGAAGATAGACACAAAAAGCTGGAGTAACTCAGGACAGGCAGCATCTCTGAATGGGTGACGATTCGAATCTCGACCCTTCTTCAGACTGAAGAAGGGTCTCGACCCGAAACGTCACCCATTCCTTCTCTCCAGAGATGCTACCTGTCCCGCTGAGTTACTCCAGCTTTTTGTGTCTGTCTTTGTGCTAAAGAAATTTCAGGTCATAATAATTAAATCTAAACTTTACTCTTTTTTTTCGTGAATTACAGTATAAAACTATTTTTTTCTAATTTTGAATTTACTCAATTCAAGGTATCTATAATTTCAAATTGAATCTCTAAAACGTCTAGATCTGATTAAATTAGTTGTTTGCATTTATTTCAATTCATCTTAGGCTTAAAATGATTGGTGTGGTTTATATTTAAGAAAGAAATGCAGATGCTGGAAAAATCGAAGGTAGACACAAAAGCTTGAGAAACTCAGCGGGTGAAGCAGCATCTATGGAGCGAAGGAATAGGGGACGTTTTGGGTTGAGACACTTCTTCTCCTGTCGGGGGGGGGGTGGGGGGGAAGAAAGGAAGTGGCGGTGACAGTAGGCTGTGGGAGAGCTGGGAAGGGGAGGGAAAGGAGGGAGAAAGCAAGGACTACCTGAAATTGGAGAAGTCAATGTTCATACCGCTGGGGTGTAAACTACCCAAGTGAAATATGAGGTGCTGCACCTCCAATTTGCGGTGGGCCTCAATCTGGCCATGGAGGAGGCCCAGGACAGAAAGGTCGGATTCGGAATGGGAGGGGGAGTTGGAGTGCTGAGCCACCGGGAGATCAGGTTGGTTATTGAAAACTGAGAGGAGGTGTTGGGCGAAGTGATTTATATGTAATGCAGGCCAATGTAAGGACAGAGGTTTGTCATTAAGTATAATCTATAGGATGGGAAGGATTCACTATTAACTCCAGTGCCTCAGGCTGAAGGGACCACTGGCAAAAGTTCGATCAGCAACAAAACTGTAAAGACTGTCAATATCTTAAATGATGTTCACATTCTCCTGGTCTTTATCACTCATTTATTCAAAAACATGTACAAATGCACCACTGAGACCAAGTGCCCACTTTTCCTCTTCCCAAGGATGAAACATTTCTGACAGGTGAGATGCCGACACAAATAAAAAGACCTCACCCAAAGGTTATTGTTGCTGTCAGCTTAAGTTATTTTCAGTCTGCAACACTTACACTGCAGTGAAAAATCAATTCCCATGCCTTCCTAGTCGGGCTTTTTCAGGTTTTTGTTGCTATTAATGCAATGGCTGAGATTGATTGTCATGTCCGCTGCACCTCAGTGGCAGCACTTCTTTTCTTAGTTAGAAAGTTTTTAGTTCAGATTTCACTGCAAACAACTGATACTTTGAGTGAGCCAGTGCCGAAACAGGCCTTATAGCTCAGTACATCCATTTAGCCCATTTACAATTGGTGTAAATATCAAGAGAATAAAACGAGATGAGTGGAAATGATTGTGTAGTAAGGAACTGCAGATGCCAGTTTACACCGAATATAGACACAAAGTGCTGGAGTAACTCAGCGCACCAGGCAGTTCAACTCCCCCTCCCATTCCCACGCTGACCTTTCTGTCCTGGGACTCCTCCATTGTCAGAGTGAGGCCCAATGCAAATTGGAGGAACAGCACTTCAAATTTAGCTTGGGCAGCTTACACCCCAGTGGTATGACTATTGATTTCTCTAACTTCATGTAACCCTTGGTTTCCCTCTCTTTCCGTCCCTCCCCCACCCTAGTTGTCCAACTATTTTGCTGTCCTTCAGATTAATTTCACTGGTTGTATGCCTCCTTGTCACCATCCCTCAGTCAACATTGAACCAATCTACATTTCCTTACCAACATCTGCTTTGATCTATTGTTTACACACCTTACCCCTCCATATCTTTAGACTTCATCTCCCCCTGACTCTCAGTCTGAAGAAGGGTCTCGACCCGAAACGTCACCCATTCCTTCTCTCCAGAGATGCTGCCTGTCCCAGCTGAGTTACTTCAGCATTGGGGTGTGTCTATCTTGAGTGGAAATGAGTGTTTGATGGTCAGCCTGGACTTGGTGGGCCGTAGAAACTGTTGTTTGACTCTATGACTCGACAAGTTAACTTTTAGGGACTGTCCTAACTCCTTATGTGGTTTCATATGACATTTCATGAAGTTAAATAATGCAGGTCCTGGAAAGGGCAAATGCTAAAATATCCTCAGGAGTTCAGGTCAAAGTTTGAGGAAAGAACTTTGGGGAAAGGTGTGGAGTTTTATTTGATAATGCTTCCCTGGAATACCTTGAGAACTTTGATGGAACTTTGGGTAGAAGGCAGGAACGGGGTACTGATTGTGGATGATCAGCCATGATCACATTCAATGATCACATTGAATGACGGTGCTGGCTCGAAGGGTCGAATGACCTACTCCTGCACCTATTGTCTATTGTCTAGGGAATCACAAGATTACAGAATTCCCAAAGAGACCTTAAATTATCTATATACTTGGGCACTTCTAAAGGACAATTAATATGAACATGAGTTAATTCACATTGAATCTGAAGTTACACTGTGGTACATTTGCTAGGCAAGATTTACAGCTGATTAAATGGTTTATTTTCTTGCATTTAGATGTCTAATTGTCTCGTGCATTTAGTTGTCTAAGAAATGGATTTGTAAATATGCTCTTCTCAAGCTTACCCCCCTGGTCTAGTTCAGTAAAAAGCACTGAGTCAAGCACTGGAACAACTACATTTTATTTTTAGATTGAACAGCAAATTCCTCTATGCGATACCTAAACCACCGCAGGTTCGATCCTTGTCTCTGCCTGGCCAAGCCCTTCAGCCTCGTGCAAGCAGACACACTCCAAAAGGTCACGTAGTCCCAAGCGTTCCTCCAGAAGATCGACATCGTTCTAAGATGGGGCTACCTTTTATAGGTCCACGAACCTTGAGGGGCCGAACTACATAGGGCTGGTCTCTTTACAGTCCAATCAAACATATTAATACATTATTGACAGTTCCCCAAACCAATTACAGAGACTTCCGTACAATATTTCTGGCAGAAGCTTCTGGAAGGAAGCTAACTAACTGAATAATGCAACATTTACCCTGGAACTCAAAACAATCCTGCCAGAGCGTAACACTTTGGCCAATCAACAAACAGCAGGGTAACTGTCTTGCAACATCATTTACATTATTTACAATTTCTTTGCAGCAATCCAATCATAGCAATGCATTTAAGTTTATTTACAGAGTTTCAATACATATTAGCAATTAAGAGGAAATGAGGGGAACACTAGGATCTTTTACCATCCTGCATATCAATCTGATGCTCAGACTGGTTGTAAATTTCCACTGACAAAGGTTAAGCAATTCTGACAAATGCAGGGATCCTCCATTTTATGGTGTCTTTAATTTGGTCAATATTAACAGATTCATCGTAACTGTCTGCTGGGAATGTGCAGAACTTTTTGTAAGCTCTGCAGAAAAACTAAAAGTCTGTTTTTTTTAAAAATACATTTGTTTAAACAAATGCAATGATTAAGGGCAAGTTTTATCTGAACGATATTTGAATAATGACCTTGTTTTTCACAAGTTCCCTGCATGAAATAGACATTTCCCCAGCATATAAAACACCTTTCTCGATGACATTAGCACTCTTTGCCATAGGGAAGTCAAACGATACTAAGTTTGGAGATGCAAATTCAAGAAAATCTTTGCCTAGGTAGGGATGGTTGTGACAGGACAGCACTTTTATTCAAAAATGCCTCGTACCTGCGTGTCAATGTGTCTTTCTATTTCATCAGCTACGGCTGACTGTGCCAGGACTTTCGCGACATACCTTAGGAACGAGATCTGTCCTTGAAAATTTGACCTAAAATGAGCATACATTTAACTTTCAGCATTTATTAATCTTAAAAATGAGCTCAGATTAGGATGTCATTGTGATTTGATCATTTCTTTTTAATCATATCAATGAGAACAAGAGGCATAGGAAGGAACTGCAGATACTGGTTTACACCGAAGATAGACACAAAATGCTTGAGTAACTCAGCGGGACAGGCAGCATCTCTGGAGAGAAAGAACGGGTGACGTTTCGGGTCGAGACCCTTCTTCAGACTTTAGAATGGTGTCGATTCGATACGTCAATCATTCCTTCTCTCCAGAGATGCTACCTGTCCCACTGAGTTACGCCAGCTGTTTGTGTCTATCCTCAGGCTAGTCTGAGGAAGGGTCTCGAACCTAAAAATCATACATTCCTTCTATCCAGAGATGCTGCCTGTCCCGCTGAGTTAACAAAATTAACTCAACGGGTCAGCCAGTACCTCCAGAGAAAAGAAATAGGCAACATTAAATGACGGAACCCTTCTTCAGCTTCCAACCCAAAACCTCACCTTTTCTCCAGAGATGCTTCCTCACCCGCTGAGTTACTCTAGCATTTTATGTCCATCTTCTTTGAGGATGCAGATGGACTTTAAGTGTGTTAGACATTTGCTGCACTCCTTCCCCTCCCCTACTGACGACTCCAGCATTTTGCGCCTATCTTCAGTAAAAACCAGCATCTGCAGTTCCTTCCTACACATCCTTTATGGTGTTGTGGGGTGCAGAATAGCATAACTGCTGTCAGATACCTGAAGAAGGGTCTCGACCCGAAATGTGACCTATTATTTTTCTCCAGAGATGCTGTCTGACCTGCTGAGTTACTCCAGCTTTTTGTGTATATCTTTGGTCTAAACCAGCATCTGCAGTTACTTCCAATCCTTATATTTTGGCCGTGCATGTTGCAGCCTTCTAGACTGATCTACAGTCGATGACCAGGATCAAAACACTCTCTGAATTGCAAGCCAGTGCTGCTTCCTATCTGGCCATTTCTGGTCATGTTGGTGTTTTTAGGAATGAAGATTTAGGTTAAAATGTTTTTATGCAGAATTCTGTGAAGTATATTCATTCATTGGACGTGTTATAGGGAGAGATTGGATAGGCTAGGATCTTTTTTGTGGATTGTTGGAGTCTGAGGATTTTTCCTTATTGACATTCATAAGATCATGAGAGGCATGGATAAAATGAATACTCACAGTCCACTGTAGTAGATTAAAACCAGCAACTGCAGTTCCTTCCTGCACTGATGATCTGCACAGATGATCTACCAGTTGCTCACCAGAGAGGTTTAGGTTGACATGTATTTGAGAACAGCACCTTGAATCCTGCCTGGATGTGATGCACCATCACTACTGCACTGATATATTAGCCCACTGTCCACTGCTATATGTGTGCAATTCATCACTCCTTTGGTGCACTCTTCCAACTGCAGCATTCCTGTTGCTGGCAGCTGTCTTCACTGCTGCGGATGGCTCCAAGAGATTCCCTTTTCGGGATGGAAAGGCAGGGGGATTTGTACCTTGGATGTACAGCACACCACTCACTAGCCTTCAGCAAGGAGGGCCAGAGGACATAGGTTTAAGGCGAGGGGTGAAAGGTATAAAAGTAACCTGGGGTTAACTTTTTCACACAGAGGTCGGTGGGTGTAAGGAACGAGCTGCCGGAGAAGGTAGCTGAAGCAGGTACTATCGCAATGTTTAAGAAATATTTAGACAGGTACATGGATAGCATAGGTCTAGAGGGATATGGGCCAAACGCAGGCAGGTGGGACTGGTGTAGGTGGGACATGTTGGTCGGTGTTGGCAAGTTGGGCCGAAGGGCCTGTTTCCACAGTGTATCACTCTATGACTCTTTAAAGAGGATATCAGCAAGCGGCGTCACTCATATTGATGGACTAACTCCAGGCAATATCAAGTGCAGGGACAGCCCTTACTTTCGTTGTGAAGGTTTCCATCATATTGCATTGTAACGATCATTTTGGACGACCTTTAGTGACTTGTGTTTGAGCATTGAGGAATCCGCCCATCAATGTAGCAATGATAGACACAAAAAGCTGGTGTAACTCAGCTAGTCAGGCAACATCTTTGGAGAAAAGGAATGGGTGATGTTTTGTGTCAAAGGTTTCTTTTTTTTAATATTTATTTATTAGAAGTAAGTACAATACAGTGGCGCAATGGGCTAAGTGTTCGGCTGGCGACCGGAAGGTAGCCGGTTCGAATCCCGCTTGGAGTGCATACTGTCGTTGTGTCCTTGGGCAAGACACTTCACCCACCTTTGCCTGTGTGTGAATGTGTGTGAATGTGTGTGAGTGATTGGTGGTGGTCGGAGGGGCCGTAGGCGCAGATTGGCAGCCACGCTTCCGTCAGTCTGCCCCAGGGCAGCTGTGGCTACAGAAGTAGCTTACCACCACCGAGTGTGACTGAGGAGTGAATGAATAATGCGATGTAAAGCGCCTTGAGTATTAGAAAGGCGCTATATAAATCCCATCCATTATTATTATTATTACCTTTTTTCAGGTGCCAAATATATGTTGGCATGTTACATTCTATGTACAGCTTCATTTTTTATTTATTTTTTAAAAATGAGAGAAAAAGAGATTATGTAATAGAGAGTAGAACAACATGTGATGTATAGTGTGTGAGAAAAAATCCCGAAAAGAGAGAAAGAGTGAGGGAGAGAAGTAAAAAAGAAGAAAGAGCGAGAGAAAGAGTAGAAAATAGGAGATAGGAGATAAGTATTTATATTCTTGACCATCTATCACCCAGACCTGAAACAGTTGGCTTTTACGAGTGTCAAAGGTTTCAAAGGTCATTTATTGTCACGTGTACTAATTAAGGTACAGTGAGATGCGAATTACCATACAGCCATACGAAAATAAAGCAACAATCCACACAACCACATAAAAGTTAAGATAAACATCCACCACAGTGTATTCCCCACATTCCTTACTGTGATGGAAGGCAATAAATTCCAATCTTCTTCCCTCATTCTTCTGCCACGGTCAAAGCAGTTGAACCATCTGTCAGGGCGATCGAAGCTCTCGCGTCGGATCGGTCGAAGCTCTTGCGGCTTGGAGTTCCCGGACTCTGAACAGAGACCACGCGCTCCACGATGTTAAAGTACGCTGGCACCCGCGGTAGAGCTCAGAGTTCAATCCTGGCAAAGGGATCGCGGGCTCCATGATGTTGTTTCCGCAGGCAACTGCGCTGGAGCTCCCGGTCGGTCTCCAGCAAAGGCCGCCAACTCCTCGATGTCAGGCCGCAGGTCGGACGGAGATACGATAGGGGAAAAAATCGCATCTCCGTCGAGGTAAGAGATTAGAAAAAAATTCCCCCACCCCCCACATAAAACAAGCTAAAGAAAACTAAAAACATCCATTTAACACATACTAAAAAACAACAAAGGAGAAAGGGACAGACAGACTGTTGGCGAGGCAGCCATTGCTGGCGCCACCCGGTGGTACAAGGGTCAAGACAACTTCTTCAGACTGATGTCAGGGGAGTGGGCGGTACAGAGATAAAATGTAGCTGGAGACAGGAAGACTGGTAGGAGAACTGGGAAGGGGGAGGGAATGGAGAGAAAGGGAAAGCAAAGGCCACTTGAAGTTAGAGAAGTCAATGTTCATACCGCTAGGGTGTAAACTACCCAAGCACAATATGAGGTGCTGTTCCTCCAATTTGCTCTGGGCCTCACTCTGACAATGGAGGAGGCCCAGGACAGAAAGTTCGGATTGGGAATGGGAGAGGAGGTGCTGAGAACAGGTCGGTTTAGACGAACGGAGCGGAGGTGTTCAGTGAAAAGATCGCTGAGCCTGCGCTTGATCTTGCCGACATATAAGAGTCCACACCTGGAACAGCGGATACAGTAGATGAGGTTGGAGGAGGTGCAAAGAACCTCTGCCTCACCTGAAAAGATTGTTGGGATCCTTGGACAGAGTCGAGGGGGGAGGTATAGGGACAGGTGTTGCATCTCCCTGAGGTTGCAGGGGAAAGTACCTGGGGAGGGAGAGGTTTGGGTGGGAAGGGATGGGTTGACCAGGGAGTTGCGGAGAGAACGGTCTCTGCAAAAAGCAGAAAGTGGTGGAGATGGGAAGATGTGGCCAGTAGTGGGATCCTGTTGGAGGTGGCGAAAATGTCGGAGGATTATATGCTGCATGTGACGGCTGATGGGGTAGAAGGTGAGAACGGGGGGGGGGGGGGGGGGGGGGGGGAGCAAGAGCGGTGCTGTGGAATATCGAAGAGACCCTAGTGTGGGCCTCATCTATAATGAAAGAGGGAACCCCATTCCCTAAAGAATGAGGACATCTCCGATGTCCTAATATGGAACACCTCATCCTGGGCACAGATGCGTCGTAGACGGTGGAATTGGGAGTCGGGGATAGAGTCTTTACAGGAAGCAGGGTGGGAAGATGTGTAGTCTAGATAGCTATGGGATTCAGTATGTCTGTGGTAGATAGTCGATCGTCTGTCTCCTGTGATGGAGACGGTGAGATCTAGAAACAGTAGGGAAATGTCAGAGAATTTGAGTGCAGGATGGAAATCAGTCGTGAAGTTGATGAAGTCAGTGAGTTCTGCTTGGGTGCAGGAGGCAGCACCAATGCAGTCGTCAATGTAGCGGAGATAATGTTCGGGGGTAGGGCCAGTGAATGCCTGGAACAGTGATTGTTCAACGTACCCTACAAAGAGGCAGGCATAGCTAGGCCCCATGCGAGTGCCCATAGCTACACCTTGGATTTGGAGGAAGTGGGAGGAGTCGAAGGAGAAGTTGTTAAGGGTGGGCCCAGCTCTGCTAGGCGGTGGAGAGTGTTAGTAAACAGAAATTGGCTGGTTCTGCGGTTGAGAAAGAAACTGAGGGCTTTAAGACCTTCCTGGTGAAGGATGGAGGTGTAGAGTGACCGGACATCCTATAGTAAAGATGAGGTAGTGGCGACCTGGAAAATGGAAGTCATTGAAGAGACGAAGAGCATGTGCTGTGTCTTGGACATAGGTAGGGACGGATTGGACCAGGGAGGATAGGATGAAGTCGAGGTATGTGGACACTAACTAAGTGGGACATGAACAAGCCCACCAGGAAACCCACAAGGCCACCAGGAGAATATGCCTGGCAGCACCTGATATCAGGATTGAATGTGGGTCTCTGGCACTGTGAGGCAGCAGCTCTACCAGCTGCTCTGTAAAGGTAAAGGAATCTTCAACATTAACATTAGTTTCAATCGAAAGGAAAATCAGGCATTTTCTGCAATGTGCTTGGTTCTTGGCATCGGTTTTGCATTCCCACAGTAAATTAAAGGTTCGGCCATTACTATTGATGTGAAGCCAAGACTACTTTGCGCTGTTCACAAGTCTTGAGAAACTCATTCACATAACATTTTTTTTTTAGTGATCATTTTGCAAATGGTTATATCTATTTCATTTCAGTTGGCTGTGAATGGGTCTTGCATTCCATGCACAGTAGCAGCAGCATTCTTGCCTCAGACTGTTAGGCCATTCGTGATATCACATTGTATCGGGTTTTGTACACAACGTGAAAAAGTCAACATTTAACTTTGACACGTGTCAAGGGAGGAAAGTGCAAATAGTCTTGATACCAGGTGCCTGGCGATCCCTGTTTCAAGCGAAAAGCAGAACAAATTCCTTCCTTGCTATGTAATTAACAAGTTCGCCACTCTGATTAGGCAGCTCCAGAAATGCAATTCCTGACAATAGGGATTTTTTTAGGAACAGCCAGTAAAGCAAGGCATTTATATTCAGCGTCTTTAGTATTCTTTAGTGTTTCCGAACTGGTTAACAAATTAGTTAGCCAGTGCGAATTCCAGGAAACTGATAACCTGGCAGTGGATTTGTACAGTTTTAAAGGAAAGCTGTAAAATTGGTGAAGAGGGCGTATATGGAGATGAAAGGAGGCTATTGTACGAGTCTTACCCAAGATAAATATTGGCAGGTAGCAGAGCAATATTAGCAGATGTGAGAAGACAAAACTGCAATAATTCAAATAGCATTGCATCAGAGAGAAAGATAATGTTCTGCAAGGAAAACCTTCCAGGAGTCTCCGTTTAAATTAGTTACGTGTGATTATTTGATGCAAGCCAAGACTACTTGCATTGTTGGTCATCATCATTCTGAAAGGACTTCTTTTAAGGCAACGCAACAGGATGGTGAATGACTTGCTTCCACTCAGTTCTCTAACATGGGATCCCAGACTCTGCCACATAGGGCTTCTTGCTGTAGGGCAGAGGCGATGGGTAAATTGTGACTATATGCTCTCTTCCCACCATGAAGACTTAGCTTCGGTGTGAACCGAAATATGGCCAGTGGTTTCAACCAACTTCCTAAATGCTCCACATCCTTTCCAATCATTCTGGGAGGTAGCAATAGTTGCACATTTTCCTGGAAGCTAGTGTGGGGGAGGGTGGGGGAGAGAGGGGAGGGGAGGAAATGCACATTTCGTGAAAATAGAGAAGTCAACATTCGCATTGCTGGGTTGTAAGCTGGCCTAGTTAAATATAAGGCACTGTTGCTCTAATTTGCGTGAGGCGTCACCCTGACAGTGGAGGAAGCCCAGGGCAGAAATGGGAATCCCAGATTCTTCATATCAATAATCAGAAATCAGTAAGAGAATGGGAAGGGGAGTTAAAATGTTTGGCAACCGGGAGATTGCATTGGCCAAGGCGGAATGAGCGCAATTGTTCAGCAAAATGATTGCCAAGTCTACGCCTGATCTCGCTGATATATAGGAGCCCACACCTGGAATACCAGATACAGTAGATGAGGTTGGAGGAGGTGCAAGTAAACCTCTGCCTCACCTGAAAGGACAGTCGGGGTCCCTGGATGGAGTCGAGGGTGAGGGTATAAGGACAGATGTTGCATCTCCTGCAGTTGCAGGGAATGTCCCTGCGGTGGGGGTGGTTTGGGTGGGAAGGGATGAGTTAACCAGGTACTTGCAGAAAGCAGAAAGGGGTGGAGATACGAAGATGTGACTAGTGGTGGGTTCCCGTTGGAGGTGACAAAAATGTCGGAGGATGATGTGTTGTATGCGACGGCTGATGGGGTGAAAGGCGAAGACTCTGTCACTGTTGCAACTGGGGGAAGGGGGGAGCAAAAGCAGAATTATGGGATTCAAGGTGGACGCATGTGAAGGCCTCATCCATGATAGAAGGGGTAAACGCACGTTTTCCTAATCAATGTGGACATCTCAGATTGGACTAGTTCATTCAAACCTGAGATCAAAGATAATGCCTGCAACTAAAATCTTCCTCCTGCATCAAGGTATGGCAAAACAATTAACATCTAAAGTAATGAAGAAAGAAACAGACCTCCGACTAACTCGGTACCTCATTGCACCTCACTCTCTGTCTCGGATGGAAATCTCACACCACTGTTGAATTCAGGCTGATCAATCAACTCCACCACTCGAATGAACATCCATCTCCAGCTCTGTCACGACACTGACCACCTTTCTTTGATTCATCTGCAACTGAAGTTCTTGTCACCTTGAAATTGACAATTTAATTGCCTACCTTCCCATCCACAGTTCTGCTGCCCATATCCTATCCTTCTACAAGTTAGCCCACAAGTCTTGTGTAAGAGGGAACTGCAGATGCTGGTTTACATTGAAGATAGACACAAAATGCTGGACAGGCAGGGACCTAAGTGGGACAGGCATGGAGAGAAGGAATGGGTGGCATTTTGGGTCGAGACTCTTCTTCAGAATCAGCTTTTGGGTGGAGACCCTTCTGTCTGAAGTCTGAAGATGGGTCTTGACCCGAAACTTCAACCATTCTTTCTATCCAGACATGCTGCCTGTCCCACTGAGTTACTCCTGCTTTTTGTGTCTATCTTCAGTACACAAGTCTTGTCTTGCTGATTTTCACCCATTGCCTTCAATTACAAATTTTCAGTCTCACATTCCCTTCACCATCTTTGCAATCCGCACCAGTCATGCAAAACTTTACATTCCTCCAACACCAGGCTTCTGTATACTTTCAATCCTCACACTCTTGATTTCACCATTAGCTTTCTATTTATTGCAAAGGGGATTCTCTGGAATCCCATTTGCAAAATCATTCCATCTCCCTGATCTCCTTTAGGGACCTCTTTAGATGCTACCCAATTGACCAACCCCTGAATATCTCTTCTGTCTGCTCAGATATCATTGTTGTCTCTTTGCCTCTGCAGTGAATCTTGGGTCATTTGTCTACGTTGTATTTGGTTCTTCTTGTTGTTAAAAACTAAATTAATACCATCTTCTATGTTGACCTCAGTTTAGTTTATTGTCACGTGTATCAAGGTACTATGAAAAGCTTTTGTTACGTGCTATCCAGTCAACAGAAAGACAATACATGATTACAATCGAGCCATTTACAGTGTATAGACACATTTTTGTTTCGTTTAGAGATACAGCGCGGAAACAGGCCCTGCGGCCCACCAAATCTACACCGACCAGCGATCCCCGCACATTAACACTATCCTACACACACTAGGAACAATTTACACTTATACCAAGCTAATTATCCTACATACCTGCACGTCTTTGGAGTGTGGGAGGAAACCGAAAATCTCGGAGAAAACCACGAGGAGAATGTACAAACTCCGTACAGGCAGCACCCATAGTCGGGATCAAACCCGGGTCTCTGGCGCTGCAAGTGCTGTAAGACAGCAACTCTACTGCTGTGCTATTGAGGCTGTGCCACCCTGATAAGGGAATAACATTTAGTGCAAGGTGAAGCCAGTAAAGTCCAATCAAAGATAGTTGAGTTAGATAGAAGTTCGGGACTGCTCTTCGGCAGGATGATTCAGTTCCCTGATAACAGCAAATGTCCTCCTCCAGGTCCTGTAATCTCCCTGTGATATGAAGAATCTGGGATGACCTTCACTATCACTGGGAAGGGGTAGTTAGCTGTCAATACAGTCAGAACATAGAGCATCAAACAGAGCAGCACAGCATAGAATATGTATCTCAGCCCACAATGTTCTTATCCATGATGCCATGTTAGATTAATCTACTCTCCCTGATCCATATCACTCCATTCCCTGCATATTCATGTGCTTCACTGAAAACCTCATAAATGCCACTAACAACCACCCCTCCAATGCGATCCACTCGCTGTGTAAAGAACTTGCTCCGCATGTCTCCTTTAAATTTTGCTCCTTTCGCCTTGAAGCTCTGCCCTCTAGTCCTGAAGGGTTTGAGAGGAATGGAGACTCCTCAGATTTTTAATGACTTTGTTAAGTTTAATCTTCATTCCACATTGCATCTTCACCATTCCCAGGTAGCTGCCTCCTGCAATATATCCTTCACTTTAATAATATTGTCTGCTGCAAATTGTACTATTTCCTAGTATCGATAAAACTCTCTCCACCAGTCCCATTGCAACATGCATTCTGGATGTTTGCTGCTTGCCAGAGGAACACTCAATTCTACTGCTGGTTGAGTATCCTTTAGTTATTTTTTCGCTCACTGCCCACCATTTATTCCATAAATGGAGATTTGAGTCTTTCGGAGCAACACTAAAACCAGGTTGGAGTCGGAGCCCGAGCCTCGCGGTTCGGCGGAGCCTGCAGCCGAGGGAGTCCAGGGCTGGGCCCTTGGTCAGCGCCGCGGAGGCGTCAGGAGGGGCAATCATGGAGAAGGTCAGTGTATCGGTCGTTGAGGACGCCGGCAGTCGAGGATGGGCAACGTAGGAGCCGGAGGACGTGCCGCCGGGAACAAAGGGGGACCGGACGAAGGGGGACCACTGTGAAGGGGGGAGCGGGAGAGAACAAAGGAGGACCTAGCGCAGGATACTTTGTAACTTTGTCCGTGCCCTTTATGTGGTGACACTTTGCCTACCTTAGGCATGAAAGCAAAACATTTCCCTGTGACCTGTCACATGTGACAATGAAGTATTCATTCATTCATTCATTCAATCATTCATTCATTCATTCATTCAACAGCAGCGGGTTTTCACAAAACCTCAACACTTTTTAATTGCACCTACTTTTTCATCAAGCTTTGTTGGATTCTAAATCTTCAACCATATCGCAGTTATATCAACATTTTGTAATGCCAAACGATAGCTCACATGAAGTATATCAATGCTCAATTGCCATAGAAACATGGCTGCAATAAACTCACCTCTCCATTCAATCACATACAAATGGACCAGGACCTTCAGGATGGTTTGGAATGAGCTGAGAATGGTTGAGCGAGGAATTCCGTTTGTGTTCACTGCATGAAGAGTACATTGGCTCCATGAGCTGGCATAGAAACCTCTCAATTTTTAATATAGGGCAGCCAGTTCCATTTTCCAGTTGCTATTGGAGAAGTTGAAGACATTCCTTCCTCATCTGTAGAAGCATCAAGAGGAATAACACGACACGTGGAACCTTATGACATTGGGAGTTATTACATTCAGGAACAGATGGTTAAAGGGGGGGAATCAACTGTTGCGTTCTGTCCTTCTGACATGGTATCAATCTGCCAGTGGCACGGCAACCTCGCCAACAGCCAGTCTCGCCAAGTTCTTCTTTTGTTGTTTTTCGTCTGTTTCTACAGTACATGTATGTTTCAGTGTACTTTAGTTTTTGTATTATGTGGTGGGTGGGAGGGGGTTGGAGGAAACTTTTTTTATCCCTTTTCTCGACGGAGATGCGACTTTTTCCGTGTTGTATCTCCGTCCGTAATGTGAACATCGTGGAGATGGCGGTCCATTTGTTAAGGATCGACTTTGGGAGCTCCAACCACGGGAGCCTCGATCACCCCGGTGCGAGGGCTTCGATGGCCGACTGTGGGAGCTTCGATCACCCCGACTGCGGATGTTTCGAGTGCCCCAACCACGGGAGAAGTAAAGTATGTTATTTGCTTATGCTGTGTGCCCTAGGGATTCTCACACGCCACTGTGGTGGCTGTTTAAATCTATGTTTAATCTTTATATAGTTATGTATCTTGTTGCTTTTTTTTGTATGACTGTATGGCAAATCAAATTTCATGTACCTCGGTACATGTGACAATAAAGGACCATTGATCCATCTCCCTGCTTCTTTCTCCTTACAGCAATAATTAATTATTTCACATGACAACAAGCACGATGGCGCAGCAGTAGATTTGCTGCTATCCGGTGCCAGAGACCCTAGTTCAATGCTGACAACGGGTGCAGGTCTGTACGGAGTTTGTACGTTCTCCGTGTGACCCGAATGGGTTTTCTCCGGGATCTCCGGTTTTCTCCCACACTCCGATTCAGATTCAGATTCAGATCCAATTTTAATTGTCATTGTCAGTGTGCAGTACAGAGACAACGAAATGCATTTAGCATCTCCCTGGAAGAGCGACATAGCAAATGATTTGAATAAATAATAATAAGTGTCCGGGGGGGGTGATTGGCAGTCACCGAGGTACGTTGTTGAGTAGAGTGACAGCCGCCGGGAAGAAGCTGTTCCTGGACCTGCTGGTTTGGCAACGGAGAGACCTGTAGCGCCTCCGGATGGTAGGAGGGTAAACAGTGCATGGTTGGGGTGAGAGCAGTCCTTGGCGATGCTGAGCGCCCTCCGCAGACAACGCTTGCTTTGGACAGACTCAATGGAGGGGAGCGAGGAACCGGTGATGCGTTGGGCAATTTTCACCACCCTCTGCAATGCCTTCCGGTCGGAGACAGAGCAGTTGCCATACCATACTGTGATGCAGTTGGTAAGGATGCTCTCGATGGTGCAGCAGTAAAAGTTCACCAGGATCTGAGGAGACAGATGGACCTTCTTCAGTCTCCTCAGGAACTCCAAAGACATGCAGGTGCGTGGGGTCATTGGCTTTGGTAAAATTGTAAATTGTCCCTAGTGTGTAGGATAGTGCCCGTGTACGGGGTGATCGCTGGTTGGTGCGGACTTATCGAGCCGAAGGACCTGTTTCAATGCTACATCTCCAAAGTATAAAGTCTATAGACAGGGGTCCATGGCAACTCATAGAGCCAACACACTCTTCATGCAATGAACACACAACATATTCCACTCTCATCATGATGAATTATAGGACAGGAAAGACATGATCATCTGGATCAATATTGTGCAGAGGAGAAAGCTCTTGCTTTTTTCAAAATGGTGCTTCTTTTAGAGACATGTCACCATTATAAAAAATCCTGGAAACTTAATCACTGTACAACATTTGTAGGCAAAATTAATAAAATTTCATAATTAAACATTCCAGTTCCTTGTAAACCCTCCATAATGTTTATTTTTCTTCCAGCTCCCCATAGAGGTAATGAACAGAGACACCCAAACTTTGTTAATGCACATTTTATGCTTCCCTCTGTGATTTTCCTTCATACTTTCTTGGGACTCAGATGGCAAAGATTTCTCATACACAAAAATTATTAAAACATACGAGGCCTGCTTCGGAGTAAGTTAAGGGAGGGCCAGTCTGATGAGATTTCAAGCTCTCTTCCTGGTTTAGATCCATCTTCCCAGCCTAAGTGTAACCCTGGTCACACATCTCTTGTGGCCCATTGTTAACCCTTCTCTGGATGCCTCTACCACTCTAATTCATTGATGAAATGAACTTTATAGATCTTTGCCTAACAATATATTTTGAATTTCAGCTACTTGAGAAAGAGTGCTTAAAGAAAACATTTTCTTTAATTAAAAACACTTCCTTAAATGGTTCATGAAGCAGAATAAATTTGACATTTAACAATGGAGTGTGGAAATGGAAAAAAAAAAAACACATTGACAAATTCACAAAACAATCTGCCTTTGTCAATTTTTCCTCTTTAAATGTTTTTGTTACTGTGATTAGTGGTGAAAGTTTGAAGTTAGTCTTTCACCTGAGTCTCCATCTCATTTCTGATAAAGATTATCTAGGTCAGTGGGGTTTTATGGTTTTAGAATTTCTAAAATTTCCAGTTTTGAAATGAACCTGGAGAGTATTGACAGAAGATATTTTTGTCAAAGATGGACACAAAAAGCTGGAGTAACTCTGCGGGTCAGACAGCATCTCTGGAGAAAAGGAATAGGTGACGTTTCGAGTCGTGACCCTTCTTCAGACTAAGAGTCAAGGAAAAGGGAAACAAGTGATATAGACGGTGATGCAGAGAGATATAGAACAAATGAATGTAGACAAAAATGCTGGAGAAACTCAGCGGATGAGGCAGCATCTATGGAGCGAAGGAAATAGACAACGTTTCGGGTTGAAACCCTGTTTCAGAAGAACCCTCTGAGTTTCTCCAGCATTTTTGTCTATCTTCGATTTTCCAGTATCTGCAGTTCCTTCATAGAACAAATGAATAAAAGATTTGCAAAAAATTAACAATGATAAAGGAAATAGGCCATTGTTAGCTGTTTGCTGGGTGAGAACGAGTATAGGCAATGAAAATCAACATGACTACTTTGAAGCTGGTACAACTTGGATGAGTGAGGGATAGAGAGAGAGGGAATGCAGGGTTTATTTGAAGTTAGAAATCAAATTCATACCATTGAGTGTAAGCTGCCCAAGCGAAATATGAGATGCTGTTCATCCAATTTATGTTTGGCCTCACTGATGATGAAGGAGGCCTATGACAGAAATCTCAGTGTGGGAATGGGCAGGGGAACTAAAATGCTTGGCAACCGGGAGATCAGGTAGGTCTAGACGAACTGAGTGAAAGTATTCTGCGAAACAATCGCCCAGTCTACGTCCCATCAATGTGGTTTAAAGTTCTACAGTTTTCAGTTACCAAAAATGAAGATTACTCCAAATTCAGGGACAGTTTCTTCCCAGCTGTTATCAGGCAACTGAATCATCCTACCACAACCAGAGAGCAGTGCTGAACTACTATCTATCTCTTTGGTGACCCTTGGACTATCCTTGATCAGACTTTGTTGACTTTACCTTGCAATAAACGTTATTCCATTATCAGGTATCTTTACACTGTAAGTGGTTCGATTGTAATCATGAGTTGTCTTTCTGCTGACTGGTTCGCACGCAACAAAAGCTTTTCACTATACCTCGGTACATGTGACAATAAACTAAAATGAATTGAACAAGATTCCCAATTACATTATACAGAGAAACTGGAAAAGTAATGGAAAAGTAATATAATTTTGTTATGGAAAAATAATATCATTTTATTCTGTTGAAAGGGGAAAGATGAACAAAAGATTTGGATGACATTTCAGTGGCATGTCTCAGTGCAAAATATTTTAAATTCTTCTTTGAAATGAAGAACCATGGAAACCTGTTTAAGTACACAAGACCTTGTTTCTTCATTTCACTCCTATAAACAAACTACAACAGTTGAGTTTTTCTAATCATCCAATTAATCTCTAGTCATAATCATCGCTAAATATGTAGGAATGAACTGCAGATGCTGGTTTATACCAAAGATAGGCACAAAGTGCTGGAGTAACTCAGTGGGTCAGGCAGCATCTCTGGAGAAAAAGCATGGGTGACATTTCAAGTTGGGACCCTCCTCCAGACTGAAGATAAGGGGCGGGGGGGAGGGAAAGAGAGGTTGGAAAAAAAACTTTTCCCTCCCTCATGTAGTGCTTTTTCCTACCTCCAGTTCCTCCCTCCCCTCTCTACCTTCAGTCTGAAGAATGGTTCCGACTTGAAGTGTCACCCATCTTTTTACTCCAGTGATGCTGCTCGACCCACTGAGTAACTCCAACACTTTGTGTCTCCTATCCAAAAATAGGCATGTTGAGCATAGGTTAATTTAATGCAAATAGATGTAAAGCAACATATAGTTTGAGTGCAAGAATTATTCATTGCGGAGCGCTCCAGATTAAGCACATGTGCTCCACAAAGTGGAGGTCGTAAGGTCATAAGTGATAGGAATTTGATTTGCATAGGAAATAGGCATTCAGGCCATCAAGACTACTCCACTATTCAATCATGGCAAATCTCTCTTTCCCTCCTAACCCCATTATCCCCATAACCTCTGACACCTGTACTAATCAAGAAACTATCTATCTTTGCCCTAAAAATATCCAGTGACTTGCCCACCACAGCCTTCTGTGGCAAAGAATTCCACAGATTCGTCACCCTCTGCCTAAAGAAATTTCTCCTCATCTCCTTGCTAAAAGAACGTCCTTTATTTCTGAGGCTATGACCTCTAGTCCTAGACTCTCCCACTAGTGGAAACATCCTCTCCACATCCATTCTATCCAAACCTTTCACGAGTAGTCACCGCTACACAGGAAAAACCAAACACAGATTGGGCGTTGCTTTTGGATGCTGGCCACTTTAACTAGCAATCCCCATCCCCTCTTTGTCCGTGGCCTCCTGCACTATCACAATGCAAGTTCGAAGTAACAACACCTTTCAAGATTCAAGATTCAAGAGAGTTTATTGCCATGTGTCCCAGATAGGAAAATGAAATTCTTGCTTTGCTTCAGCACAACAGAATATAGTAGGCATGAATACAGAACAGATCAGTGTGTCCATATATCATTATATAAATATATACACACATGGATAAATAAACAGATAAAGTGCAAATAAACATATAATTCACCTTACCTTTTATAGACATAAAAAGCTCATAAGTAGACATAAGTAACTTAGCGGGTCTGGAGAAAAGGAATAGGTGACATTTCGGGTCGAGACTCTTCTTCAGACTGAGATTCAGGGGAAAGGGAAACGAAAGGTATAGACGGTGATATATATATATATAGAGAGAGTAAATGAATGAATGATATGCATAAAAGTAACAATGATATATGAAACAGGCCATTGTTAGTCTCGCTTCCCTCTCCCCTGACTCTCAGTCTGAAGAAGGGACTCGACCTGAAACATCACCTATTCCTTTTCTCCAGAGATGCTGTCTGACCCACTGAGTTACTCCAGTTTTTTGTGTCTATCTTTGGTATAAAACCAGCATCTGCCGTTCCTTCCTATCCAGAGAGGCTGTCTGACTTACCGATTTACTCCAGCTTTTTGTGTCTATCTTTGGTTTAAACCTGCATCTGCAGTTACTTCCAACACCTTATCTTTAGTCTGGGCATGTTGCAGCCTTCTGGACTGATCTAGATGTCCAGGATCAAAACACTACCTGAATTGCAAGCCAGTGCTGCTATCTATCCATTTCTGTCCGTTGATGTTATTAGGAATGAACATTTCTGTTAAGTATAATCATTCATTGGATGTGTTAAAGGGAGAGTTTGGTTAGGTTAGGACCTGTTTCTTTGGACTGCAGGAGGCTGAAGGGCCTGTCCCACTGTACGAGGTAATTCAAGAGTTCTCCCGAGTTTCCCCTGATTCGAACTCAGAGAATTACGGTAATAGCCGCTCATAGGTACTCGGGGCTCTCGTGGACATTTTTCAACGTTGAAAAAACTTCACGAGCTTACCGCGTTTCCCGAGTACGTGCCATTAGCGTTACGAGCCGCCAAGAGACGTCCTGAGCTCCGAGGTACATTCTACGTACTTACCACAAGTTTGATTTGATTTTAAACTCGGGAGAGCTCTTGGGTAAACTCGTATAGTGGGACAGGCCCTTAAGGATTGACCTTATAGACATTCAAAAGATCATGGAAGGTATGGATAAAATGAACACTCACAGTTCTTTTCACATTGTAGTGGATTCTAAAGCTAGAGAGCGTAGTCTTAAGGTGAGAGGGTAGAGAGTTAAGGGAAACTTCAGAGGCAGCTTTTACACTCAGAGGGTATCTGGAACGAGCTGCCAGAGGAAGCTATAGAAGCAGATACAGTTAGGATTTTTATCAGACATTTGGACAGGTGTACAGATAGGGCCAAATGCAGGCAAATGTGACTAGCACAGAGAAGGTGGGCCAAAGAGTATGCTTGCATGCTTTATAGCTCTAAGATTCTGAGACTCAATTAAAACTGTTACCCAAATATGTGCTCATCTTTATTTAATTACCCATCAAAATGCTGCCGAATCTGAACACTTGGCCTGCATTAATGAGTTATTTCATATATTTGATTACAAATATTACAAATTTGGGTACACAAAAATGCTGGAGAAACTCAGCGGGTGCAGCAGCATCTATGGAGCGAAGGAAATAGGCAACGTTTCGGGCCGAAACCCTTCTTCAGACCCCAAATTTGGGTGTTACTTTGGAGTATTAGTAAGTTCAAGGTTCAGTAATAGGTATATAATGCCACTTCCTGAAGGACAGCATTCTGGTCAGCAGTAATTGACATTTGATTCCAGGAGCTAAGAGCTTGAATAAGTTCAGTGGTAAAATTATTTTAGAAATATTGTTGTCCAAATGTCATATCCTGTACATAGAATTCCAAGTTTTGTAAAAGAAAACAAGGGCAGCATGGTGGCACAGTGGTAGGGTTGCTGCCTCACAGCGTCAGAGACCCTGGTTCGATCCTGACTACGGGTGCTGTCTGTACGGTGTTTGTACGTTCTCCCCGTGACCTGCGTGGCTTTTCTCCAGGATCTCCTGTTTCCTCCCACGCTCCAAAAACATACAGGTTTGTAGGTTAATTGGCTCGGTATATTTGTAAATTGTCCCTAGTATGTGTAGAATAGCATAGATAAGCCAATCCACCATTACTCCACACCAGTAATTCAAGCAGAGTTAAGGGCCTGTCCCACTTGGGCGTCATTTACGCGACAGGCCGGTAGTGACTGACGCGCGACTGTCAAGCGAAAATCGTTTAGCAGTACGACAGTCGCATGCCAAGTGCTCTTGAGGGCCCTGCTTCTTTTGGGAGCCATTTGCGATGTCGTTCGTACTTGGTCCGATCTCTGTGGCAAGGATTTTCCCAGTGAAAACATTTCAAAACTATGCGCGCTTTATACCCGGGTGGTCACGTGGTGCGGCGCTCAAGTGACGCACAAATAGTGAGCCAACGGCGTACGGGCGGCGCATGTTTACGGACGTTGATGCATAATAAATTAGCATAGGCAATGTTCGTACATCACCATGCGTCACCACGTGCTACACGTACGCCGTCAGTACGTCAGTGTAGGCCATCAGTACGTCAGCGTGCTCAAGGGAAACGTCCAGCAGATGGCGCGCGAGAATTTTGAGCATTCCAAAATCCTGGTGCGCCGTGTGTTACCGCGTGCCACTGCATACGCAGCCAGGCCTCGACACGCGCCATGCGCGTGCATCACGACATGCCAACCAATTTGTCGCGTAAATGACGCGCAAATGATGCCCCAGTGGGGCAGGCCCTATACTGCTTCACACTCCAAAGATGTAGACGTACGTGTTTGTACGTTAATTGGCTTGGTATATTTGTAACTTGTCTCTAGTTTGTGTAGGATAGTGAGGGGATCGCTATTCGGCACGGACGCGGTGGACCAAAGGGCCTGTTTCTGCGCTCTATCTCCAAACTAAACTGAACGTAAAGTCTGGTTCTCCTAAGTCTGCACCATCTGCTTTCTTCTAATCAATCCAGTCTTTCAGCATCATTGTGCAATCAGTCATTAGACTCAGAGAGCAGCCAAAGCTGAAGTAAATCTGAACTAGCAGCAGCATCTAAATAAAAACGAAGCTGTTGTCATTTCAACATCTCAGCGACTGAGAGGCCAGCACATTCACAAACAGAAAACTGGAAACATGCACAAAGTGGGAGAGAAAGCGGAGACCTTTGAAATGCTTTGCTGTAAATACTCACTTTCCAATTAAGACTGAAGACAGGCACAATTAAGGCATATGCCATGAAAAGACAGATGGACCTCTGCATGCGAGAAGTTATTGCGCTGATTTGCAAAGAAAACAAGAAAGATGAGAAGATTCATGAAACAATTATAGAAGAGTAAAAAAAAATGCAGATGCGGGAAGCCAGGAAAAATAAGCTGCAAATGCAGGAAGTAGTCCATGGGTCAGGCAGCATCTATGGAGAATAAAAGAAAGTTGATATTAATTATAATAATAATCTTATCCAGAAATAATATTTCAGATTTATCTGACACTTCATTTGAATGTCTTAATTTTTTCTTTTTCTCACTTCCCAGCAAATTTCCATTTTGGTTCGAGGTTTTTGCATTGACTTTAAACAATGATTTAAACAAATAAGTTGGAGACCAATGGGTTAAATTGGGAAAAGCAGGAATTCAGAAAATATGATTGTGTCACCATTTCAAATGAATCTAAATAAGTAAAACTTACAAAATCAGTAGCGTTGGCCAGGGAGTGCAAAGTAGTTTATGTGTTTTTAAAAGTTGATTTGTAGGACGTTCCTGAAAAATGTTATCCTTTGCTGCCCATCATCACAACTGGCCAGGAGGATGTGGTGTTGAACCTTCCTCTTGAGCCACTGGGCTCCCGGTGGTGACATCTTCCACAATGTTGTTAGGGCTGCATTTCCACCATTTTGAGCCAGATATTATATTCAGCCACTAACTGCTGATGCTCAAAATCCAAAATATGTCAGCCAGCATCCTTGGAGACCCACACCACCCTGGCCACACACTCATTTCAACCCTGCCATCGGGAAGAAGGCACAGTAGCCTGAAAATTGTAACATCCAAGTTCAGGAACAGCTTCTTCCCTACAGCCATCAGGCTATTAAACACTACAATCTCCTTTAAGCTCTGAACTACATAGACTATTATTGTTATAATTGAACTATTATTGTTGTTTGTTTAGTATGAGTGCATATGTGTTCGTGTGTGTATATAAAACATATATATATACATATTTATGCCTGTGTGTATGAGTGAGTATGTGTATATATACACACACTGAACATTGTTTTCTTCTTTTTTATATTGTTTACAGTGTACTATGTTTACATATCCTGTTGTGCTGCTGCAAGTAAGAATTTCATTTCTATCTGGGACATATGACAATAAAGCACTCTTGACTCTTGGTCTGTGATTCTAAAACAGAGATGCTATGTCAGCCACCCTTCGTGAGAAAACAAACAGGGATAATGTGGGTAGGAAGGAACTGCAGGTGCTGGTTTACACCAATGATAAACACAAAATACTTTGGTAACTCAGCGGATCGGGCAGCATCTCTGGAGAAAAGGAATTGGGTCGAGACCCTTCTTCAGACTGACCCTTCAACAGAGATAATATTTCAGGTTGCTGACCTATCAGAAGCAGGAAAATCTAAAGATTAAAAAAGACATACGGTGCAGAAAAGGGAGAAAGGACAAAAAAGATGGAACAGTTTGATGGTGAGCTAAAGGGCAGGAAAGATTAAATGATATCATTAGAGTTAAGTATGGTTGTAACAGGTGGTAAAGGGGGTGGGAGATTGAAAACTCCACGTGGTTCACCCTGTTTCGACTAATGCAATCGACCCGACGTGCACAAACAAGATCGAATAGAACAAGTTGACCTACACCTTAGGCTGTGCATGCCTTACGCAAGAAGAAGGTGGTAAAAACGTCCTTGTCTCTCTGAGGTTGGGACTGAGGATGAGTTGTTTTTGCCCCAGTTCTCTGGGTTCTGAGATGGCTGATGAGGCCAATGTAAGCCTGACACCCTCTGCTTCAAATAGGACTGGTATCTTTGTAAACCAGCATCTGCAGTTCCTTGTATACCCATCTGCTTGAGGTGGGGCTGGTGATTGACAATGTATCAGTTCATTTTAGATTATTGTGATGTGTACCGAGGTACAGTGAAAAGCTCTTGTTGTGAGCTAACCAGTCATCAGAAAGACAATACATGATTACAATCGAGCCATTTACAGTGTATAGATACATGATAAGGGGATAATGTTTAATGCAAGGTAAAGCCAGCAAAGTCCGATCAAGGATAGTCCAAGGATCACCAAAGAGGTAGCTAATAGTTCAGCAGTCCAGGATGATTGTCTCCTGATAACAGCTGGGAAGAATCTGTCCCTGAATCTGGAGGTGTGCATTTTCACACTTCTATTGCTTTTGCCCGATAGGAGGGGAGAGAAGGGGGAGTGGCCAGGGTGCTACTCATCCTTGATTATGTTGCTGGCCTTGCCGAGGCAGCGTGGAATATAAAAGGAGTAAATAGAAAGGTTGGACAATAAAAGTATGTGGGTTTATAGGTAGTTTAGGAAGAGACAGCAAATATGAGAGGATTTTATCTGCTGCCAATTCTATTTATTTATTTATTTATTTGTTTGTTTATTTGTTCCGAACAAGTAAAGACATAAATAGGAATAAATAACAACAACAAAATCGAAATAGTCAAACCATTGGACATTCCAGGCAATATTTGCAAAGCAATGAAAAACATAAAGCAAAATTTAAATGTCCAACACTTTTTCTTTACAAGCTCGAAAAGGAGTGATAAGAGGTATAACTTATTTAATCTCACCCCTTCTCCCTAAACCCTTCTTCCATATTTAATAATTAATTAATGAACAGAGAAGATTTTTTTAAACTTTACTCAGAATTGAAATTGAAAATATATACAAAACAAGAACTGTGCAAAAATTCTCAGAGGCTGTACCTACATTCATTAGTGTTGTATCGTAGTGTTCACAGAAGTATCATTATAGCCGGACCCCTTGCCACACGTGGCCCCCTGGGGTGATATAACTTCCCTCGTTTGAGGGGCATCTACACACCCCTCACACCTCCAATGGCCTGGAGTTGAAGAACTCTACAGTGTGGTCCTCCCCCACAGAGCCTTGCCATTGACTTCACTGAGCTTCAGTGTGTCCCTCAGCACGTACTACGACAGTCCGGAGCGGGCCAGTTGGCAACATTCCCTGACGGACATCTCGCACTGCTGGGAGACCAACAGATTCAGGGCAGATTTTTTGTGCCATTTCCAGAGAGGACAACATCTCCTCTCTGTGGAAGGGTCTCGACCCAAAACGTCACCCATTCCTTCTGTCCAGAGATGCTGCCTGTCCCGCAGGGTTACTCCAGGATTTTGTGTCTTTTTTCGGTTTAAACCAGCATTTGCAGTTCCTTCCTACACATCTCCTCTTAGTTGTCTGGCCATGGGCCAGGGGCTCCCATGAGTGAACAGGAAACTCTTATTCATGGAGACTCTTGGAATCTCCTTGAATTGGTTCCTCTGATCGCCTGGTAATTTATTTTCATGATAGAACGTTTGGTCCAGAAGTGTGGTGTTGAGCAGGTGAATAATGTGACCAGCTCATCAGAGTAGAATTAGGGCCACAAATCAGGTGATATTGCCCTGGGGATGGACATTGGTGTAGGATTCACTTCTAATGCCAGGGTGTTTGGAGGATTTTGCAGACACAGGTTTGTTGCTATCTCTCTAATATTTTGATATGTCTAACCGTTAGGTTATTCAACACTAAAACCTCTAAATAGGCTCTGAACTATGTATACTTGGGGGCATTATTTTTGACTGCACGATTATTGTTTGTTTATTTGTCCATTTGAGATAATTGTTTGAGCAAATGCAGTACCCAAATTGGAAAAGGCGTGAGCAAATGCTTCCTTCATCTGGAATGATGTTGAACATTTGATTCAGGATTTGGTAGGATGGTTGAAGGATAATTACCATCTGCAAATCTCAAGAGACTTCCTGTATATCCTCAAGTACATCCATGAACATCCCAACTAAATGCCTCTCACAACATCAAACACTCTCAGTATTCCAATGAAAAAGCAGTTCGAGTCTAGAGTGGAATTTGAACACGTGCAGTAATACATTGATTCAACAGCAAGGGTGCTATTGTTATGTCAGATTGTAATATCACTGCTTGTGGTTTACCTTCCTCAGTGTTCCTTCATGGATTGAGTACATAATCTAAGCTGATGCTTTTGGGCGATACTATGCATTGCACGTTTGGTTTTCCATGGAATGAACCGCTAAAGGGCCTGTCCCACTTTCACGACAATTCAAAACCTCTGCCGAGTTTAAAGGACCTAAAAAAAAAAATCAAGATCGTGGTAATCTACGAAGTCCTACGACCTTCCACGACTATGTTCACGAACTCCTACGAACTCCCATGAGTATGTCTACGAATTCCCACGATTATTTCGATGCCCTCCTTACGAGGAGAAAGTTGCAATTTCTTTCATCCCGACTATTTGTTTACTCGTGGACATTTTTTATCGGGCTGGAAAAAACGTCCCGACTTACCTGATGCCACGAGTACCTACGGCTGGTATAACGAGCCGCTACGATATATCTACGAACTCTTACGTACTCGTTACGAACATTCTGCATGTTTGAATCAAGGGAAAAACTCGGAGAATTCGTGAATAACTCGTGAAAGTGGGATAGGCCCTCAACTTACCTGCACATGTAAAGATCTAGTAATTCATACTTTCAATATTTATGCAGTTTTCTTGGTAAAAAGACTCACATGACCCTTGTTGAATTTATGACCATCTTCTTCTTGCGTATGGCGTGCACAGCCTAACAAAACACTACATCTATTTGTTTGTGCACGTCGGGTTGATTGCATTAGTCCAAACAGGGTGTACCACGTGAAGGTTGCAATCTCCCACCCCATTTATGACCATAATTCATTATGTCAACCATTTGACAATTGTTGAAATGTGGGCATTACTAGCAAGACTAGCATTTATTGCCCACTCCTGGATCAAATTATGAGGGTTATTTTGCCCTTTCATTAGATAGTTAAAATTTGTCAATGTTTTTTATTTGCTTTTTGTGGATCACCTCATTCTAAATCTGCAATTCTGTGCAGCTGTTTTGGAAGGAAATGCAGATGCTGATTTAAACCAAAGATAGACACAAAAAGCTGGAGGAACTCAGTGGGTCGACAGCATCTCTGGAGAAAAGGAATAGGTGACGTGTCGGGTCGAGACCCTTCTTCAGACTGAGAGTCGGGGAAAGGGAAACGAGTCTGACGAAGGGTCTCGACCCGAAACATCACCTATTCCTTTTCTCCAGAGATGCTGTCTGACCCGCTGAGCTACTCAAGCTTTTTATGTCTATCTGTGTGGCTATTCTTTTACAATTGACCAATGGATGAGTATTTCATTAATATCAATTAAAGTTTTCAGAGGATTAATTGCCATGCAATTATTGTAGCTTTGCATGAAAAAAAAATCGTCTCTTAAAGGAGAAAGGTTCAAATGAACACCAATTAAATATTGAAATATTACTATTCGTGAGGAAGTTTTTTCGAACAAAATGAAGACGTCATCCCAAGTTCAAAGTGCCTCTCCCACATGGTGAATGGACTGTTTCATATTCACTCATTTTAGATATTTTATTTCCTTCTATTTCTTAAAAAGCACAAGAAACGAGAAAAAAAAATCCATTCTCTACCCATTAGTTTTAAAGACATTTGCCAAGAAACAACTGGAGTAAAAGTCTGCCTTTTATTCAGTGCTGGTAACCTTGGAACTGAATGGAAAACAGCTGCAGTAAAGAGGTCAAGCATCATATTCAGCAGCTGGCTTGCTTAGTTCCAGCCAATATTTGTCACATTGAGACTGCATGAGTTTCTGATTTGATGCACCTTAATTGATTTCACCCTCATCAATGTGAGCTGTCCATCACCTTTTGCAGTAGAATCTTTTTTCAGTGGTTTTTTTTTGCTCCACACACACACACACATTGCACAGAAATAGCCAGGCGAGATAACACATTAGATCACAGTATGCCTCAAGTCTGCTTGCAGGCTTCATGAAAATTTCATGGCAAAATCAGATCCGTGTTCACATCACACCTTGATGCAGATGATTTTGGCTGCTGTATCCCACACGTCGCTACTTTGAAGTAACGAGGCCATCAGTGTGGGATTTTCACACTTGGCTTGTGGCAACATCAAAAGTGCTTTAACAGGTTTTTAATGATGAGTTCAGGGAAAGCCCCGGGGAACAGCGGTAGCTAGTGCTAGCCCCATTTCTTGTAACACAAGTCAACTTACATCCCACAAGCTATCAGTGTTTGAATGTGGCCTTGTCTGGTGTTCGTTTTTGAGAAACTGTCATCCCCCACTTGCCTCAAGAGATGTTGTTTCCCACTAAAGGGAATTTTTTTATTCACTTCTTCAATTCTCTCCACGAAGGGCCCATTTTACTTTGAGCAATGTACATTTAGTTCCTGTTCAATAAAATGAATCTACTTGAGCATGCAAATAATAAATAAAATTTTAAAAACGATTGTTTGTACTTGACTTCATTTGGTGCAATCCAGTCCGTTTGTAATCCAGCTGGGGACTTAAGCAAATAAAAAATTGAAGAAAATATACACTCAGATGACACTTGCACAAAACTTAGAAAAGTTTTCTTTACCTTGTAAACCAAAAGATACAAGGTCTTCCGCATCAATAATTTTTGATAGCAAAAAAGTTAAAAATATATTTTTAAGTTTTATGAAAAGTATAACTATGGATTAAATAATTTTACTTCGGAGTCACGTTAGTGACTACGTGAAGAACCCCGCCAGGACGCATGCGTGTCATATCGCTACATGCATTGCGAAACATCAGGCGGGGTGGAACGATGTTCCCCCGCAGCGGCAGTTTTAAAAAGCCGGAACCAGCAGGTAAGAGTTACTCTGCGGTCTTTTTGTGTGTTTCCTATGCCAACTTACAGGTGGGAAGCATGGACAAGTCTAAGAAAGCAACAAGGGCTGCGACAAAGCTGGTGGGGGAGGACCGCGGAGTAGCGGGCAGCCAGCAGCGGCCAGCGGCACTTGAATCACCGATAATGGGATCAGCTGTGCCCGATGTCGCCTCCGCACCGGCCAGATCCACTCCGCGGCCGGGCGGTAAGGCAAGACAAAAAACTAACAAAGTCGTGGACTCAGAGGAGTCCAACTTTGAGCAACCGCGGGCGGCCAGCGACCGTGAGCGCTGGAGCCGGATGGAGCGGTGTGTGGAGCATTTGCTCCAACGTGACAGGCTCCGGGAGATGGAGTCGAGTCACTGTGGGCTCTATGGAAAACCCACAGCAGCACCTCTTGTAGGGCTGCACAGTGCTTCTCCCTCATCAGAAGGGAGCACTGGGGGTCAGTACTGGGCTGATCCTGAAGAGGGGTTCGCAGAAGAAAAATCAAGTGTGCAGGGGATGCAGGAACGAGAAAATCTGCTGGACATGGTGTTCAACTTCATACAGCCAGACCAGACTGGCCAAAACCTGGAGCAAAAGCTTGCTGCCAGTATAGACTATATGTCTTTTAACCAGCTACAAGAACAGGCTGTATTGGACACCACGTCAAGACACCTGGCATCGGGCAACTGTATATCCCTGAATGTTGCAGTAGTCAATACTTGTATATGGAAACATATTGGAATAGGAGTTAGAGGCATGGATGTCAAACTCCAAAAGGTATTAAAACTCCTAACAGCAGGGATAACAGCATTCGCCCGCACAGTGGATGAGAAGGACATGTCCCAGGACCAACAGGATGCACTGGCATTGCTTTGCAACACTCAATACGAGATAAATAGCATTAGGAAGAATGCCATCCGACCCATTTTAAATCCGAAATTCGCGGGTCTGCGCAAACCTGGGAACATAAAACCACCAATACTACTATTTGGAGGTAACCTATCGAAGCAAGTCAAGGAGCTCGATGAGGAAGCAAAAACCCTGGGACTCATAAAAGGGACTTCATCAAAAACCCACTACAGCCACAGACAGCATCCCTACGCACCCACCAGTAGAACAAGACCGACTGGTGAAAGCTCGAAGGTCCGGTACACCAAACATGAGTCTTTTAGGCCATGGCCCAGGCCGGCCTTCTTGGAAGATACGCGAACCTCCAACATCAACCAAACCACAAACCCAGACACCATCGCCTCAACATCAACGAAGGATTTACAAAAAGAAGTAAACCTGCCACTGGTAACTATGGAGGTAGGTGGGTCTGGTTCCCTACAAATTGCAGGGAGCATGGAGGTTGGGGGAAGATTACACTTCTTTCTGGATGCATGGAGTATGTTAACTACCGACACTTATATTTTAAGCAGTATCCAGGGATATACCATAGAATTTATACACAAATACAGCCCTCCAGTTCAGCATGTACCGAACCGAATGTTCGTACTTTCAGGTAAAGAAAAATCAGAAGCGCATGCTGAACTGGAGCGGCTTTACGCAAAAGGGGTAATTGAAAAATCCCAACACGAATCACTAGAATTCGTGTCCAATATCTTTACCAAAAACAAAAAAGATGGTGGTTGTCGCATCATCATAGATTTGACCAAATTGAATACATTTGTACAATATATTCATTTTAAAATGGAAACCTTTGTTACTGCAAAACAATTGATTTCCAAAGGTTACTTCATGGCTAGCATCGATTTAAAAGATGCTTACTATTCAATGCCTATACGAGGTGACCACAGATGTTACTTAAAATTCAACTGGATGGGACAGCCTTGGCAGTATAGAGCGCTGCCAAATGGGTTAACATCAGCCCCCAGGCTGTTCACAAAAATTTTGAAACCAGCCCTAGCGTTTCTACGGAAACGAAAACACATGGTCATGGCATATCTAGATGACATACTTATTGTGGGCAAAACTTTGGAATTGGCCAAACAAACCGTAACAGCCACAAAACAGTTATTTGAAAAACTGGGGTTTATTATCCATCCAGTTAAATCTAAATTAACGCCTACCACTACTATGGACTATTTGGGGTTCAGCATTGACTCAGTTCACATGTCGGTGACTTTGCCAAAGGGAAAGGCTATAGACTTAATAGAGGCTTGCAATAACCTCATTGACATCAGTAAACCATCCATCAGATTGGCAGCAAAAGTAATTGGCAAAATGATGGCTGTTTTTCCAGCCACACAATTCGGACCTTTACATTACCAAAATTTACAGAGAGCAAAAATACGAGCACTCATAATTAATGCTGGTCATTTTGCCAGACCAATGAAGCTACCAATCAAAGCTATAATGGAACTAAAATGGTGGAAAGATAACATTCGGCTTTGTTTCAATCCAATCATTATCAGCAACCCTTCTATGGTGCTACAAACTGATGCCAGTGCACTTGGTTGGGGTGCCACCAATTCCATCTCCAGCTGTGGAGGTAGATGGACTGCACAGGAGGCATCATTATTACAAACACTGGGCATAAACTACCTGGAAATGTTGAGTGCATTCCATGGCCTAAAGTCATATTGTTCTGGGTTATATCACCAGCATGTTAGACTGCAGATTGACAATACCACCGTGGTAGCATATATCAACCACATGGGTGGAAACAAATCGACATCATGTGACAATCTGTCTAATACAACTTGGCAATGGTGTATCCAGAGACATATTTGGATATCAGCTACTTACCTACCAGGTAAACTAAATTCAGTGGCAGACACCAGGTCACGCAATTTTAATGAAAACACCGAATGGATGTTGAATAAAAAAGTATTTGCTGATATTAAAGCACGGTATGGAACACCAGATATCGATCTATTCGCATCCAGACTTAATCACCAGTTATCATACTATGTTTCGTGGGAACCAGACCCTAGGGCAGCGGCGACAGATGCATTTTCGCTGCATTGGGGGAAATTGTTTATTTATGCATTCCCTCCTTTCTGCCTCATCAGTCGGGTATTAAGGAAAATACAGCAAGACTCTGCGTCTGGTATTTTGGTAGTACCCGACTGGCCTACTCAACCATGGTTCCCAGTGGTACTAAACATGGTATTAGAACCATGTATCACCATCCCGAATAGGCCAGATTTATTGGTTCATCCCGTAACAAGGGATAGCCACCCATGTCATAACTATATGAATTTATTCATTTGTAGAGTCTAAAAATACCTCTACTACAGCTGGGACTGACGGACTGAACAGTGGACATAATTTCGGCGGCCCACAGACAGTCCACCAAAAAACAGTATCTGGTCTATATCAGGAAATGAGAGATGTATTGTCACAGAAACAGCATCACCTACAGATCAATGAACATCCCGTCTGTTCTGGAATTCCTGGCAGGCCTCCATTATGATGAGGGGCTCAGTTATAGTGCCATCAACTGCGCCAGAAGTGCCCTATCAACTTATCTATGGCAAGGAACAGAGTGTCATTCTGTTGGGACTCACCCCCTGGTACAAAACTTATGAGAGGAATTTTTAATACCAATCCCCCAAGAACCAGGTACTCTCAAATATGGGATGTGAGTATTGTCCTGACGATGCTAAGGAATTGGTCTCCAGCAACAGCTCTGTCCCTACATAGACTGACACTGAAAACAGTCATGCTAATGGCTTTGGTCACAGCACAAAGGGTACAGTCGTTACATAAATTAAGACTGGACAACATGACTTCTTCATCTGGAAATATTACGTTTCATATTTATGAATTAGTTAAGCAGAACAGACAGGGATCAGCAGGCCTCAATATAGAATTTAGGTCTTACCCAACAGATGATCGTCTCTGTATAGTAAGACATTTGTTGTTATACATGGAGAACACAAAAATCATCAGAGGCAATGAGAAGGCACTTTTAATCAGCCACAAGCAACCATACAAAAAAGTGACGGTCCAGACCATCTCAAGATGGGTGAAACAGGTTCTAACACAGGCTGGGGTGGATACTAAAATCTCATTCCACCAGGGCTGCAGCTACATCGGCAGCTATGCAGTTGGATGTACCAATGGACCAAATCCTCAAGACAGCAGGATGGTCAGGGGAAAAAATATTCCAACTATTTTATCATAAACCAGTCATTAAACCTGGAACGTTTGCAGAAACAATTTTAAGTTCTGTAATTTAATTCACCCCATAAATAGGGGCTATAATTTGGTGTTAATAAATTTTTCATGGATTTCAATGTCGGATTCATGTCTAAATTATGTTGACACAATTCCTCCCACAGTCATTAAGGCAGATGTGATGCATGGACTTGTTTCCACGGCATGAAATCACAGAGCTTTGAAATCTTCACGTAGTCACTCACGTGACTCCGAAGTAAAATAGTAAGATTAAACGAGAACTTACCAGTTCGAAGATTGATCGTTATTTTATGAGGAGTACGTTGAGGGAATACGTGCCCTCCGCTCCCACCCATGATCATATATTCAACTGGTATTTCTTCTCTAATCTTACTATGTTCAGTCATTACAGTTATCTGTGATTTCACACCGCTGCTTTGAAGAATGACACGCATGCGTCCTGGCGGGGTTCTTCACGTATTCCCTCAACGTACTCCTCATAAAATAACGATCAAACTTTGAACTGGTAAGTTCTCGTTTAATCTTACTATTAATCCACAGTAATTAAGTAATACGGGGTAGGCTATTTAGTTGCGGAAAAACTTTTTCACACTTTTTGAATCTGTGGGAATTCGCTGCCACAGAAGGCAGTGCAGGCCAATTCATTGGATGTTTTCAAGAGAGAGTTAGATTTAGCTCTTAGGGCTAAGGGATTCAAGGAATATAGGGAAAAAGCAGGAACGGGGTACTGATTTTAGATTATTAGCCATGATCTTATTGAATGGCGGTGCTGGTTCGAAAGGCCGAATGGCCTCCTCCTGCACCTATTTTTCTATGTTTTTATGTTATCCAGTGAAGCATTAAACTGAGGCTTCACCAGAAAGTCACAGAGAGATTTGGCATGTTCTTGTATGTTTGGCATGTTATTGTAGAACATGAAAACAGAGAAGAACATCGCAAGTGCATGACGGCAATTTTGATTCGGCATAAAGAAACTGGAAGTGTACGGGCCCTAATGCACTGCTTTACCCGGGGGCCTATAATGCTGTTAAGACTTCCCCCCCCAGTCTAGTTTCAGTCAAAAATCACTGAGTCAAGCACTTGTGCATCTAAACTTTATTTTGACAAAACACAATTACAGTTCCACTACTATACCTAACCACCGCGGGATCGATCCTCGTATCTGCCTGATCAAGCCCTCTTTAGCCTCGCTCAAGCAGACGAACTCCAGAGGTCACGCAGCCGTAAGCATCTCCGAGAAGATCGGTCTTTTATAGATCCCCAAACCTTGGTGGGCTGAACCACATGGGGGTGGTCTATTTACAATCCAATAACAGATATCGATTAACCCAGTACATGATAGACATTTCCTGGACCCAATAATACAGTAACTAATACAATGTATTCAAACAGTGCTTCTGAAAGGAAGCAAACATCGCAACATGTGCCTTGATATTCAAGAAACCCAGACAAGGCACAACACTTAATCCAATCAACATCTAGCAAAGTAAAGCTTTGCAACATTATATACAATGTGTATGTCTGGTTTGCATTCATCCAATCCATTCCGTGCAATTTGCACCTAATTGTCAGGATCTTCAGATGTTTCATTCTCTTCCTGCAACTCTTATCTAGGCTATAGACAAACTGGCACAATTCTGCAGCTTGTCCTATTTCTGCAGAAGGCACAAATGGTCTAGCAGCCCAGGAGCCTTTACTCAATTTTACTTCGGAGTCACGTGAGTGACTACGTGAAGAAGGGCCGTCCGTCTGCGTGCGCGTCATTACGTCTGAACGCAACGCGCACGACTGACTGGCAGGCACTGTGTCCTCCCAGCCGTCGGGATGGGCAGGTAAGGAAAGTTGAACTACTTACCTGCGTTCTTTCGGGCTTGAAGCTTTTTTGTAGTTTCAGAGCCCAGATGTTGAGGAGACGGCCCACGGGGATGTCGGCTGCCGAAGACCGCAGCATTCCAAGTAGCGGGCGACGGTCTTGTTCCCGACATTAGTGCCGACAGCAGAATCGGCAGGAGACTTTGTGCGGGAGGAGGAGCTCCATGGTTGTCCTGCGGGACGTAATACCACCCGCAAGTCTAACAAACCCGTTGACTCAGATGAGTCCGGGGAAGAGGGATACCCTCCCTCAACGGAGAGCGTCTGAGGACGACTCTCCCACATGGAGCAACTTATGGAGAAGTTGCTCCAACAATGATCTGCTCCGAAGGAGGGAGCAGTATCAGCACGGCCTACAGCAGTGCAGGTGCCGGGAGCCTCGCACATGGGGCAGCCCAATGTCTTCCCCATTGGAGGGGGAAGTACATATGGAAGAAACCACTCTGAATCAGAGTACAAAAGAACAGGGGTGGGAACCTTCCCAGGGACAAGCAGAAGAAAGGAAGTAAGTAAGTAAGTTTTACTTATATTGCACTGTTTAAGTCAACTTGCATTGACACCAAAGTGCTTTACATAAAAGGAATAATAAGCTTCCATACAGACTACAGAAAATAAGTACTTCTGCAATCATCCAAGTTCCACTGGGTGCTTCCCTGGATGGAGATCTAGCTAATTGACAGCCCGGGTATTATGGAGAACCCGCAGGCAGCAGCACCTGTTTCAGGGCTGCACAAATGTCTCCTGCTCTGAGGAGAGGAGCATTCATGGTCCGTTTCAGTCTGACCCAAAGCTAGAACCTCATTTAGGTCCACTGGAAGGGCCATGTCAGCACAGGTATCCTCAGGGGCCTGCGGCAGCACCTGTTTCAGGGCTGCCTACGAATCTCACTCTCAGTGGAGGGGAGTGTGAGTGATCAGTAGGTAACTGATCTCGAATTTAAAGTATGAACATACTGAAGCACATGCATATGGCCTCAAGAGCCAGCAGTTGGCAGAAGATCCGCACGCTACAATGCCGGCAAAGGAGCGCTATCAGCCGCCGAATCCTCTCTTCAGGTAAGACCAAAAGAAGGAAGCAAAAGCTGTCGGACCAATCAAGGTACCAACGACAAGCAAAACTTCATCAGTAGGCGACAACACACCCCACACCTCCATAGGGGGTAAGCGGTTCACTGAATCCGGTGGTAGCTTGAAAGCTGGGCACGGAAATATGATCAGAGTCGTCTTTCAAGGCAGATTCAGAATTATGGCCAGAATTGTCCTACAAGGCAGGCTCAGTATGATGAGGTTTTCAGACCAGACCCAAGCAGAGGTCAGGAGAAACATGGAATCCACACTCCCTACCAGTCCTACTCCCAATCAAGGAGAGAAAAAGAACCCGCATCAGGGGCCTTTGGGCTTACCACAAGACCACCGGTAGCCATGGAGGTAGGTGGGTCTGGGTTTACTGAAACAAGGGATTGTGGACCAGTTACATATGGTAATTTTACTCTTGTGTTTTTGTTCAAAATGACAATAACATGAATTTTCAGATCTGGTTTTAAAAACAGATAATAACATGTGATTATTTTTACTGCACAACATACATAGGTTCCAAGCAGACTTGGAACTTGGACTGGAGTCTTCGAGGCAGGCCCAGTATTTTGGGCAGGATTGCCATTCAGGACATGTGACAGATGGAGGATGTCACTTCATCCAGGTTTAACTCATATGTGCAGTATAGACTTTCAGAACAGCAATTTTTGTTATGGTCTAACAACTGTTTTATAGGAGCTTCCTATAAAATGGTCACATGGCATGCATCGACCTCAAAGATGCATACTATTCAGTGACTATTCAATAAAAACAGGAGATATTTGAAGTTTAACTGGATGGCATGGATCTGCCAAATGGGTTGACATCAGCTCCTAGACTATTGACTAAACTACGGAAACCAATTCTGGGTCTACAAAGGTCTCAGAACCACATAGTAATGGCATATTTGGAGGACAATTTCATTTTGGAGTCACCAAGAATTGGCAGAAGCATCTGTCAAAGCAAACCAAAACCCTGTTTGATAGAATTGGTTACCTCATCCATCCAGTTAAATCAAAATTGACACCTACAAGGGTAATTGATTACCTAGAATTTACTATGAAAAACAGTAAATATGTTGGTGACTTTGCCTAGGGGCAAACGACTTTATTAATCAAGCCTGCTATGACCTGATAGTCAAATACTAGCCATCTATCAGGCAAACAGCGAGTGTAATTGGCAAATAGTAGCCGCATTTCCAGCAGTATGTACGGGCCTTTGCATTACCAGAATTTACAGCGAGCAAAGGAACGAACACTCAGATTCCATGCAGGCCAAATTGGCAAAACTATGGATTGCCAGCAGAGGCCATTGTTGAATAACTATGGTGGATAACGAACGTGAGACAGCTCAAGGTAAATTTTGCTTGAAAGCCATCGAGGGTTCTTCAGACCAATGCTAGTGGCTAAGGATGGGGAGCCACAAACACAGTCTAGAGCTGTGGGGGCAGATGGAATGAGCAGGAGTCTGTAATTCCCCAACACATGGAATCAATTACCCAGAATTGTTGGGGGCACAATTTGGACTCAAGGTTTTCTGTAGCAATATGCAACCGGTGCTTGTTCAAATTCAGATTGATAACACCACTGCGGTGGCACATATCCATTAACAAGGGTGGTGTAATATCTGTATCTTACGACAGATTGTCGAACCTCATTTGGCACTGGTGTATCAAGAGGAATATTTGGGAAATCTACGAGGTAGATATAACACGGTGACAGATGCTGGATCACGAATGTTTAATAACAACACAGAATGGATGTTGAATCAGGCAGTATTTAACAAAATAACTACACGATTTGGCATACCAGATATTGATCTGTTTGCATCTAGACTAAACCATCAGTTACCCAGATATGTGTCGTGCAAGCTGGATCCTGGAGCAAAGGCAGTGGATGTTTTCTCCCTCAATTGGGGAGGAATGTTTATGTATGCTTTCCGCAAATTTGTCTCACAAACCGATGCTTGACCAAAATCAAGCAAGACTAAGCCACAGGCATATTGGTAGTGCCAGATTGGCCTACTCAAGCCTGGTTCCCAAAATTTTTGGGAACTATAGTCCAGCCAGTTATGGCTGTACCCAAGAGCAGGGACCTCCTAGTGAACCCAGTTACAGGGAGTAATCATCCACTACATGAACGTATTAACTTGTTGGTCTGCAGATTCTGAGGAGGCCATTTCAAGGCATAGGACTGTCCGAACAAATACAATACAGTTCGGATAACAGATGTCTTGGAGTTCCTATCAACTCTGTACTATAACTATAAACAAAGTTATAGTGCAATCTATAGTGCCAGAGGCGCACTCTCCTCCTATCTGATGCTGGAAGCAGAGCACGGGTCGATAGGAACGCACCCCTATACAACAAAATTCATGAAGGGAATTTACAATTTAATACCTCTAAGGCCAAGGTACACGGACACATGGGATGTGAGCGTGGTACTAACCCTACTTTGACAGTGGGGACCGCCTATAACTAACCCTGAAGGTGGTATGCTGACAAAGAGTCCAGACACTGCAAAAGCTACGGTTGGACCACATGACCACCAATATGAACAACATAACATTCGTAATCAGGAACCTGATAAAACATAGCAGGCCAGGAATGCCAGGGATGGAGATCCAGTTCTTGGCATATCCAGAGGACCTACGGTTGTGTGTGTGGTAACATACTAACACCACTATCTGAGAGTTACGGAGAACCTCAGAGGCTCAGAACAATCGGTCCTCATCAGCCATAAAAAAACCACACCAGAAGGTGTCAACTCAAACCATCTCCAGATGGTCAAAGGGGGTAATGGCGGTAACAGAGTGAACATTTATATGGTTAAATCTCACTCCACCAGGGCTGCATCTACGTCGGCAGCAAGAGCTATGGATGTGCCTCTTGACGACATCCTAGTGGCTGCAGGATGGACGAATGAAATAACGGTCCACCGGTTTTATAACAAACCTATAACCGGACTGGGGGTGTTTGCACGTACCATTTTAAGTTCTGTCCCTTAGTTTACCCCCAAGGTTGGGAGGGGTTACTATTTTTTATTAAACGTTCTTTCATTTAAAGCATCAGTGTCTTTACTTAACTACGTAATGTCTGAATGCTTTAATGATTACACGCATCCATGGTCAATCCATTCAGTGTGTGACACCTGGATTCGTAACCGGTGTAAAATCACAGAGCTTTGAAATCTTCACGTAGTCACTCACGTGACTCCGAAGTAAAATAGTAAGATTAAACGAGAACTTACCAGTTTGAAGTTTGATCTTGATTTTATGAGGAGTTACGATGAGTGATTACGTGCCCACCGCTCCCACCCTCATACTATCAAGGTCACATGGAAGTTCTAGTCTCTTCACAATCTTACTATTCTCAGGTCTTCTTTTTATCTGTGATTTAACACCGCTGCTTTGAAGATTGACGCGCACGCAGACGGACGGCCCTTCTTCACGTAATCGCTCATCGTAACTCCTCATAAAATCAAGATCAAACTTCAAACTGGTAAGTTCTCGTTTAATCTTACTATTTCAGTGTCCTGGTCTCTCCAATTTGGCTTGAATTAACAGCCCCACTGAGTCCATGTTAACCGTCAAGCACCTATTTTTACATTAATCTTACCCTAACACATTCAATCCTTCACATGTCCCCAGCTAACCCCCCCCCCCCCCCTCCCTCCCCCTCAACCTAATACCCTCCATTTACTCCATTTACTTGTCATTATCTACACACTAGAGGCAATATATCAAACTGCACGTTTTAGGGATGTCTTATTTTTCAAATGGATTTAAATGATCCCATTACAGTATTTGAAGGTAAGATGTCTCTCTAATACCTTGTAAAATAATTGTCCCTCAACCAACATTAGCAAGAAACAGATTATCGGGTTATTATTACCCTTTGAGAGGCCTTGTTATGAAAACATTGAAAATATCATTTCGAATGTTACATTTCACCAATTTTATAAGTGTTTGCTTAGGAATATCTTGGGGTTGTGAATGGAACTATATGAATGAAAAAAATACTCCACCCATTTGCCATTCAAACACTGCTCGCCTGGATTCTGTGCCGACCATCGATCCTCATACACTAGCACTATCCTTACACACTAGAGGCACTTTACAATTTTTACCAAAGCCAATTAACCCTGCAAACCTGTATGAGTTTGAAGTGTGGTAGGAAACCGGAGCTCCGGGAGAAAACCCACGCGGTCACAGGGGGAACATACATACTCCGTACAGACAGCACCCATAGTCAAGATCGAACCTGGGCTCACTGGCGCTGTAAGGCAACAACTCTACCATTGAGCCACCATGCTGCACTAGATCAATAGAAAGCCCAGCTCCCATAGCTTATTTGAACCAACATGAAACACATGGATGAGTATTCCCATCAGATCCGATCCTGCATCTATGCAGTCAGTATATGTTCCCTTACTAGCCCTTCAACTATCTCCCATTCTCCTGCTCTCTCCCTTCCTTAAGTGTTATTTATGTTATGGAATTAACCTACCCACCCATATATCTTTGGGAGAAACCGGAGCACCTGGAGGAAACCACAGAATCCTAGGGAGAAATGGGAAACTGTTAATTGAGTCCAGGTCATTTGAGCCTTGTGGTTGCAGTACAAACTGCCGAGACAATGAACTAGAACAGATCTTTTATTCAGAACTATTCCATGAGTCAATTACAATATGCGGGGATCACTGGTCGGCACGGACCCGGTAGGCCGAAGGGCCTGTTTCCGCGCTGTATCTCTAAACTAAGCTAAACTCCACAAAGGAACACAGATTTTCTCAAACCAGTACATTGTTTGCAAGTTTATGAAACTTTTAAATTTGAAATGACGTTGATATTCAGCTAGTTCTCGTGGTATTATGCAGGCGGTTTTGTGTGGAAATGTAAGCATTAGTCTATGAAAGTACGACTAATTTAAGGCTTTACATTTGAAAGGAAATCAGGAGGGAGACACAAAAAAACTGCAGATCTTGAGCAAAAACAAGGTGCTGGAGGAATTCATTGGGTCAGGGAGCATCTGGGGAGGGAATGGAGAAATGAAGAAGACTGAAGGAGAGTCCCGACACAAAACATTACTTGTTCATTCCCTCCATAAAGAAAATCAGGGAATTACTTGCTATTCTTTGCCAGTGACTTTCTCCCTAAACTCTGATGTTTGACACCTCACAGATACCAGAGGTCAAGACAGATGTCTGAGCAATTGCCCAGTGACTTATATTGGGGAGTTTTCCCACTGATCTTGCTTCGGTTTCGACCTGAAAGCTGAGTCTCACGTTGCGAGTTGACACAAGAGGTACCCGAGTGAAAGACTCGTGGTTGTGTGCGAGATACCAAGTGAAAGATCAAGAGTTTAACCGAGTTCCCACGGGTAGACGGCCGTTTTCCGTTTACTTGTCATTTCTGCGATGTTCCAATTTCGTCTCCCGAGTTAACAAGTTCCTGTCCCGTTAATCTTGAGCAAACATTGTCTACCGACGTGTTGTAAAATCATCACATGGTACAAATGATGTGATGGGGTTTTTTTTACACACTATAAAAATCCTCCCTTGGTTAAATTGGCTCATTTGGAGACATGTCTGGCTTTTGCAGTCCAGGATGGTGATGTTTTTTATTCAAGTGCTGTATGCAGCAGACCTTTGTGTGATGTGAGGACGCTTGTGTGAAGGCAGAAGGGAGAGAGTAAAAAGGACTTTATGCCATCTTCCCTTTCCATCCGCGTCTGAGGATTTTTCCAACACAGCTACCAGGGAGGCAATCTGCAGATTTCCTAACTCACTGTTTCCCTGCTCCAAGGAGCCCACAGGCAGTGTTGACTTCTCCTGTGGCATCTCCTGTTGCATCTCCTGTTGCCTCTCCTCCTGCCTCTCCTCCTCCTCCTCCTCCTGTATGACAAAAGCCTTATTGGCAGGTTTTCTGTAAGGCTCTGCTCTTCCCTTTCGTTGTCCTTTTCTTGGAGCCAACTCTACCAGTCTTCCTCTCAAAAAGATTCACCAGCAATGAGGTGAAACGCCTTCGATGACAAAGGAGACACTTCTGACACCATGTGAAGATGTGTTGAAACACACGATGTCTTCACAACTGGTTTTATTACTAACATTTATATTGATACACATTCGTGCCCTAGCTGTCCGTGGTCTTTCACTGGAGTTAAAGAGAGAGCTGGAGGTGGGGAGGTTACATTTATACTGAAGATAATGGGGAGTGGTTAGTAGTGGTGAGGTCACTATGTTAAAGGAACATGCACTGATCTACACATGGTGATATTGAAATCACCTTTTTTTTACTCACCTTTTTTTTTCCTCTGTCCAGCTGCTGGATTCACCGTGCCCAGGACTTCCCACGATAGACTCAAGAGTCACTAAGGTAAACGCACGGGCCACTACGTTATTACAACGAGCTAAAATGTTTCAATTCTTAACCACAAGAGTAAAATTGACTCGTGGAAAATTTTAAACATCTTTGATTTTTTGCAAGAGTTGACAAGTTTCACGAGTACCTGCCGTTAGCGCCACGAGTCTCTAAGTTGCGTCCACGAGTTCCGTACGTTAATCGTACGTTATTACCACGAGTTTTAACTCGGGGTACCTCTTGTGTCAACTCGCAACGTGAGACTCAGCTATTACACTGGAAGAGGGATTCCATTCATTGCAACAGAAAATAAGCACTGTGAACTTCCTCAGAAGGTAATATATAAATTACATATTTTCTTGATCACCAAATTGCTTTGATGTTTTCAAATACCAAGTGTTTTCGTATTTCAAACTGTTTAATACTTTCAAATCTGATTAGTTTTAAGAACTTTCGACGACTTTGACTGTCAAGGACTCAAAAAGGAAAAAAAAAACACAAAATGCAGGAGTACTCGGCGGGACAGGCAGCAACTCTGGATAGAAGAACATTTCTCTACCCGAAACGTCACCCATTCCTTCTACCTAGAGATGCTGACTGTCCCGCTGAGCTTTGTGTCTATTTTGCAGTTCTATTTTGTGTCCATCTGCAGTTCCTTCCAACAACAAACTCAGAAAGGAAATGTTGTTTTAAATCTCTTAATATGTTGGAGAAGGCTTGGTCAGCTATCAAAGCAGTCGACGGGCCGAATGGCTTCCTTCTACGCTGTAGGGAAACGTGAGGATCAATAGTTTGGAGGCCTTTGAGCCCACCGAGTCCGTGTCGACCAGCGATCCCCGCACACCAACACTGTCAATGCGCCATAGCACGTATAACATCACTCTGAAAATCCCAATCAGTGAAGGAAATTAGAACAGTTTGTGCATTACTCATCCAGATGTCGTGCCTTTTAAACATTAAGGCTGCACGAAGATTTGTGCTCCAGCTCTGTGCACCACTTTACTGAGTTAATGGGCACGTTGCTTTCTCGATTATTTCCTTGTGTTGTGGCCCCAAAGAATTTCAAAATTCCTCTGGTCATAAAATAGTTCCTGTAAGCTTGCCCTTTTCCCAAACAGCCACACCATTCCAACCACAGCATACATTGGATTCATACAGTTGAAAGGATTCTGCCTAATGAGACCAGTAGTAAGTTACAAGGATCCAAAGAAAATATGAGGTATTTTAATGATATTATTTGCTATCATGGAATATAAGTAGCGGGAATAGGCTAACTCCTCATCTAAATCCATGTTCCTGCCCATAATCTTTCATTTGCCGATTGCGTATGAGCCCATTAATTTTTGCCTTGAACACATATATAGTCAAAGTCATACAATATGGAAACAGGCCCTTTGGCACAACTTGCCCACATTGACCAACATGTCCCACCAGCCTGCATTTGGCCCATATCCCTCGAAACCTATCCTATCCATGTACCAGTCCAATGTTTCTTAAACGTTGTGATACTCCCTGCCTCAACTACCTCCTCTGGCAGCTCATTCCATACACCCTCCATCCTCTGTGTGAAAACGTTACCGCTCAGGTTCCTATTAAATCTTCCCCCCCTCACCTAGGCAATGATTAAATCCACAGATCTTCGGTAAAAAAGTACAAAGATTAATTAGTCTCTGAGAAAAGAAATACATACCATCTCCTCTTCAGCTGAAATGCGCATCCCTTGATCCTGACAGTATTCCCCCTGTTCTACATTTCCTCATGAGAAGAAAAGTCTTCACAGGGCCAAACACCAACACCATAGAAACTTATATGTCAATAAGACAGCAGGTCATTTTTCTAAACTCTGGATATCTAGGTCTAACATAATGATTTTTTTCACCCAAGCAACCCTTTCATCCCTTGATCAGATGAATCTCTGAAGTGTAAACTGTATTCCAGGCAGGTTTCACCATAGATCTGTCTCAATACAGCAGCACAATGGTGCAACGGTAGAGTTGCTGCCTTATAGCGCCAGAGACCCGGGTTCGATCCTGGCGATGGGTGCTGTATGTACGGAGTTTGTATGTTCTCCCTGTGGACCGCCTGGATTTCCTCCAGGTGCTCCGGTTTCCTCTCACGCTCCAAAGGCGTACAGGTTTTTCGGTTGATTGGCTTTGGTAAAATTGTAAATTGTCCCTAGTGTGTAAGATAGTGTTCTTGTATGGGGCGATTGTTGGTCGGCACGGACTCGGTGGGCCTGTTTCTGCGCTGGTAATCGCTAAAGTCTAAAATCTAACACATCTTTACACTTGTACGCCAAGTCCTTTGCAATAAAGTCAGCATTCCATTTACCTGCATGCTAACATTTTGTGGTTCTTGCACAAGGACATTGAGATCTTTTTAAACAACGCTCTTAAGTCTCACTCCATTTAAATAATATTCTGTGTCTCCATTGTTCATACCAAAGTGGATAACCTCATTGTTCCCCACATCATAAACATCTGCCATCATTTTCCCCACTCACTTAACAAATTTATGTCACTTTGCAGACTTCTTATGCATTTCCAGCTAAACATCCAGTTAACCCAGAAAAGGCACAGATTTCTGGCTGATTTCGGCACAGATTTCTGGCTGATTTAGCTCCCATTTGTAATTTTGATTCCTGAATATTTGGAGGGAAAAGGACACAAAGTGCTGGAGTAACTCAGCAGGTCAGGCACCATCTCTGGACAACATCGATACGTGACGTTTCGGGTCGAGACTCTCTTTTTGGTGGCGTTTTCATTTGCATCAGCAATTCTTCCCAGGCATAAATATCCCCCGCATATCAAAAGGAATTATGTGTTGCCCATCACTTGTGTCCACATTTACTCTGCCTGGGAAGCTGCTGCCAGGAATACCCGGAGCATCTCAATATCTCTCTGGCACATAGATCATAGCTCCTGCAGCCACTGTTTCTGACCTCCTCCCCCACCAAGCACTACAGCAGCCAAGAGGACCACCCCACCACTCCAGTGCACTATCTATTCATTAAACAACAAGACCATGATTGTAGCTGGAAGAGTGCTGTTTGTATTGCATAATGCCCCTCTCAGAGCTGGCTGCTGTGATTGCGGCTGCAACACCAAATACCAGCAGCTGCAAGAACTTGCAAGTAGCAATGTAACAAACACAGCATTAAACAGGGATACTGGACAATGTTGTCTAGTAAAATTCACAATTAATCTCTGTAGGGGTTTTACAAACCATGTTTGGGTGACTTACAATTCTCTTTTAATAGTATTGAGGGGCAGTATACCAGATTTTACTTCGGAGTCACGTGAGTGACTACGTGAAGACCCCGCCAGTACGCATGCGCACAATAGCGTCTCACACAGTGCAACAGCGATGGGCGGGAGAACGAGTCCTCCAGCAACAAGTTTAAAAACGGGACATCCAGGTAAGTAAAACTTAATCTGAGGTCGTATTTGGAACCCTTGTTCTGCTTTATCATTACAAGGGAAGACAAACAAAGAAGGTCGTACCCCGTCCGATTGCGATGGCCCAGGAGGGTCCCAGCAGTGGGGGACGACCGGCGGCACCTGGACCGCACTCGTTGCGATCCACAGTCACCGACAAAATTTCTGTACAGCCGAGCCCAGCGCCGCTTGCTGCACAGCTCGAACAACCGCAGCGGGCTGGAGGCAAGGCTAAACAGGTCGGTCCGGCCGGTTTACTCTGATGAGTCCGGTCCGGAAGACTCACCGCCCGAGAGCGGCAGAGGTGACCGTTTGGGCCGCATGGAGTGGCTCATGGAGCAAATGCTCCAGCGGGACTTGCTCCGGGAGACGGGGCAAGCCCGCCAAGGGAGTACAAGCACACCCACTACAGTGCATTACCAAGCACTGGTCATTGCATCACCCTCAGCAGAAGGGAGCGTTGGTGACCAGGGCTGGGCTGGTCAAGAACAGGGGTCATTGGCTGAAGAACACGGCAGTATGCTGGGGGTGCAGGAACAGGAAGAGCTGCTGGTAATGGTAAACCGCTACGCCGTAACACCGCGAGCGAGACGGCCGTTACAGCCCAAACTGGCGGCTAGCATTGACTACCTGTCCTTTAATCCACTCCAAGAACAGGTAGTCAATGAGGCGATGGATCTATACACGCCTCCAGAAAACTGTATATCACTCAATGTACCAGCTGTCAACAGCCAAATCTGGGGGTACATTGGGCTGGGTATCCAAACTCAAGAACTCAAATTACAAAAAATACTAAAGCTCCTGTCGTCGGCTATAACCTCATACGCTCATTCCGTGGACGGTGTCGTTATGACAAATAACCAACAAGACACCCTGGCTCTGCTGTGCAACACACAGTATGAAATCAATAACCTCCAGAAAGAAGCCATAAGACCTGCCCTCAACCCCAAATTCGCAGGACTGTGCAAAACGCCGACCTCACAACCACAAATCCTGCTATTTGGCAAAGATCTACCAAAACAAGTAAAAGATCTGGACGAGGAGTCCAAAGCACTTGGACTCATAAGGGCAGGCCCCGGAACGAGCAAGACCACGCAACCCAGACGGCAGTACCCCTACGCATCCATCAGTAGGCGTCTACAACATGGTACTGGTGAAAGCTCGGGGCCCGCATATCATCCCCGGAAGTCTTTTTTAGGACAGGGCCCAGAGCGGACCCCATGGAAGATGCGCCACCCCCACACAGCACCACCTCGACAGATAAAGAGCCGGAAGCCCAAGAAATGAATATTCTACCAATAATAATGGAGGTAGTTGGGTCTGGTTCCTTCCAGTACATAAAAGATGCAGGGCCTTTACTAACAGGGGGTAGGTTACACCTGTTTTTGGAAGCATGGAGGACTATCACTCTTGACAATTATATACTACAAAGTATTCAAGGATACAAAATTGAATTTATTCAAGAAAGTATGCCACCAGTTCAGCACGCACCCCAAAGGGAATTTACCCTCTCACAAAAAGAAAAATGCGAGGGACAAGCAGAACTGGTGAGACTATATACAAAGGGGATCATAGAAAAATCAAAACATGACCCTTTGGAATTCGTATCAAATATCTTTACTAAAACCAAAACAGATGGTGGATGTCGCATCATCATTGACTTAATGACATTGAATACTTTTGTCAAGTATATACATTTCAAAATGGAAACATTTGTTACTGCCAAACAATTGATTTCCAAAGGATACTTTATGGCATGAATCGACTTAAAAGATGCATACTATTCAGTACCCATTCATAAGGATCATCATAGATACCTAAAGTTTAACTGGATGGGGCAACTATGGCAGTACAAATCGTTGCCTGTTGTTCTAACATCAGCCCCAAGACTGTTTACCAAGATATTAAAACCAGCCCTGGCAATACTAAGAAAACAAAAACATATTGTCATGGCATATCTTGATGACATTTTGATAATAGGCAAAACCCTGGAATTAGCTAATTCAGCAGTATTAGCTACTAAACATTTATTTAAAACTTTGGGATTTGTCATATATCCAGATAAATCTAAGTTGATGCCATCCACAACAATGGACTATCTGGGATTCACAATTAACTCAGTCCACATGTCTGTAATGTTGCCAAAAGAAAAAGCAGCAGAATTGGCACAAGCCTGCAACAAATTAATGGTTACCAATCAACCAACCATTCGACAAGCGGCAAGAGTAATTGGGAAATTAGTAGCAGCGTTTCCAGCTACCCAGCTTGGACCTTTGCATTACCAAAACTTAGAAAGAGCAAAGGTGCAAGCGTTAAAACAACATGCAGGTCATTTTGACCGAACCATGAAATTACCAACTAAAGCAATATCAGAATTACAATGGGGGAACGAAAACTTTTGGCATAGTTCCAGTCCCATCATTATCAATAATCCAACATGTACGATACAAATGGATGCTAGTGCTCAAGGCTGGGGAGCAACTAATACCATATCTAGTACGGGCGATAGTTGGAATACTCAAGAATCATCACTACTACAAACACTGGGTATAAACTATTTGGAAATGTTGGGTGCGTTTTATGGGTTAAATGCTTACTGTTCAACTATGCACCATTTGCATGTCCGCTTACAGATTGACAATACCACAGTGGTGGCCTATATTAATCATATGGGTGGGATAAAATCGATATCATGTGATAATCTGGTCAACACAATCTGGCAACGGTGTGTCGACAGACATATTTGGCTATCAGCAACTTACCTACCAGGTAAGCTAAATACAGTGGCAGACACCAGGTCACGCAAATTCAATGATAACACCGAATGGATGTTAAACCCCAAAGCATTTGCTGAAATTACAAAGCAATATGGAACACCAGATATCGATCTCTTCACGTAATCCCTCATCGTAACTCCTCATAAAATAAAGATCAAACTTCAAACTGGTAAGTTCTCGTTTAATCTAACTATTCTTGGCTCCTGCATTTCCTTAACATGTTAGATTTGCACTCAGCTATCATTAAGCTGGAAAGCGTGCAGACAAGATCTACTTGGATGTTATCAGGCCTCATGTGCCTGAGCTATAGGGAGAGGTTGAGCAGACTAGGATTTTATTCCTTGGAGCACATGAGGTCAAAGGGTGATCTTACAGAGGTGTATAACATCATGAGTGGAATTATTTGGGTGAATGCACAGTATTTTGCCCAGGGTAGGGAAATCAAGAACCAGGGAACATAAATTTAAAATGTGACTGTGAGGGGAAAAATGTAATAGGATCCTGAGGGGCAACTTTTTCACTGAGAGGCTGATGGATATATGGAACGAGCTGCCAGAGGAGGTAGTTGAAGTAGGTACAATAACAATATTATAGTGCATGGATAGGAAATGTTTAGAGGGATATGGGCCAAATGCGGGGAAATGGGACTATCTTAGATAGGGCATCTTCGTTGGCATGTACAAGTTGGGCCGAAGGGCCTGTTTCCGCACTGTATGACTGTGACTTATCTTTGTATCTAATTATAGTTGGACACAATACACATCATCCCCTCCTCTGAATCATAATCGGAAACAGCTGACACTGCAGTAGTGAAATCCGCGGCACACTGTTAATCACAGATGACTTACCAGAAAGTACCCATTTAAACGGTAATGTTTCTATGAGTCAGCCAATACTCTCAACACCTCTATTGTGATGAATCCTTGTCTTGTGAAGTTTTGTTTAGTTTAGACCAGCGCTCCTTGCACATTAACACTATCCTACACAGACGAGGGACAATTCACATTTATACCAAGCCAATTCACCTACAAACTCTGGAGTGTGGGAGGAAACCGAAGATCTCGGAGAAAATCTATGCGGTCACGGGGGGAGTATGTAAACTCTGTACAGACAGCACCTGTGGTCGTGATCGAGCACGGGTCTCCGGCGCTGCAAGCGCTGTAAGGCAGCAACTCTGCGCCACCGTGTCATCCAAAAGTTCTGTGGAAATCCAAATATACAATAGAACTACTGACTCATGCGCTGGTGGGATCCTCAGAAGCACTGTAACTATGATTTATTTTTCATAAAGCCTTGTTGACTCCACCCAGCTACGTTACAATTTTCTAATCAATATATTTCTGTTTTATTAATAATGAAATCCAGCCATTTTCCAATGATGGATATTAGGTTCATTAGTTTATGGTTTCCTGCTGTATCTCTTTTTTTGAATAGTTATTTCAGACTTGTAGTTTTCCAATCTGTTGGGACCCTTCCAATTCATCAAGAGTCAAGAGTGTTTAATTGTCGTAGGCACCGGGAATTGAAATATGAAATTCTTACTTGCTTGATCTTTATGGGCACATTCATGCAACAACAAACAAATAACCAATAATACAATAAATTATTAGTGCAAGGCGGCCAGACCATAATAGTGCAAACAGAGTGCACAGTACAACCTATAAAAAGACCACGGATGGAAGGAATAGGTGACGTTTGGGGTCTAGACCCTTCTTCAGACCCGAAAACAGAAACGGCCTCGACCTGAAACGTTATGCATTCCTTCTCTCCAGAGATGCTGCCTGTACTGTTGAGCTACTCCAGCATTTTGTGTCTATCTTCGGTGTAAACCAGCATCTGCAGTTCCTTCCTACATATCAAAAGTCCATAGTAGCTTTTGATGAGGTGGGGTTGTGGTTCAGAATTGGTCAGGGTGGTTCAAGAGCCTGATAGTTGATGGGAAGAATCTGCTCTTGAACCTGGAGGTAATGGTTCCCTGACCCCTGTACCTTCTTAACAAAGGTAGCAGGAAAATGAAAGTGGCCAGGGTGATGTGGTTCTTTGGTGAAATTAGCTCCTTTTTTTGAGGTGTCTCTTCCCACAGATCCCTTCAGTGGAGGGAAAATCAATACACATGATGGAATTTTGGTAAGGCACAACTAAATGTTCAGTTTCTCTGAATGAAGACCATCTGATCAGGGAGTTTTACTTCCGTGGGGTTAAACATCATTTTACAGTGATCGAGCCAAACAAGTTGTTGTTTTCAAGGCTTTCTAAGCTTACTGTTTTTTGGCAAGATATTTGGCAAGTTTCCCTCTCTCCTGACTTTCAGTCTGAAGAAGCGTCTCAACCCGAAATATCATGCTGCCTGACCCGTTGAGTTACTCCAGCATTTTGTGTCTAACTTTTGCAACTAGCTATGAAATTGTTCAGAGGCAAGAGCAAGTGATTGAAAGAGCCCACAGACAGGGAAAGGATATTACTCTATGATGATAATGTAATTTTCATACACAAAAATGTGTGTACATTTGGCCCTGGACACATTTTGCTTGACTATTCCTATCTTGTTCAGCAAGTACATGCCTAATCATTTACATTATTTAGCAGTTGCAATTTTCTTTTAAAGTGCAGCTCCTGTTTAGTTCTTCATAAATAAGAATAACTTTTTTTTTAAAAGAGATAAGAACTTTCAAGCTTGCCTTTGACACCCGGTGAGATTAAGCTTCAAACAAACTGTAAATTTGTCCTGTGGATTACTGGGTTCATCCCACAGAAGTTAGGCCAAGACTTCACTGAATTAAGGTAATAGATTTCAGCAATTAGATTACATCATTTGCATTATTCACAGTAAATGGAAATTAAAATCTATGAGTAAATGAGTTGTTTTCTACTCGCTTTTAATTAAGTGCAAAGTGAATCAGTACTTCTGGCAATCTGGTATTTATACACATGTAGATATAGACACAAAATGCTGGAGAAACTCAACGGGACAGGCAGCAACTCTGGAGAGAAGGAAGGGGTGATGTTTCGGTTTGAGATCCCTCGTCAGACTACACATGATTGAATCTATTTTGGGGAAAGATAGTGTGAGTTGGATAGGCATCCTCCTTTTTTGCTAAGAAGTGAGAGACCATAATGGCTTCTGTGTCCTTCACAAGCAGTCTGTTAGGGTTGAGGATGACTTGTTTCCATTCCAATTCTGAAGAGTGGAAATTACCTGTGCATGTATTTCCTTGGTGTGAGGTAGCACTTGCACAACATATACCGTATAGAACTTCAGATCAAGGCCTTGATTCAATCAGCAAGGAGATCCAATATCATTGGAGACCAGACACTGACAAACGGACTTAGTTTACAAAGCATGTAGGCATGTGGATATACACATAGGCTGGCTGACAAAACACATGTACACACACACACACTCCCTCTTGCTATTTCTCCCACACACAGATTTATGCAATCTTTATCTCTGTCTCGCTTATACATACGCACGCTCTCTAGCTCTCTCTCTCTCCCCCACGCACTCTCTCCCTCTCTCTCTCCCTCTCTCACACACACACACTGTATCTCTCTGTGTATCTCTCTCTTCCACACACGCACACTCTCTCTGTCTCTCCCTCTCCCACACACAGAAGATCTTGCCCATCTTTCAGATTTATACATAGAAACATGGAAAATAGGAGCAGGAGTAGGCCAATCGGCCCTTCAAGCCAGCACCGTCATTCAATATGATCATGGCTGATCATCCAGAATCAGTATCCTGTTCTTGCTTTCTCCCCATATCCCTTGATTCCATTAGCCCTAAGAGCTAAATCCAACTCTCTTGATTACGGTGCTTATCTGTCTGGTGTCTCGCTGAAGGTGTGGAGAGCAGTCTAGAGATCTGAAGAGTCGATGAGACGACATTTCTCAGGAACAAATGAATGCTTTTGTCTTGTGTGCCTCGAGTTCCAGTCAAAGCTACTGAAAATGTTTCAACTGTTTGAGAATGCAATAGATAAAAGGGAAAATAATCAGTGATGGATTTATTAGCTGTTCTAAAATAAGTGGACATGTTACAGCATCTGGCTCGGAACTGCAGAGATCTTTTTTTCTCATATCATGAATCTTTCAACGTTATCAAAACATAAATGAATTAAAACTAGATTTTAAATGTGTTGTTATAAATAGAACACTTCAAGATTAGCAGTTCGAACATGACAAATGGCACCACTTGTGAGAACGACCATGATTTACTGAGGACTTTGTCATCATGGGTTATTCATTTACTCTTAGTTCTGGAGATATTTACAATATCACACGACTCATTTTGATGTATTTGAATTTTTTTAGGCTCATTTTATGGATATTGTCACCGGTATAATGCAACAATTTCCTCCGGAGTCATTGCCAACATTGTGAGTATTCCTACCCAGTCCATTGCAAAAATTATCCGAGCAGTAAACCCAGCCTGACAGCCAAAACTGGTTGGATTTCCTAACTGCAAACGGGAATACACACACACTGAACTTTTTTTTTTCCTGCTTTATTATATTGTTTATTTGGAAAGTGGTGAAATCATTGGACAAAGTCAGCATGGATTTACAAAAGGTAAATCATGTCTGACGAATCTTATAGAATTTTTCAAGGATGTAACTAGTAGCGTGGATAGGGGAGAACCAGTGGATGTGATGTATCTGGACTTCCAGAAGGCTTTCGACAAGGTCCCACATAAGAGATTAGTATACAAACTTAAAGCACATGGCATTGGGGGTTCAGTATTGATGTGGATAGAGAACCGGCTGGCAAACAGGAAGCAAAGAGTAGGAGTAAACGGGTCCTTTTCACAATGGCAGGCAGTGACTAGTGGGGTACCGTAAGGCTCAGTGCTGGGACCCCAGCTATTTACAATATATATTAATGATCTGGATGAGGTAATTGAAGGCCATATCTCCAAGTTTGCGGATGACACTAAGCTGGGGGGCAGTGTTAGCTGTGAGGAGGATGCTAGGAGACTGCAAGGTGACTTGGATAGGCTGGGTGAGTGGGCAAATGTTTGGCAGATGCAGTATAATGTGGATAAATGTGAGGTTATCCATTTTGGTGGCAAAAACAGGAAAGCAGACTATTATCTAAATGGTGGCCGACTAGGAAAAGGGGAGATGCAGCGAGACCTGGGTGTCATGGTACACCAGTCATTGAAAGTAGGCATGCAGGTGCAGCAGGCAGTGAAGAAAGCGAATGGTATGTTAGCTTTCATAGCAAAAGGATTTGAGTATAGGAGCAGGGAGGTTCTACTGCAGTTGTACAGGGTCTTGGTGAGACCACACCTGGAATATTGCGTACAGTTTTGGTCTCCAAATCTGAGGAAGGACATTATTGCCATAGAGGGAGTGCAGAGAAGGTTCACCAGACTGATTCCTGGGATGTCAGGACTGTCTTATGAAGAAAGACTGGATAGACTTGGTTTATACTCTCTAGAATTTAGGAGATTGAGGGGGGATCTTATAGAAACTTACAAAATTCTTAAGGGGTTGGACAGGCTAGATGCAGGAAGATTGCTCCCGATGTTGGGGAAGTCCAGGACAAGTGGTCACAGCTTAAGGATAAGGGGGAAATCCTTTAAAACTGAGATGAGAAGAACTTTTTTCACACAGAGAGTGGTGAATCTCTGGAACTCTCTGCCACAGAGGGTAGTCAAGGCCAGTTAATTGGCTATATTTAAGAGGGAGTTAGATGTGGCCCTTGTGGCTAAGGGGATCAGAGGGTATGGAGAGAAGGCAGGTACGGGATACTGAGTTGGATGATCAGCCATGATCATATTGAATGGCGGTGCAGGCTCGAAGGGCCGAATGGCCTACTCCTGCACCTAATTTCTATGTTTCTATGTTTCTATGTTTATAGTGTACTTAGTTTAGTTTAGATATAGAGCGCGGAAACAGGCCCTTCGATCCATCGAGTCGGTGCCGACTAACAATCTTCACACGTTAACGCCATCCTACACGCCCGAGCGACAATTTACATTGATACCAAGCCAATTCACCAACATACCTGTACGTCTTTGGAGTGTGGGAGGAAACCGAAGATCTCGGAAAAAACCCACGTGGTTACGGGACAATGTACAACCTCAGTAAGAATGTCACTGTTCTATCTGAAACATATGACAATAAAACACTCTTAACTCTCTTGACTCTTGAATAGGTCCATCCATCCCACAGTCTGTAGTAACTACTGAACATCCCACACGTCATCAGCACAGCAACTGAGCCTGGCAGTTGTCAAAGGAGAGAAACATCATCTCTTACACTTTATAGAAAGATAGAAACATAGAAAAATAGAAAAACAGGTGCAGGAGTAGGCCATTCGGCCCATCGAGCCTGCACCGCCATTCAATATGATCATGGCTGATCATCTAAAATCAGTACCCCATTCCTGCTTTTTCCCCATATCCCTTGATTCCTTTAGCTCTAAGAGCTAAATCTAACTCCCTCCTGAAAACATCCGGTGAATTGGTCTCCACTGCCATCTGTGGCAGAGAATTCCACAGATTCACAACTCTCTGGGTGAAAACATCTTTCCTCATCTCAGTCCTAAATGGCCTATCTCTTATTCTTAATCTGTGACCCCTAGTTCTGGACCCCCCAACATTGGGATTTTTTTCCTGCATCTAGCCTGTCCAAACATTTAAGAAGTTTATATATTTCAAAATGATATCCTCTCATCCTTCTAAATTCCAGTGAATACAAGCCCAGTCGACCCATTCTTTCATCGTATGTCAGTCCCACCATCCTGATTTAACCTGGTGAATCTACGCTGCACTCTCCCAATAGCAATAATGTCCTTTCTCAAATTAGGAGACCAAAATTGCACACAATACTCCAGGTGTGGTCTCATCAGGGCCCTGTAAAACTGCAGTAGGACCTCCTTGCTCCTAAACACTCCTCTTGCAATGAAGGCCAACATGCCCTTATCTTTCTTCACTGCCTGCTGTACCTGCATGCTTACTTTCAGTGACTGATGTACAAGGACACCCAGGTTTTATTGCACCTCCCCTTTTCCTAATCTGACACCATTCAGATAATAATCTGACTTCCTGTTCTTGCCACCAAAGTGGATAACCTCACATTTATCCACATTATACTGCATCCGGCTCGGGGCTGGAACGGTGCTCCGGTGGCTGGGATGGCGTTCTGGCGGCGGCGACCTGAGTCCTGGGTTCAGCCGCGGGCCAGCGGCTGCGTCCGCTGGACTGGAGGGCGGCAGCTTCGACCACCCCGGGCCGCGGTTTTTGAGCCGGCCCGTTGCGGGGTTCGGTGAGCCGCGGGGCTGTTTGTGCCATCGCCCGGTAGGGAATCGCCTCAGCGCAGAGGGAGAAGAGGAGGGAAGAGACAGTAACCCTAAGATTTTTGCCTCCACCACAGTGAGGAGGTGCTTGGAGGATACACTGTGGTGGATGTTAATTTGTGTTTATTGTTGTTTTTTATTGTATGTATGACTGCAGGCACGAATATTGTCTGAATGACAATAAAGGTATTCAATTCAATTCAATTCAATTCAATCTGCCATGCATCTGCCCACTCACCCAAACAAGGGCGGAAATCCTGGGGGGTACTGGGGGGACACGCCCTCCCCCCCCCCCGCTTTGAGAGTTGGGGGATGATCCCCCCCATGTTTTGTCATCCGGATTATATCCGCCGCTTTCTAAGGGCTTTATCGGCCCATTTGCGGGACCTTTCAGCGCCCGTCGCGGTTTAAAATCAAACTGCTGCATCGAGGCTATCAAGGCTCCTGATGTTGAAGCCCCCGCCGGCCAATGAAAGACCATGGTCGAAGCCTCGCGCTAATGCATCTTGCTCTCTCCTCCAGCACAGAGTGCCGCTTGACTTGGGGATGATTCGGTACAGCGTGGAGTCGGCGCCCGATGAGCAGAGGGGAACGGGACCGGGTTACCGCCAGGGATGCGGTTCTCTATCTGGAAGGCAGAGGGTCTGCAGACTCGATGGGAAATTAAAGGGCCTGTCCCAATTTCACGATTTTTTCGGCGACTGCCGGCACCCGTCATTAATGACTGTCCACAGGGCCCAAGGCTGAAGCCTCCGAAGCCTCGCGAGTGTGTGTGAGTTGCACATGCACGCGCGGCCGTCAAGAAATTGTGTCCCCCCCGGACCTCCCATGTTTTGATAGCGATTTATGTGCCTGCACCCAACCTATCCAAGTCACCTATCCGCAGTCCGGCGGCTGCTGCCCGGCTCTAGAGGCCGGGGCGACAAGAAGCAGGGGCTGGCAACGGGAGCAGCAATGTCAGAAGGGGGAGAATTAGCAGAGGGTACAGAAGCTACAGCACCCCAGGTTGCACATGTAACCACACCAGCAACACTCCAGGGTTCACAAGTAACCACACCAGCAGCCCTCCAGGATTCACAAGTAACCACACCAGCAACACTCCAGGGAGAAACAACAGCCTCGCCAGCAACCCCCCCAGGGTGCACAAGTAACTACACCTGCAGCACCCAAGGGTGCACAAGTAACCACTCCAGCAGCACCACAGGAAGCACCAGTCGCCATGCCAGTACCGTCCCAGGGTGCACAAGTAACCACGCCAGCAGTGCCACGAGAAGCAGCAGCAGGTCGCCCCAAGGAGCCACTCAAGCGGCAGGTTGGTGAAGCCGGATTATGGCGCTCGCACTCCGACCTCAGCTGCCGCTTCTCCCGAGCCTGCTTGGGTTTGGACAGTTTCTTCAAGCACTGCGGATTCGAGCCCGAGGTGATCGAGAACCTGGCCAGGGAGAAGTTTGCCGCCGACGCCGATGCCGCCTTCGAAAGCCTTGCCCTCAAGTTTTGCAGCGTGAAAGGCCTGTCCCACTTGGGCGACTTTTTTGGCGACAGCCTGAAAAGAGGTGTCGCGTCGTGGTCAGGTCGTGACACGGCGTGATGCGTGGTGACACGCGATGACTCCCTGTCGCCCCTGGATTTTGGAATGTTCAAAATCCATGGGCGACATCTGGCTGTCTCATCATGTCACACACTGACGTATGCTGTCCTGCGGGTGGCGCCCGGTTAGGGTTTGGGTTAGGGACCACAGATGGGCTGCAAAATATTCTTCCTTCAATGCATGGATTTTAATCATTAATATATTAAAATTAATACAATAAAATCAATTGTGCAAATGAAAAGATGTCCGAGCAGTTTTATTTACAGATCCACTTCCAGATCCAATCACCTCTATCTCTAACTTTTCACAGGGATGGATTCATTGAGTGTAGATTGAAATGCCCTCTCCCCTCCAACCCCCTCTTCCTTCACTCCCCCCTACCCTTCTCCTCTTCCCTCTCCCCCCTTCTTCCCTTCCCCCCTGCTCCACTCTTTTCCCCCTTCTCCCACCCCACCCACCGCCTTTCGTAGACTCCCCCCCTTCTTCGCCTTTCCTACCCCCCAGCTGGGCCAACGCCTCCCCCCCCCCACCGCGGGCCCTCACCTCTCCCCCCACCTCGCTGGCCTCGCACCACTCCCCCCTCCCAGCCGCGGGTCCTCGCTTCTTCCCATCCCCCCTCCACCAGGCCCAAGCGTGCGACCAGCGGTCCCCCACACACTATCCCACACACATTGACAATTTATATTTATACCAAGCCTATCAAGCTAGAGCTAGAGTTAGGGTTCGGGTTCGGGTTTCCTCCCGCACTACAACGGCGCACAGGTTTGTATAAATTGTAACGCGTGTGTGGGATAGTGTGCGGGGGATCGCTGGTCACAGGCTTGGCCCCGGCCCGGGGGGGGGAGGGGAGGTGAGGGCCCGCGGAGGGGGGGGGGAGGCAGGGACCCGGCCAGAGCTGCGCCCAGTGTCAGGTCACAGCCGCTGCCAGGACTAGGTTCAGATTCAGTGGTTCTTGCTCCCGCCCGGCGACGGGAGAACGGTTTTCCCGGACTGCAGGCTGACCATCGGCAAGGCTCCGACGCCGCGGATGGAGGCGATGGACCGGGCGGGCAGACACCACAGCCCCAGGCCCGGAGAAGCGGGCACTCCTTTTTTTTTCAAAATCATCCCGCGGGCTGGATTGCACCCTTCGTGGGTAGTTGGACACCCCCGATAAACAAACAGACTCCCCCTCCCACAACGCAATATTCCACAGCCCCCATTCACCCAAACTAGGCACGGGGCATTGAGGCGTTGCAGAGAAAATGGTAGTGATCTGATCCCACCCACTGCGCACGCGCGGAGAGACCGCGTCATTTTCCGTCGCTACCACGTCACCGGCTTCCCCCAATTGCGATGGTCGCAAATATTTTTTTTCCCGCCAAATTATCCACCGGGCCCGAACCAGAATTTCCCGAATTTCGGTTAATTCCTTCAAAGTGGAAACATTGATTGCACTCCAATTTTTTTTTTTTTTCACTGAATTTTTTTTTTTTACTAAGGAGAAAAAGGGGGTGCGACTGTACCCATTGCACCCCACTTTCGGATGGCCCTGATCAGCCATGATCATATTGAAGGGCCAATGGCCAAATCCTGCATTTTTCTATGTTTCTATAAGTGTAGGATAGTGTTAATGTGCGAGGATCATTGGTCAGTGCGGACGCAGTGGGTCGGAGGGCCTGTTTCTGCGCTGTATATCTAAAACTAAAACTTAAACGAAAAGAATGGTGACACCTTGATAGAGGCCAGCAGTGGAAGCCGGAGACTTCCTGACTTAGAGAGATCAGTTACTCAATGGGTAAACTGGCTGAGTCATGGATAGAACTGTGCATGTTTTGTTCAGAAAATAAAATGACAGAATAAAGGACAGGAAGATTTACAGGACATGTGCCCAGAAATTCATCCACACCAAATGCATTTAATGGAGACATGAAATGGAATAAATTACAGAGGCAGAGTTCAAAGCAAGGACACCACAATATAATTCATTTCTGGCTACTGAGCAGGAATGAATTTCAAGGCAAGAGTTTATTTTAAACATTTGGCGGCTTGGAGTCATCGTATTCTGAGAGGAGAGATAATGGTCAAGTATAGTAATATCAAACACATTAAGATGGTGCCCAACCCAGGTGACTATTTGTGTGCTAGCCACAGAAGCAGATCTACAATCACATTTTACTATCTCTATTCCTACTGCAAAATTTCACTAAACCTTATTCCCTTACCCTGTATCTATATACTGTAAATGGCTCGATGATAACCATGTGTTGTCTTTCCACTGACTGGATAGTACGCAACAAAAGTTTTTCACTGTAACTCGCTACACGTGATAATAAAATAAACTGAACTGAAATATATCTTCACTGTTAAAGAGATAAATATGCAGATTTTTTTCAGTTTTAGTTAGAAAGACTACTGCCGTTGCCTATTAAAATCTTTGGCTGTAAGGCACCTTTTCAGAAAGCCCCAAAATGAAAGAATGTCTTTAATTCAATGTGCCATCGTAACAAGGCTGTGACCATGTTTACTTTGCTGAATCTTTACTTTCGTGTAGATACACAGCAAGAGAAACAAGCCCTTCCGGCCACTGAGTCCATGCCAACAGTTGATTACCCTTTTTACACCAATTCTATGTTCTCCACTCCCTACACACTTGGAGCAATTTTCAGAGGCCAATTAAAGCACAAAATCCCGCATGTCATTGGGGTGTGGGAGGAAACGGGAGCACCCTGAGGAAACCCACGCGGTCACGGGGAGAATGTACAAATTCCCTGCAGACAGCATCCGAGGTCAGCGACGAACATGGGTCTCTGGTGCTGTGAGGTAGCATCTCTACCACCGTGACATCATTGGATAGGGATCAAAAAAGATAAAGCTGGAGGAACAGGAGTAGGAGAAGATCCAGCAAAAACCCACAAGACAACCACAGTCTATTCCTAAAGGACCTCTTGTTACAAAACCAAAGCAGATCAGCAGAGAGATACATCTCAAAGTAGGCCACGCTGATCACTTAAATGCAAGGAGCAGAGGAATATTAAATGCATAGAATCTTTTGCTAAACATCTTTTTCCCAGAGTAGGGGAATTGAGAACCAGGTCTAAGGTGAGGGGGGCAAGATTAAATGGGAGCCTGAGAGGTAACTTTTTCACTCAAAGGTGGTGGGTGTGTGGAGCAAGCTGTCGGAGGAGATGGTTGAACCAGTTACAATCGCAACGTTTAAGGAGCATTTAGGCAGGCACATGGATAGGACAGGTTTTGAGGGATATGGGCCAAATGCAGGCAGGTGGGACTTGTGTAGATGGGACGTTGGCCGGCGTGGGAAAGTTGGGCTGAAGGGCCTGTTTCCACGTTGTATGACTCTCTGACTCTATGTCTATGAATCAGGACATTGGAGTCTGAGGAACCTCAAACAATTCCCTCAGGTATTAGGAGACAGTAACAATGTACGAGGTCAAGGCATGCTCTCATGTGGAACCACACATTGCACAAATCTCCTCCCTCCACACCCTCTTTGCCTCTAGGTTCTTTTGAAACCCAGCGAAGATATTTTCAGGATGTTTGCAATCAGTTACCCATTAACCCTTGCTTTCCCTCTATCTCCATCCCTCCCCATCCGAGTCTCACAGTCCTCCTGATTAAATGTTACTGTTTTTACGCCTCGTTGTCACCTTCCCCACCGCTAACAATGAACCATTCTACATTTTCCTTGATCATCGGCCCCTTTGATCTGCATTTTCACACCTTACCCATCCATATCTCTGTCTCCCACTACCCTGACTCTGACTCTCAGTCTGAAGAAGGATATCGACCCAAAACATCACCCATTCCTTCTCTCCCGGGATGTTGCCTGTCCCGCTGAATTACTTCAACATTTTGTGTCCATCTTCGGTATAAACCAGCGTCTGCAGTTCCGTCTTACACCATAATTGCATTGGTGGTTTCTTTGCCAGCGAATGGAATTAGATCAACCTTCCTGGAATGCTGCAAATCAAAATGTGCTCCCTTTCTGCAACATGACGCAGTGTGCCCAGACATCACACATTTTATTCTGCTGCATATAATTGCCAATATTCCATGCCCTGAAGTACGGCATTTGTTTCCTTTGACACGGACTGCCCCTTATTATCCCTGACCGCCATTACCCACTTATAATGTGATCAGCAGGTGAGCTGGTGCCACTGTAGTCTGAGTATCTGATTCACTGGCTGCATTAACCCTGTGATGGTAACAGCCCCGATCCAGCAAACTGCTGAGAGTAATTGATGCTCCTCTTGTGTGACTTTAAACATGATTGCTCCAAAACTCTACGGGAGATTAAAGGGCCTGTCCCACTTAGGCTATTTTTAGGCACCTGCCGGCGTTAACCTGGCGATAATCTAGGTTAACCTGGCGACAACTACGACAGCACCTACGTCAGGAGAAGTCTAGCTACGCTCATTGGCATCAAACCCACTGTCGCCGACTGTCTCAGAAAATGTTTCAACATGTTGAAAATCCAGCGGCGACCAGAAAGACGTTACGACTCTTTGGAGGAGACTACACATGACCATACAGGCGACACCCCGGCAACCATGTGGCAACAGCCTAGTCTCCTGTAATCGCCTAAGTGGGACAGGCCCTTCAGGCATAAATCAAAAATGTTCTTTTTTTAAATAAGAATGCTTGACCATATATTTAAATAAAAGATCATATTTCACTCTTTATTGCCATTTAGTCAATGGGTAAGTCTGCTACATGCCATGTAGTTTAGGTTTAGGTTTATTATCACCACGTGCCGAGGTACAGTGAAAAGCTTGCTATCTAATCAGATCAGATAATACTATACATGATTACAATCAAGCCCAACACATGTACAAAAGGTCGAGTGAAGAGAAGGAAGAAAAAGACATCAGAGTGCAGAATATAAAGTGTATAAAATATTATAGTGTACTTTAGTGTAACAGTTCCATTGATAAATTCCAATAATGAGTCCGTAATGAGATAGGCTGGAAAATTGGGAGCATACCCTAGCTTATGGAAGGACCGTACAGAAGTTTGATAATGCATTAAACTTCCTGCATGTGGCCAGTTCAATCCCATGATCTGATTCCACTCAAACACATGGGCAGCCATTTGAACAAAGTGCTAAAATGTAAATTGGAATAGACGCAAAACCCGAAGTGAAAATCTCAAATAAACGTTGTCTAAACTTTTCAACTCATCTATTAAACAAAACCCTCCAAAAATTGCATCTGGAGTAAATAAAGCATGGATGACATGTTCAACTTTCTTTCTCATTTCACCATTCTCCTATCTACATGGAGATACGCTAACAAGTTCATCGGGAAGTTAAATAATGACAAGTGCTCAGCAATACTGTGTTCTTTTCAACAGAGTTCTCAATCTTGTACAGAAGCTGCACTGTTATGTTTCATGTGGTTTTCGTCATGAGTGAACCTTCAATATATGTACGATAATAAACACCTGGCAATGAGTTGAAATAGTCATCACCCAACTTGGCCAAGCCGACCAAGATGCCCCATTTATACCTGTCCCATCCTCTGTAATGGCCCATAAACCTTTTCTATCGATGTACCTGTTTGAATGTTATTGACACAGTTTGTACATAGCAAAAATATAATGAGGAACTACTGATGAGCCACCATAAAGGAGAGAAATCTTTGTCTCATGGATTATGACAACTGCTGCATTTGCAGATGACATGTGAACAGTCTTTCTATCTGTTTTGAGCAACAATTGGGATCTATGCAAGGAGCTGCCTCATAATAACAGCCAGTATCATCAAAGAACCACACCACACTCTCATTTCACTCCTACTATTTGGAAGAATGGACGAGAGCACCAGCTTCAAGAGTTGCTTTGTTTAAACAAAAAATGTCAGGCTCTTGAAAACGACACAATATTAACCTCAAGTATGAGCAATGAACATAGTTTTGGTTGCACCAAGGACTGTAGGGATTTTTGCATTATTATTGTGTTATTAATTAATTGATCATTTTTATTTATTGTATATTATTGCGCATCGTGTTTACAGACCTGTTATGTTGCTGGAGTTAAGAATTTCATTGTTCTGTTGTAAGTGCATATGATAATCAAACACTCTTGATCCTCGACACTTGATTTATCTTTAAGAAATTCACGCAACTCCAAATCTCACCAGTCTCAGGTCACCAAGGCCTTGAGTCCTTGAAAAGCTCCAATGCTAATCAAGAATGTAGATGACGGAGTGGCAGACAATGAGGCATTAACAAACTTTCCTTAGACTCGCTGCGAGAAGTTAATGGATTTTTAAGTGGATGGCCTGCGTCAGATTTATTTTGGAGAATAATTCATTACATTGAGTAAAGGGCCTGTCCCACTTTCACGACTTCAAAACCTCTGCCGAGTTTAAAGGACCTAAAAAAAATCAAGATCGTGGTAATCTTCGAACTCCTACGACCTTCCACGACTATGTTCACGAACTCCAACGAACTCCTACGAGTACGTCTACGAATTCCCACGACTATTTCGATGCCCTCCTTACGAGTAAAAAGTTGCAATTTCTTTCATCCCGACTATCTTTTTTACTCGTGGACATTTTTTAACGAGCTGGAAAAAACGTCCCGACTTACCTGATGCCACGGGTACCTACGGCTGGCATAACGAGCCGCTACGATATATCTACGAACTCCTACGTACTCGTTACGAACATTCTGCGAGTTTGAATCAAGGGAAAAACTCGGGAGAATTTGTGAATAACTCATGAAAGTTGGACAGGCCCTTTAGTTCGAGAACACCACAGCAAAAAATAAGAACTGCAATTGGCTTGAGCTGACTTGCCAGAAGCAAACACAGTCCACCATAGCAGGTCTGATACGCAAGATGATCAGCTGAACTTGGTCCCTTTGAGTCATCTTGTCGCAATGCTTGCACTAGACTCTGAGAGAGGACAAAGATAAAGATCGGCCTGGATGGAGAAGAGATTGGGGTGTGGCCTGTGCAATTAATGAGCAGCAGCTACTAAATATTTGTCATGTGGGAATGGAAGGACATGCTGCAACTTCTTTTCTCCACATTTAGGTAAAGTAGTGCCTCCCATAGAAATATAGAAACTCAGAAACAAAGAAAATAGGTGCAGGAGTGGGCCATTCAGCCCTTCAAGTCAGCACCGCCAATAAATATGATCATGGCTGATCATCCAAAATCAGTACCCCGTTCCTGCTTTTTCCCCATATCCCTTGATTCCGTCAGCCCTAAGAGCTAAATCTAACTCAACAGAATTTATGGGACTGTTTGGCTGACAGGTACTGGAGAGTAGAAACAAGGAACTGCAGATGGCTGGTTTATAACAAAGATAGACACAAAGTGCTGGAGTACCTGAACTCATGCAGCATTTCTGGAGAAAAATGATTGGTGACGTTTCGGATAGCGACCCTTGTCCAGACTGAATGTAGGGGGTGGGAGAGGGGGTGGTGATGAGCTGGAGGCAGGTAAAGACCAGGACCACTCAGGTCCAGCCACAAGTGACCTCAGGCAGTGCGGTGCCCAGGTGGACCCATTGTTGGCTGGGGAAGGTGTGAACTCAAAAGGGGTACAATGTGGAGAACTGTGGAACTGGTAAAATAACAAGGGTTGTGGAAGTGGCAAGGGTGAAGGGGTAGAAGCTACTTAAAATTTGAGAATTCTATGCTCGCACCACTGGGTTGTAAGCTTCACAAACAAAATATGAGGTGCTGCTCCTCCAATTTGCATGTGGCCTCATTCTGGGAATGGAGGAGGCCCAGGACAGAAAGGTCAGCATGGGAATAGGAAGGTGAGTTGAAATGGTTGGCAACCAGGAGATCCCCTAAGCCTGGGCGGACCGAGCGAGAAACACGACTGTAGATACAACACTATTAACATCCTTCAATCCATTTAATACCAGCATTTCATTCACTTTTACCCCCTGCCTCCTGTGCTCAACCAGTTCCCTAATCTTGCAGCCAAACTTCCTTTGATATCTTGTACATTCATTATTGGAGTCTCTTGTAACAGGGAATCATTACAAAGTCAATATGAAGGTCTATAATGGTACGTTCCTTCATCTTATCATTCTGAATCCCATTCAATCACCATGCCAGCACAGGCACATCAACCTTAGGTCTAAATCAAACATCCTAGACGTACTGCAAGTTGTGTGGGTACCTAAACTAATGTTAAGGTTAAGAGCTGAGTCGGCACTGCTGCGCAGTTGGTAGAGGTGGTGCACCACAGCATCAGAGACCCAGGCACCATCCTGACCTCGGATGCTGTCTCTATGGAGTTTGCACGTTTTCCCTGTGAACGTGTATATTTCCTCCAGGTGCTTTGGTTTCCTCTCACATCCCAAAGATATAGAGGGGTTTGTAGGTTAAAGCGGCCTCTCCACATTGACCCTAGTGCATAGGGAGTAGGTGCAAAAGTGGGATAACAGAGAAATAGTGTGTACAGGTGATTGATGGTCGATGTGGATTTGGTGGGTCGAAGGGCTTGTTCCTATGTTGTATCTTTATAAATAAACATGAATAAAATTTGTACTCAGCTTTCCAAATGTGTAAGAAGGAACTGCAGGTTTAAACTGACGATAGACACAAAATGCTGGAGTAACTCAGCGGGACAGGCTGCATCTCTGGAGAGAAGGAATGGGTGACGTTTCGGGTCGAGAGCCAGACCAGTGTGAAGAAGGGTCTCGACCCGAAACATCACTCATTCCTTCTCCCCAGAGTCCTGCTGAGTTACAACAGCATTTTGTATCTATCCCAACTTTCCAAATGTTGGCAGAAGCTTTGATTACATATTTCAACTTTGTACTTGCGCTGCTGATGGTTTTAAAAGTTCACAGAACCTTTTCACAAGATTGGTTCCTTCCTTCTGGTGCTGGTGTGACGTGTTGACCTAGAATGTGAATCATGCTCTCCCTGCATCATGTTACTTCCCTCTGACTATCTGATGCCCAGCTTCCTGCGTCAGTAGAGCAGATAGATCTGGAGCTAATCACTGGCAGTAGAAAGCGGCATGTCTGCCAGCTTCACTCCTAAGACTTTAACATTTAAGGAGTGTTATAAACATCATGTAGCAGATCTTTGCATTTTGTGAATGCTCCACCTCAATCAATGGTAAAATGAAATATTGAAATCTATTTCCTTAACATACTGTAGATACCAAGAGGTCAGAAAAAAAGGAATAGAAGTGTGAAAACGCACACCTGAAGAAAGGTCTGAAGAAGGGTCTCGACCCGAAATGTCACCTATTCCTTTTCTCCGGAGCTGCTGCCTGACCTGCTGAGGTACTCCAGCGTTTTGTGTCTATCCTCAGTTTAAACCAACATCTGCAGTACCTTCCTTCACACCTCCAGGTTCAGGGACAGTTTCTTCCAAGCTGTTATCAGGCAACTGAATAATCCTACCAACTAGAGAGAGGTCCTGAACTACTATCTATCTCATTGGTGACCCTCGGACTACCTATAATCAGATTTTACTGGCTTTACCTTGCACTAAACGTTATTCCCTTATCATGTATCCATACACTGTAAACGGCTCAATTGTAATCATGTATTGTCTTTCTACTGACTGGATAGCACGCAACAAAAAAGCTTTTCACTGTACCTCGGTACACGTGACAACAAACTGAAACGAGAAACTGAAATCCATTATTGTTTTTGACGGTGATAATATTTCCCATGAAGAAAGATAGTAACTTCAACCTACACTTCCCTCCCATCTTTCCTTGCACCCCCATGTCTCCCCCCCCCCCCCAGCCACCCCCCCCCCCCCCCCACCCTAGTTTTTAACCATTTCCACAGCTCTCCACATTGTTTTGTTCTGACAGTGTTTTTCAGCTAATTGGAGCAAATGTGGACAGGTCGAACATGAAATACTAATGTTACCACTTTGCACAATTTAATGAGGTTGATTGTTTCAGCTATGGTGCCTCTTAATTGACTATTGTCCAGTAAAGAAAAATAGTCTCAGCTGCTTTCGTGAAGAGATTATGAGGTGAGGCATTATATATCACCTTATCCATCACCAAGAACAATAGGTTTAACCTAAACCAAAATAAGACCATAAGAAATATGAACAGTAGTGGTCCATGCTGCCTCTCTCGCCTGCTCCACCATTCACCCTTCCTCCAAGTCAGAATGTAATTGTAAACAGTTGTGATCCATGGAATCCAATTTGATCACAGGTTGCCAAATCCAACTCATTGCTTGTCACCTCTTAGCCAATTCTCTACTCATGCCAATGTCTCACCTCCAAAAAAACAGGCTCTTGCATCTCAATTCATTTCAAACGTCTCATTGCACTTCAGTGGCATTGGGCAAATGTTTAACTCTGTGACACATTCAGTGATGTTAGAATGGGCTGCTGACATTTGGTCAAAGAATGTAGGAAGGAACTGCAGATACTGAAAATAGACACCAAATGCTGGTGTAACTCAGCGCCTCTCTGGAGAGAAGGAATGGGTGACGTCTTGGGTGGAGACCCTTCTTCAGACCTTGGTCAAAGAGGTTATTTAAGGAGCAGCATGATAGCTGTGTGGGAGATGAAGAAGATGTGGTTCCTGGGCAATGACAGGCCCCTGTTTGAGCCCAATGGCTAAAAGTTGTAGTGACAACATTGTCCTAAAGCACAATGCTGTCCTGCAGCATGAGGAGGTTGGATTGGCCAAATGAATGCATTCCTGTCTTTACCATGCTTTTATCGCAAAATATATGTCTCAAAACTATTTTAATGGATGGGATTTATATAGCGCCTTTCTAATACTCAAGGCGCTTTACATCGCATTATTAATTCACTCCTCAGTCACACTCGGTGGTGGTAAGCTACTTCTGTAGCCACAGCTGCCCTGGGGCAGACTGACGGAAGCGTGGCTGCCATTCTGCGCCTACGGCCCCTCCGACCACCACCAATCACTCACACACATTCACACACATTCACACACAGGCAAAGGTGGGTGAAGTGTCTTGCCCAAGGACACAACGACAGTATGCACTCCAAGCGGGATTCGAGTCCCAATCAACAACAATTTTGATTGTTAATCTTATGGAAACATATAAAATTCTTAAAAGATTGGACGGGCTAGATGCAGGAAAAATGTTCCCGATGTTTGGGTATACCAGAAACAGGGGTCACATTTTAACAATAAGGGGTAGGCCATTTAGGACTGAGATGAGGAAAAATGTTTTCACGCAGAGAGTTGTGAATCTGTGGAATTCTCTGCCACAGAAGGCAGTGGAGGTCAATTCACTGGATGTTTTCAAGAGGGAGTTAGATTTAGCTCTTGGGGCTAAAGAAATCAAGGGATATGGGGAAAAAGCAAGGAAGGGGTACAGATTTTAGATGATCAGCCATGATCATATTGAATGGCGGTGCTGGCGTCGAAGGGCCGAATGGCCTACTCCTGCACCTATTTTCTATGTTTCTATGTTCTATGTTCTACCTTGTTTACTGTGTTGCTGTTTGAAGTCCAGTATATTAGCTGCAGTTTATTCTCCTTGGAATGAAAGAGACCTTGCTGGCATGCAGTAGGATCTACAGTGCCTGCCTGGGCCGGAGAATAAGGCAGTTCAATAAATCTGCAGAGGTTCTTGTCGTTTTTCTGAGGAATGAGGGAAATGTTTTAAAAGTAAGCTTAGAGACGAGTGATAAAACATAGATCTGCAGCTTATTTAATCAGTTGAGAACATCTCTGTAATTAACTTTACAAACATTTCCTTTACTTTAAAGTGCAGCATGAAATGTCCATATCGACCACCCACCTACAAGTGGTTTACTTTTGGAGATTACATTTTGCCCTGGGAATTTAAGTTGACTTCATTTCATACCGCTCCCTATAATGTTACATTAACATCTAAACAACACGCACATAAATGACATGCTTGGAGCTTTTTGTGTTTTAAAATAGAAAACGATGAAATACAACGTTCAACGCTACAAGGCCAAGGAGCTGGTATTATGGATACATTCACACATATTTGTAGAAAGGAGCTGCAGATTCAGTTCTCTCAGTCTCTGTTTCTCTGCCCCAGTGCCTTATCTCAGTCTGAAGAAGGGATTCGACCCGAAACATCACCTATTCCTCCCTCAGTCCGAAGAAAGGTTTCGACCTAAAACATCACCTATTACTCTCTCAGTCTGAAGAAGGGTCTCAACCTGAAACGTCACCTGTTCCTTTTCACCACAGATGCTGCCTGATCCGTTGAGTTACTCCACTTTTTTGTGTTTATGATCACGCACCAATAGTTTCCACTTTAAGCAAAGCATCTATATGAGCTTTATCAACTAATTTTACTAACAAAGATAACATTGATATTTTCTAATATGCATAAATGGTACGTTATAGTCGAATATTATATTTGTATTTTAAATAATTTGAGCAACTTAGATTTTACAGTCAATTTTAACTTTTTATTTGCTGTATTTTATAGCAAATATTATTTAATATTTTTGAAAATATGTATATTACTGTCCTTTTCTTCCCCAGTAACTGATGATAAATCTTACCGTGGTGACTTAAATATAGGAAACAGAAGAAAGAAGAAACGGGTTTATGCAGAGCTCTTTCATACCGACATGATATCCCAACGTGATTTAGAACCAGTGAACTGTTTGCTCCCCCTTCCCCCAGTCATAACAGGGCCAGAGTCCTCCTTGTCCTCTCCTTTCACCCCATTAGCCATCGCATACAGCACATAATCCTCTGACATTTTTGCCACCTCCAACAGGATCCCACCACTAGTCACTAGTCAAACTTCCCATCTCAACCCCTTTCCGTTTTCGGCAGAGACCGTTCACTCCGCAACTCCGTGGTTAACTTGTTCCTTCCCACCCAAACCACCCTCTCCCCAGGTACTTTCCCCCGCAACTGCAGGAGATGCAACACCTGTCACAAATTGGAGGAACAGCACCTCATATTTCGCTTGGGCACCTTACACCCCAGCGATATGAACATTGACTTCTCTAACTTCAAGTAATCCCTCCCTCTCCATCCCTCCCCTTCCCAGTTCTCTGACCAGTCTGAATCCCTGATTACATTTTATCTCTGCTTTGTTGTTACCTTCTCCTAGCTAACAATGATCAATTCTACAATCTCGACCCCCTTTGATATCTTGTTCTCACACCGTACACTTCCTTATCTCTGTATCTCCCTCTCCCCTGACTCTTAGTCTGAAGAAGGGTCCCGACACAAAATGTCACCCATTCCTCACTCCAGAGTTGCTGCCTGTCCCGCTGCGTTACTCCAGCATTTGTGTCTTCCTTCGATTTAAACCAGCATCTGCAGTTCTTTCCTACACAACTATTTTTGACGTACAGCTATGATTTGTGTCAGCAAATAGAAAAGTGCAATCCCATAACCAGCAAATGAGCCGTCCAAGCTTTGTTTCATGAATGGGATCAGACATTTAATATTATTTGAAAAGATGTGTGCCTTCGAATAAATTCAGGTCATATATGTGAAAAATACAATACTTACACTTATATGAAACTTACTAAACACTATAAGGAGATTCATAAGACCATAATCAGAGAAAAGTTGGTGCCAAACCAGAACAAAAAGGAGTCATTAGGACAGATGATTGAAAACATGATATAAGAGGTAGCTTTTAAGCAATGCCCAGAAGAAAGAAAAGGAAGCAACTGGCAAATCGATTGAAGAAGTTTCTTCCAGAGTTTAGGACTGCACAGCTGATGATAGCTTCAACACTGGTACACAGTTGAGAATGCATAAGAGGATTAAGTTAGACATCCATATGTTCGAAGGAACTGCAGATGCTGGTTTACACCAAAGATAGACACAAATTGGTGGAGTAACTCCAACGGTCAGGCAGCATCTCTGGAGAAAATGAATAGTTGACGTTTCTGATCAAGACCCTTTATCAGATATCAATATGGTTGAGGAGATGATATACACCATGAAGCACTCAGCATATGGATGAAGGTTGAAATTGGACAAACTATGTCCAATTTAATTTACGTGTGACTTCTGCTTGAAGAAATGCCACTATTGCCAAGTTAAGCATTCAACCCCTCTGGTACCAAACCAGAACAAAAAAGAGTCATTAGGACAGATGATTGAAAACACTATTTGCCTCTTATTATTTTTATTTTGCTCCTTATCCTCCTTTTCCCTCAGAGCTGGGTCAAGTTAGCGTTCCAGGCATCTGCTGAGGCTGCGGTTGATTTCAACATCAAAAAGCCTCACATGCAGGGTGGGAAGATTTGTGACTGGTTTTCCCTGTTGCTCCTTTCATATCAGGAGATCATCGCAGTCCATGGAATACGGAGGAAAGAAATGAAACCTGTGCTTCGCTTCCCATGTGGTCACAGTTAGTTTTCATTCTAAATCACTTGTCAGCAAACAGAATGTGTGTTTTCGGATCTCATTGTAACCGGAGCTCGATTCATGCTCAAAGCTTTAGTTTTAAAGCATCTTGTTATTCTGCATTTATAACGGCCTCATATTGCTCTAAGATCTGGGTTAATATTTTTCTTATCGGAAGTAAAGGTATGAACCCTTGCAGGCTTGATCTGCATTGGCAGGCAGCCATTTTAGTTACTGAACAATTACTAACACTGTTCCCAGTTAGATGAAATATTATATATATATAAATCATCATATAATGAAAACACTCAAAATAGGGAATGCGTAGGAAGCTCAAATAAGTAAAAATGTTCCTGCATACATGACAGAGACCAATGTGTGTGTGTGTGTATGTGTGTGTGTGAGTGTGTGTGTGTGTGAGTGTGTGTGTGTGTGTGTGTGTGTGTGTGTGTGTGTGTGTGTGTGTGTGTGTGTGTGTGTGTGTGTGTGTGTGTGTGTGAGTGTGTGTGTGTGTGTGTGTGTGAGTGTGTGTGTGAGTGTGTGTGTGTGTGTGTGAGTGTGTGTGTGAGTGTGTGTGTGTGTGTGTGTGTGTGTGTGTGTGTGTGTGTGTGTGTGTGTGTGTGTGTGTGTGTGTGTGTGTGTGTGTGTGTGTGTGTGTGTGTGTGTGTGTGTGTGTGTGTGTGTGTGTGTGTGTGTGTGTGTGTGTGTGTGTGTGTGTGTGTGTGTGTGTGTGTGCGTGTGTGTGTACATTGGAAGGAACTGCAGATGCTGGTTTAAACCGAAGAAAGACAAAAAAAAGCTGGAGTCACTCAGCGGGACAGGCAGCATCTCTGGAGAGAAGCAATGGGTGACATTTCGGGTCGAGACTCTTCTTCAGACAGATATATATATATAAATATCAGCATGTAGGCATTAAGAAAACGAAACCAATATTTGATGGATCTTGTGTGCTACACCGGGGGAGTGCACTCATTATGAGCAGATGGTCATCGGTTATGTGGCCTGGATAACTGGTGATATATCTGTGGTGACAATGACTGACAGCACCCTGTTTACTTCAGTGATTAGTACAGGGCTCTGTTGGCAATCACGCCTGCCTCTCAACGAACAGAGTGCTTATCTTTCATGTTATCTTCAATTAGATGGGGGTTGGCGAGATTTCCTTTGAGTCTTTACCTGTTATGAAATAACAAATGCATTCAGAAACATCATAGGGTGGGCTGGAATTTGTGCAATACTGCCAAAAAGGTGAAAATGAATTGGCAAAACTGTCTCTCCCTACTTTTACTTCCATTGAAGAAGACACTTCCTCAAAGAATATCATCAGAGACCCACACCACCCTGGCCACACTCTCGTTTCACTCCTGCCATTGGAAAGAAGACTGTAATGTCCAGGTTCAGGACAGCACGCAACAAAAGCTTTTCACATGACAATAAGCTAAACATACTGGAATATCTTCTTCAGTACAGGCATCTGGCTATTAAAAACTACAACCTCCAAATAAGCTCTGAACTACATAGACCTGGGGACTGGTTTTGTCTTTTTGAACTATTATTGTTTTTATTTTGTTTTTATGTGTATGTATGTATGTATGTATGTGTGTGTGTATTTTCTCTCCTTTCTTCAGCTTTTAATGGTCATTTTACTGAAAAATGGTTTGTTTTGGGAGCTCAGAGCAGAAGCTCAGAGGGGATAGAGCCTTTTCTGTTGCTGCTCCGGCACTTTGGAACACCTTGCCGTTGCACATCAGACAGGCCCCCTCACTGTCCATCTTCAAATCCTCCCTAAAAACTCATTTTTATTCTCTGGCTTTCGACACTGGCTGAGACATTGCTCCTGTTCTTAGTGCTTTTAATGTCTTTTAATTTTTACTGTTTTTAGTCCTTCGTTTTACGGTTTTTAATGGTTTGTAATAACTTTTTGTCCATGAGTTCTCACGTACAGCACTTTGTGGCAACTGCGGTTGTTTAAAGCGCTTTATAAATAAAGTTTATTATTATTATTATATATTATATAATTATTTATTGTCACATGTGACGTCACTAAAATTCTTTGCTTGCAAATGCTAAGGTATGCAAATAATCGCTTAGAAAGTTACAAAGTACCCCAGCGCCAGATTCCCCTTTGTTCTCCCCTCCTCATCCTCCCACCCCCCTTCCCCTCCCTCACAACAGTCCCTTCACGCCAGTTGGCCTCAGATTGCAACCAATGAAGTCAGAAGAAGGGTCTCGACCTGAAATGTCACCCATTCTATCTCTCCAGAGATGCTGCCTGTCCTGCTGAATTACTCCAGCATTTGGTGGCTATCTTTGGGGTAAACCAGCATCCATGGTTCCTTCCTACCTTCAACCCATTGAGCGTCATAGTATAGCAAACAATGGGCCTATCTAAGCAATGTTTAAACATTGTGGTTTTCCTGCTTCACACAATGAAATCAGTGCTTTACAATTCCAGCTCAATATATTTATTCCTCAATTTCCTTGAGCATGTTTATAAGTTTCTATTTATAATACTAAAAATTCACTACATGTGCATGCACTTCCTGATATCCTGATATCGCTCCAGATATCCATCTTACACAAAAACAAACTAAGCCAATTACTTTGAATGCACAGGAATACTCTTCAGGAAGAGAAGATATCACAGTCACAAAGTCTGCAGGCTCTTAACTGACCCTCGTGTGAAGTAAGCAGGGCACAGATCGTTAGCGTGAATTTACTTGAAGTTTGTTTGACCTGAATCTGCTTTACATATTGACAATTAGGGCTTGTAGTTGGATTACAAAAACCTATAGATGAAACTATTGTCTGTTTAAAAGCGTGTACAATCTGGCCTCACATGAAGGGCAATAGAAGTTTACTGTATTGAACTCCAATGGATACTGCACTTTAAGACCACATTATATTGGAGATCTAGAACGTTGTTAAAATAGGGAGAAAATCATTTAACTCTGGGTTCCACATAGCAAGACAGAAGCCTGCATTAACTTAAAAGTTTACAAGCAGGAACCACTTAGATTTGCCTTTTACCACTTAACTCCAAGGGATACTAGAGCTGTGATCTTAAAAGTAAGACAAGTCACATATAACTACCACAATAATACATATGAACAATATCATAACAAAAATGATGATGTCAAAAAACATCATACTAATTCACAAGGGATTAGCCATGCACTGGATATTAAGATATTATTAGATTAGATATTTTTATTGCCATGTGACAAGTCACAGTGAGATGGTTTGTTTTGCCCCAATAGTCCCCCCCCTCATCATCCCACCCCCCCCCCCCCACTTAGTTCTTCATGCCTCATATACGATGTAAAGCTTCTGATTTGGCATCTATCAACATGAAGGGTGTTAATTTTGCCTTCCCAGATAACTTAATTCTAAGTTTCCCAGGTAGTTCAGTTCCAAAGTGAAACCATTCCTTACTTGACATCTCATTGAACCATTTAGGAATTGTCACTGGAGCTAAATAGAACGCTATGTAAACATATCTAATTAAGTGGCAGGGCCAGATTGCAGCATTAGAAATATACTTTTTTATAGTTGTGGATTGTTCATGAACTTCCAGTTCACAGCTGCGTTCATATGCGTTTCTGACACATGCGCCAATCCCATTCCACATTCTGCTGCCTCGTCCAGCTCCACAAGTTATCTACACTTTTCCAATCCTGGCTTCTTCTGCCCCCTCATTAAATAGTTAGCCTGCACATAGCAGGGATAATGTGTAGAACGGAACTGCAGATGCTGGTTTAAACCGAAGAAAGACACAAAAAGCTGGAGTAACAGCGGGACAGGCATAGTTTGATATGCTCTTGAAAAGCACCTTCAGCCATTTCGCAATGCTAATATTTGTTGTTGGCCTTGCAATTTTCTAATTCAATTAATCTGACTAAATCTGTTACTCATAAAGCAATCAGCAACTTCATCGTTGAAAATTCACCTCAGGAGCATGTTCTACATTATAAGTGAGAGGTCGATAATATCAGTAAATAAAACACTATGAGATCTCCTAAAACATCAGGTGGAAAGAGAATGGCGGAATGGTTGTATTTGAGTGTTTTTTGATACCCCAGTGATATATCATGAGTCAACATGGTTACACCTCCACATGCATGAAGCTAGCTGAGTGATATATCAATGTCAATCCCACATACGCTAGTCAAATTTTCAAAGATAAAGGGATAGATCATAACTAAACATTGGTAAGCCAGCAGCCTGTTTTAACACCTCCTGGTTGTTTATTTTAATTCTTGTTGGTATCAATGTCACCTAGGCGTTGCTTTACAAATAAAAACTGTAACAGGAAACTGCACGAATGTTCGAAGGTTAGAAACAAGTCAAACAGTAATGATTCCAAAACGATAAAGGGCCTGTCCCACTGTACGAGGAAATTCTCCCGAGTTCTCCCGCATTTTCCCCTGATTCGAACTCGGAGAATGTCCGTAGCGGGTCCGTGGGAGTTTGTGAATGTCTCGTAGCGGCTCGTACGAGTAACTATAGGTACGGACATTCTGCGAGTTTGAATCTGGGGAAAACTCGGGAGAACTCTTGAATTACCTTGTACAGTGGGACAGGCCCTTTAGGAATAAAATTATGAGCGATCTTTTAAAACGTAGAAGTATGTCCGGAAGATAGGCACATTGGCTTAATTTGTTGAGTTTTATAGTGCACTTTATGAATATCAGTACTTTGGAACGCTGTCTTGTAAGATGCTTGGCTGCAGTGGTCATATTTGGCACTGACTGCTGGTTGAACTCTGCAAGTCGTTATCTTTTCGTGTGCACAGGACTCCTGGAAATATATTCTGAAAACAGATTTATACATCTGCCGATTGACACGTTCTGTGGTGTCATCTCGCAGTGGTTACAGTTTTGGCATGGGGGGTAGAGGTAGAGATAGCTTCTCCTCTCTCTGCAGGAATTTGAAATCTTTGAAGAGGATGCACCAGAAAAGGAGGCCTTCTCAAAACGAAGAATAATCAACTCGAACCGTGAGGGTTGGTGCGGCAATTGGCAGGTCATGACCTTCCTGTTTCTGCAAACAAATTGGATTGCTGGTGTGGGCTAGAATTACATCGTCAGCATCTGCTGCCTGGGTATCATACACAAATTCATCCCGCAAAACGCCTCTGGGCATGGATTTTTTCAATCAGTCAAGAATTAAAAAAAAGTTTCCCAGCCTCAACCCTGACCCGGGCTATGTTTCTTTCTGTTTGAGACTTCCTGGCAGATGGTGGCATTTTTACTTCAAGTTTTGGATGTTATCCTCGAAGAGGAGGATTAATCAGTTATTTGCTGCTCCTTGTACTGTTGCCATAACCCAGACCTTTCTCAAATATGATATGCACAGAAAGTACTTTAAACTTTGTTTCCGAGGAAGGGATGCTTTGAATTCCCAGGTCTGGTAGCAGCCTTGAGATGCCAAAGCATTACAGGAACTGCGCTGTAAATCTACTTGAATCATAAAGACCGGGGGAAAACACAGAGAATAAACACAAGCAGCCAACAAGTGTGTCTGCGCTGATGTCTGATACATTTCATAACGTAGATGAAAGTGGGAGCCGTGGATAAGTTCCACTAAATCCCTGCTGGATTCTTTGCAAGTCTGGCTGCATAACTTCTGAGAGACCCTTTGCCTTTTTGACCTATAAACTTGACTTGAACTTGGGAAATTTGGGAAAGGGGAGTGGACTGAATTACAAGGGCTAAAATATTTCCCTGGAACTGATTTGTATTCCGTTAATAGAATTAGTCAATAATTGTCCCACCTTCCATGTTTGAATGCTCCAGGGGACTGCGCTAGGGCAGAGCCAGTGTTCAGCACATCAAGCTACTTGTTTTCACAGGCACATTGTGCGGGCTAGGCTAAATTGTATTATAATTCTCCGCAGAGAGGGCTCCATCATAACCAAGAGCAAGCAGAGGCAGGCGTGGCGTCTTGCGATGTAAAGTCCATTCACATTAATGAAAATGAAAGCTTCGAGCAGTGCAAAGCTGGAGCGGAAATAAAACTGCCGTGATTGGGCAGCTTCCTTGAATAAAAACATATATTCTGAGGGCAGTGGCTTGACGGGGAACAGCATAATAAGTCAGAGAAGCTGGGAACCACTTAGAGGTTTGCAGAGATGGCTGGGTTCCAAAGGCTCTTAGATCTGTGACACAGTGCGGATTTTGAAAGGCTCAGAAAACCAGAAGGCTAATTGCTACTGGAAGCGATTAGTTTTGTATGAAGTTCACAAAGGACAAAGTCCATATTTCTCCGCAGAAAAAAATAATTATTTTTGAACTATTAAAAAGAATGGCATTTTTCCTTCAGACTCTGAGGTGCTGCAGAGAAACAAAAAATGGTCTTTAGCAAACTGAATTCAAAAATGTTCCAGGAACAGAAGGTGGACACCTTTTATTCAGTATTCTGCTTGGAGACAGTGAAGGCATTAAAACTCTTTAGTTTATTTTATTATCACGTATATCAAGGTAAAGTGAAAAGCTTTTGTTGCCTGCTAACCAATCAGCGGAAAGACCATACATGATTACATTCAAGCCATCCACAGTGTACAAGATATATGATAAAGGGAATAACGTTTAGTGCAAGATAAAGTCCGAGACACTGAAGAAGTCAGAGCCTCAGATTGTAACCAATGTAGTCTGATGAAAGGTCTCGACCCGAAATATAACCCATTCCTTCTATCCAGAGATGCTGCCTGTCCCACTGATATACTCCAGCATTTTGTGTCTGTCTTTGGTGTAAACCAGCATCAGCAGTTCCATCCTACAAAATCCTACAAAATCTATTTGAATGGTTTCTGTATTAAATTGTGATATAATTAGACTGCTTTGTAATATCTTGAACACCAGATGATGGACAAATATTCAAATAACTCTTATTACTTTCAGTAACACACAGCTTCCCATGGAGGTCTGTTGGGAAGCAAATTCCTTTGTTACTGTTATTCTTTAAAGTGTGTCCCTGAATTGTCTAAATTAAGAAATATAATAGTCTTTGTCATATGAGGCCACCAAGATCACTTCCTTTCATTTTTCTGCATATTTAGAGTACATATTTAAGTATGTGAATTTTCCAAATGTTGTCTAATCTCACAGTCAGCCAGTTTCACTATGTGAGCGTGATGTACCATTACACACTGAGGCACGTAGGCTGCCAAAGAAAACACACAAACTCACACGCACACACGCACACACACACACGCACACACACACACGCACACACACACGCACACACGCACACACACGCACACACGCACACACACACACGCACACACACACACACACACACACACGCACACACACACGCACACACACACACGCACACACACACACGCACACACACACACACACACGCACACACACACACGCACACACACACGCACACACACGTACACACACACGCACACGCACACATGCACACACACACACGCACACACACACGCACACACACACACACACACACGCACACACACGCACATGCACACGTGCACACACACACGCACACACGCACACACACACACGCACACGCACATGTACACACACGCACACACACGCGCGCACACACACACACAACGCACACACACGCACACACACACACAGCACACACACACACGCGCACGCGCACACACACGCACACCGCACACACACACACACACACACACACACACACACACACGCGCACACACACACACACCGCACACACACACACACACACACACACGCACACATGCACACGCACACCGCACACACACACACGCACACACACACACACACACACACGCACACCGCACACACACACACACGCACACACACACGCACACGCGCACACACGCACACACTCACACGCGCACACGCACACACGCACACACGCACACACGCACACACGCACACACACACACACGCACACCGCACACACACACACGCACACGCACATGTACACACAAACACACAAACTCACACACACAAATGCATGCATACACACACATGCACAAGCACACACATGCACAAACACATGCGTGCACACACACACACACGAACACATGCACGCACACACACACACACACAAACTCACACACACACGCACACACACACGCACACACACTCACGCGTACACACACACACACAAACACACACACACACACGTACACACACACAAACTCACCCACGCAGGCACACACACACGCACCCACACACACACACGCACACACACAAACAAACTGACACACACACGCACACGCATGCACACGTGAACACACACACATGCACGCACACACATGCACACAAACACACACATGAACGCACACGCGAACACACACACATGCACGCATGCACTCACACACAAGCACACACGCATGCAATGCACACACACGAGAATACGCACGCACACACACATGAACACACACACACAAACACATACACGCACACATGTGCGCTCACACACACGCACGCGCACACACATGCACACGCACACATAAACACACACACAATGAAACATACGCACATAAATATATTCACACACACACGCAAATGCACACACTTACACACACGCTCACTCATGCGCACACACACACTCACTCACGCGCGCGCACACACACTCATTCACTCAAAAACACACACACACATAAACACACACTCACACACGTTTTCTGCGTCTTCTTTGGCAGGATTGAGGATGACATGATCCACTTTCGAGGAGTGCAAGAAGACAGTACATGGATTCTATCAACAGGAGGTGACTGTTCATACAATACAATACAATACAATACAATACAATACGATACCTTTTATTTGTCATCCCAGCTGCTGCACAGAGTGAGGTCAATGCAAGCTATGGCAATACAGGGTGGCCTTTGCTGCATAGACATAGGATAGACAGATGTTATCACCAAGCTTTTAAACACACATAGACACACTCTACCCACACATCTATCTGCATGTAGGCACATGATACTGCTTGCTTCCGTTTCATAAGCCCCCTCTTGCTTGCAATACACCCTCATCTTGACTCCCACCCTCCTTCAATTCGCCCTCCCTTGATTAGTGCGGGTGTCAGAGGTTATGGGGAGAAGGCAGGAGAATGTGGTTAGGAGGGAGATGGGTAGACTTGATGGGCCGAATGGCCTAATTCTACTCCTATAACTGCGGCATTCCAACGGCAACATCGGAGCTGTGGCGTTCCGGCGGCGGCGGCAGCAGCAGCGGCAACCCGACCTCGGAGGATCGGCCACGGGCCTTGTGGACGACAGCGTCGAGAGCTCACAGGTCGCCTCGGAGCAGCGGGGGGAACAAGGAGGGAAGAGACAAGGACTTTAAGATTTTTGCCTTCCATCACAGTGAAGAGGTGCCTGGTGAACTCACTGTGGTGGATGTTAAATTTGTGTTTATTGTGTGTTTTTTGTCATTTTTATTATGTATGACTGCAAGGCAACAAAATTTCGTTCAGACCGAAAGGTCTGAATGACAATAAAGGCTACTTTGACTTTGACTTTGACTTATAACTTATGAACATGACCTTTGCTGTATATATTTATTTGCCTATGTACTAAATCAATATATCCACATTGTACATATTGTTTTAACCAGTATTTTACTACTTTGCACTCTGATTGGATGCTTAACTGCATTTCGTTGTACCTGTACTCGTATTTGTGCAATGACAATAAAGTTGAATCTAATCTAATCTAATCTTTCACTCGCTGCCTCAGCCCCCCCCCCCCCCCATGCTCATCAGCTTTTCCCCTCTTTCATCACTCCTTTCCATCTCAGCACCTTGCAACATCCTTTTGCTCTCAACAGCCCTGCTCCCCCCCCCCCCCCACCACCCAAACCCTACAAGCTGCTGCTCGATCTCCCAGAGGCTGGAGCTGCCTGCCAGCCTTTGCTGCTCAACGTCTTCAGGGCAAAGGTCAATCCAATTCCTGATTGCAACATTGCCAAGCCAATGTTGATTCCTTGGTTCGATTTGATTTGTGGTTCACAGACAACCTGGTCCCTTTGTAAAAGAGCAAAGATTCAGACATCCAGGTACACAAATCACCAAAAGTTAATATGCAGGTAATAAAATACAGCTAATAAAATGCTGACCATTTTTACAAAGGGGGCTGTGGAGGTGATGCTTGACTTGTCCATATTAAAGCCCCTCTCCACATCTGGTCTGGAGTTCATAGCACACCCTTCACTTCTGCCATTGCAGTTCACGATAGCCAAGGAAGGCAGTGCAGATTCATCAGTTTTATATCTGGCATTAAAGTATTAAATTATAATCAGGCCGAACAAACATGCCGTCCGTATTCTTTCCAGTTTGGATGGTTCATGGGCAAAATTTGGTTAACTTCAGAAATTAATAAGGGATTTTAAAAAAAAGACATAAGACATAAAAAAGATAATTGGGTTAGCCAAATTTAGCAACTAAACTTAAATAAAACATTCTGATAGCGCTGACAATTTTACAAAAACATTCCCAGCAGTGTTTTTCTGAATAACTGAAGCTGAAACAGGGCCGATACACACGCACATGCACACGCACATATACACGCACACACACACGCACACACACACATATACACACGCACATACACACACACATACACACACATATACACACGCATATACACACACACATACACACATACATACACATGCACACACACAAACATCCACATGCACATACACACAGACATACATACACACACATGCACATACACACGCACATACACACACACACACACATGCATGCACATATACACACATATATACACACACCCGCAAACACACAGCAACACACACACACACGCAGCAACACATACACACACACTCACAAACACATTCACAAACACCACAAACTCACACATGCACACATACACACAACCCCCCCCCCCCCCACACACACACACACACACACACACACACGTGATTGTGCCTGTAAAAAAAGTGTTGCCATCTGCAATGGTTTTTGTGACTGACAATCCAAAAGCTTTGGCATTCCATTGTCCTTCCTGTTGGCGGAGTCCTGTCATTTAATCTTGTAGTGTAATGGATACAACATGCTTTTCACAAATTTAATTTAAAACTGGTGAAACTTATTTGAAAGGGCAAATCCTTATTTGTTTGTTTTTTTTCCATTAAAGATCCAATATTTTTTGTTTGTTCCTGTTTTAATGGACAACCAAGTGAGGAATGCAGCAATGATCACTCCAGATCTTTACTGCCTGGTTCTCATGTCTTTGCCAAACTCGCATTGTTAGGTAAATTGCAGAATTTAGTTGGTACATTATCAAGACCAAAGAGGTGTCGTTGGAATTGGAAAATATAGGTAGTTATGGGAAAATACAGACTTTAACATGTGTTTCCACGTCATAAATTGAATATAATATGGTCATGAGAATTAGTGAACATCATTTGCATTTGGTGAACCAAATAGGTTATAATGTTATTTCAATCTGGAACAAGATATTTATACTTAATACTTAAGATATTGACAAGTAGGAAAAAAAGCTGCCTTGGATTTAAACAGTACAGGGGACAACAAACTTGAATCCATGTAAACTCTCTGCAGTAATCAGAAACTCCATTGTCTATTCAGAACACAGCCTCTACTTTAAACATGGGTGATCATTGAAATTGACAAGCAATCACTTCCATTGAGACTTATGCAACAGTACTCTATTAAGCAAAGTAATATACAACAAAAATAAACGCATTGCTTTTGAAATCTTTATTTTTGAAAATTCCACGTGAAAAATAATTTTGTTATTGAGAGTCTGAAACACTCCAGCTCCCAACTCCGTTTCCCCTTTGACACAATTGTCTTTCCAAAAGGGCCTGTCCCACTTTCGCGACTTTTGCAGGCGACTGTTGGCACCCATGATAGGTCGCCGATATTTTCAACATGTTGAAAATTCAGCGGCGATTAGAAAAACCCCACAACTCTTTGGAGATCTCTCACGACCATAGAAGACCTCTCACGACCATGGTTGTGAGAGGTCACCCACGACATGTCGCCAGGGGTCGCCTGTATGGTCGTGAGAGGTCTCCTACGGTCGTGTTGAAAATTTTGGTGACCTATCATGGGTGCCAGCAGTTGCTTGTAAAAATCGCGAAAGTGGGACAGGCCCTTAATGCTATTTTCTACAAAACTAGTTTTTTTAGAAACACAAATATCACATTATAGCAGAACTACCTGGATTCACTACTTTGTCCTTAACTACCTGATTGAAATTTAGCAGAGGTGCTCTGTCAGATGAGAACTCCAATGAATTAATTTTCCGTACTGCATCTGAAAAAAAAATACCCTGAACTTCCAATCACCTTTCACTTTAATTCCCCGTCCCACATGTGAACAGAAAAAATAGAAGCAGGAATGGGCCATTTGGTTTCTAATCCTTCTTTCACCATTCAATAAGATCACAGCTGATCTTTTACCTCAGTAACACTTCCCTGTTCTAATCCCATTTCCCTTTATTCCTTCAAATATTCAAACGTTTATCAATTCCTTCTCTTGAATCTGCTCCGTGACTGAGTGTAAACCTCTTGAGAAGTGAATTCCAAAGTTTTCCTCTCCACTGAGAAAGGTAATTTGTACTCATGTCTGTCCCAAATGGCCAATATCTTATTCTAAGACCATGCACCCCTCTTCAAGAAACCCAAGCAAAGGAAATATCATTCCGTCATCTACTCTGCAAGACACATAAGATATTTTTCTTCACGTTTCAATGAGATCTCCTCTTGTTCTTCTAGCTGTATGGGCCCAGTTAGCTTAATCCCTTTTTGTAGAACGGTTCCCCCATCTCACAAATCAATGTGGTGAACCTTCATTGCACTCCCTCAATTGCAAGTATATCTTTCATTAGGTATGGAGACTAGATGTGAGCACAATATTACAGGCGTGATCTTAATGTGAGCCCTTGTATAACTGCAATAAGACAGCTTTGCTCTTGCATTTAAATCATCGTGAAGCAAAGGCCAACATATCATTTGGCTTCCTAAATGCGTGCTTCACCCGCAGTTTGAACTTTCAGTGATTTATGTACGAGGACTCCAGGGCCCTTTGAACACCAATGCTTTTCAACATCTCGTTGTTTAGGAAGTAGTTTTATTTTCCAATAACGTGAATAACCTCCTCACCACCCACACTGCCACACAGCTTTCCATCATCAGAGCTCTATTCAGATCTCTCTGCCTTTTATACAGTCGCAGCCTGAGGAACAACATCTCTTCCTGTTACTTACCACATTACAACCTTTTGGATTCAATGTTGAATTTTAGTTTATGAAGCATTCCATCCTTGCATCTCATGTTTCTAGCATTCAGCAATTTTCTCTCCCCTCTTCTGGTGTTTCAGATTTCTTTCATCTCCAAATTTTTCTGGAGCACATCATAAATAGTAGAGAGCGGCATACCAAGGTCCCTGAGGAGTTCGGAAGTACACCCTTGGCCAAATATCAGTCTCTTGGCCGGCATTATCATCAATAAGATTATCTAGTCATTGCCACAATGCTGTTAATGAAAACTTGCCATACATAAACGGGCTGCTGGTTTGCTTATTTTTTGCAGACCTCTGGATTTGCGCTTTGAAATCCTTTCACTTGGAATGTTGCAAATAACACCACATAAATAAGAGTTGGAATTTAAAACAAAATATTGCACCAGTCATTACAAAATCACAAGGAGAAAAATTCACTCTTACTACAAGGAACTGGGTTGGTTAATTAATTAATCATTAAACTGCCATAGTGTGGATACAGGAATACAAATGGATTGGTGTAGGATTAGTGTCAATAGGTCCCGATGGTTAGCATGGAATTTGTGTGCCTTGCTTTGTGAGCATGGCATGTTTCATAAGTTCATAAGTTATAGGAGCAGAATTAGGCCATTCAGCGCATTCAGTCATGGCTGATATATCTTCACCTCAACCCCATTCACCTGCCTTCTCCCCATAACCCCCGACTCCTGTACCAATCAAGAATCTATCAATCTCCGCCATAAAAATGTCCATTGACCTGTCCTCCTCAACCTTGCACAGATTCACCAACCTCTGACTAAGGAAATTCCCCCTCACCTCCTTTCTGAAGGTCCGTCTGTTTCCATGCTTCCCCCATGAAGCATGAATCTCAGCTTACCTGAGATTGTGAAGATTCACTAAGGCAGCTTTATGCCAGCTGTTCATAATCTCTGAACTTATTGAAAATGTTGAACGCCAGAAATGACCAGAAGATCGGACAGCATTAAAAAGGAAAGCACAGCATAATGCTTTGTTAGATACTAGAGTCATAGAGTCATACAGCAAGGAAACAGGCCCTTAAGTGCCTGTGCCACTTACAGGACTTTTTTGGCGATTGCCGGCACCCGTCATAGGTCGCCGAAGTTTTTCAACATGTTGAAAAGTCAGCGGCGACCAGAAAGACGCTACAACTCTTTGGGTGACTGAGAGACTACTCACAGTCATACAGGTGACACCCTGGCGACATGTCGCGGGGTGAAGCCTGTATGGTCGTGAGTAATCTCCGAAAGAGTCATACCTTGTTCTGGTCGCCGCTGGATTTTCAACATGTTGAAACATTTCGGGAGACCTGCTGTGACTATGACAGGCCCATTAGGCTCAACTTGCCCAAGTCGACCAAGATGCCCCCATCTACACTAGTCCCACTTGCCAGCATCTGGCCCTCACCCATCTAAACTTTCTATTAAACACTGCCAATTCCCAGTTGTTGCTCACACTGCTATCAGCAACCAGGTCCCTGCAGCGTGAAGGAGAAGCAGGACACTTTATGCAAGACTTTACATCACACGTACGAAGCATTGACCTAATATTCTCTTTCAGGCGGTTCCAAACATATTTTTTCTTACATTCTTTGATGATTTTACTTTGTTGCATTTTGCGTATAGATCTACATTTCCTGTTCTGCTGCTTCTATCATCATCACGGGAGTTAAAAGTGACCCGATTTTTAGAGAGCAGGATTGAAGCATTGCACTGACTTATCTGGGGTTGGGGGTGGAGAGAGCAGTTTTTTTCCTTCCCTACAGAACCGCAGGACTGTGTGGTCGGGTCTTGCTCTGTGCAAATGCTTATTGAAAGCACATGCAGCCTGTTTCCAGCAGTATTTCATCGCTCTCCACGCCGTGGGTTTCAGATGTTTGTGTGATTTTTTTTTTTGCTTCATCTCACACGAACAGTCTAAACAGACACATCTTTAGCATTTGCTGGATGATAGACCCACGGAAGTGATGTAGCATTGTTCAGCTGATAGTGGTTCCATTTAGTTCAGTTTAGTTCAGAGATGCAGCTCAGAAACAGGCCCTTCGGCGCAGAGAGACCATGCCGAGCAATGATCCTCGTACATTAGAACCATCCTACACGCATTAAGGACAATTTACTATATTTACCGAAGCCAAATAAGCTACGACCCTTTGTGTCTTTGGAGCGTAGGGGGAAAACCAGAGAAAACCCAGGGACATTGTACAAACTCTGTACAGGCAACAAATTTGGACAACATGTAGTTTGGACAAACTAATGTATTGCTATAGATATGGTCCTCTTTGCTTTTGGAAATGTCCCTCATCTTTGGAGAGAAGGAATGGGTGATGTTTTGGGTCAAGATCCTTCTTCAGACTGAAAGTCACGGGAAAGGGAAACGAGAAATATAGACAATGATGTAGAGAGATATAGAACAATGAATGAAAGATTATGATAAAGGAAACAGGCCTTGTTTACATTCCTTATCATCATTACTTTTTTGTACATCCCATGACTTTCAGTCTAAAGAAGGGTCCTCAAGTGTCATAACATTTTTTTTGTCGCCGCTGGATTTTGAAATATTCAAAGATTTTCGGCAACCCTGATACGTCAGTCAATGACGCCAGCAGTCGCCAAAAAAAATCGGCCAACGGGACAGACCCTTTACGGTCACATACCTCCTGGATGGAAACAAGGGAAGGACATATAACCAATCCCTGCCATCCTTGTCTTTTTAAACGTGGGATACTGAAAGCACGTCGCTATTTAATGGATCAAATTTTATTTTATTTCATCTCAACTCATTCATTATTCAGAGTTCTTAGTCCTTGAAACCTGCCTCCAGATCCACTGATACAGGATTAAAGAAATACATGATTTTATTTGCAAGGTTGTGTCCACATCGACAGGACATCATAATGCTCGTCACAACCAAGCAATTACTGTGGTGTCGCATCATTGTTTTTTTGGTGGAATAATGCACCGTTGAATTTCTACTAGCAAAGTTCTCAAAAAAACTGTGAGATAAAGGAGAAGAAAAAACTCACCTCGTCCGCAAAAATGGGAATTGAAGAAGAGATATTGTTTTATCTAAAGAATTGTCTGAAGAAGGGTTTTGACACAAAACGTCACCTATTCCTTTTCTCTAGAGATGCTGTCTGACCCGCTGAGTTACTCCGGCTTTTTGTATCTATCTATTGTTTCATCTCATTCAGACGATGAGATATCAGTCAAAAACTCCTTCAGAATTGCAGAGGAGATAAACTTGATTATGCTCTTAAATCTTGTGGGGAGACCTCGTGCTATTGTCAGAGTGGATGAAGATGTTCTGCAGAGTAAGCAATATTACTGGAAAAAAAGAATCATGGAAATAGAAATAAAAACCTTACATGGAAAATATTAACTTGAAGCAGCATGTTTGTTCTAATAAATCATTGATGTTCTTCAGGTTCACAAAGAATGGCTTGCCCTGAAACGTAAAGGTGGAACTGTTTGGACATGCTTTCACATTTAAAACAAGCTGAATGTGATTAGGTGGATACTTTAAAGGAAGGCTTGTAACATCAAATGGCTCTTATAATGAGACAAAATGAAGTAAATTACATCGAAAGCCTGAGAAGAAAATAAATCATTGATAAGAGTGTGAAACTATTTTGTGGATAATCAGATTCCTGTGCATTTTAGAATTTAAGCTGGAACGACAAAGTGGGAAATGTATTAAAAAGTATTATCCTGTTAGACTAACAGTGTTGTCAGTAATGTACATTTTAACATGAAGCTATTAATAAAATTCAGTAAATATCTTTTTCACCTATTTCATTGTGTTCCAAAAGGTTTCTGTTTTTTACACACACAAACATTCACCTCTAAAACTACATGAACTCAATTGCATCAAATGGTTAAGTAGTCATTGTAATCCAGCAAAATGTTGGCTAGATTTATTGTATTTGGATAAGTCAAATTAAGAAATTTTCATTCATTCGAAGAACAGATAGAATAATTTAAACTATTTGTTAATTGTTGCTGGCATCGTTTAGCATATAAGGGTGGCATGGTGGCACAGCAGTAAATTTGTTGCCATAAGGGCCTGTCCCTCTTGGCGATTTGTCAGGCGACTGCCGGCGACTTGACAGTTGCGGCAGTCCCTTTAAAAATCGGCGACTGGAACGGCTACTGTCGGAGTGGAACACACACACACGTCGCTTCCTTCACCAGCCCGTTATGCAGGCGGGGGACAGGGCAAGTGGGGGAGCACTGTTTGAGTGAAATTCACACGGTACAAAGCCAATGTGATACAGACACACACCACGATGAACAGGAAGGTTGGCGCTGTAATTAAGATGGTGAAAGCACAGTGTAAGGGAAGGGTCACGCAAGTCCTTTAAAAGACAGGGGGAGATAGGGGACAAGGGGGGCGAGAAGGAGTGGAGACAATTTTTAGGAAGCCAGAGATACACGGCTGTGAAGCTCGGCAAACATTAACATTACAGTCGGTTATCCATGGTTCTGAAAACTACTGCTTACATTTTTTTTTCAAAATGAGCCAATGACCAGTCAACACTGGCTACAACCAACGAGAACATGTTGAAAAATTTGCGGCAACCATAATGAGGCTGCAACTAGTTCCCAGAATGCGTATACTCCTCACGACCATGAAGTCGACTACCCGGCAACCACCCGGGAACATGTGGCGACCATGTGGCGACCATGTGGTGACCGCATAGTCTCCTGCAGTAGCCTAAAAAGTCACCTAATTGGGACAGGCCCATTGCAGTGCTTACAGCGCCGGAGACTCGGCTTTGATCCCCACTATGGGTGCTGTCTGTATGGAATTTGTACGTTCTCCCCGTGACTACGTGGGTTTTCTCCGAGATCTTCGGTTTTCTCCCACACTCCAAAGACGTAGAGGTTTGTGGTTAATTGGCTTGGTATAGGTGTAATTTGTCCCTAGTGTGTGTAGGATAGTGTTAATGTGCGGGGACCACATGTTAATGGTTGGTGCGGACTCGGTGGGCAGAAGGGCCTGTTTCTGTGCTATATTTCTAAACTAAACTAAATTAAATAGGATATTGCTTAATTTTCTGTCATTGCATTTACATCATTCTACAATAACAAGAAGAAATGAAGAATTTCCAGAATATTGGGAAGATATGATTGATGTTTCTGATAAAACCAGAATGGTTAATGATATTTCAAGAATTAGCTATCATGGGTGATGGCTAAAACATGGTCTCAGTGTGGTCTACTATCTTACACTCTTATGCTTAGTATGATTATGCCTAATGTAGTGCAGGATAGTCACTGAACTGTATGCAAGAAAAGATTTTCACTGTACTTAGATACACGTGACAAAAAAGTACTATTGAGCCTTTCTCTCTCCTTCTACACCTGCATGCCCATAAATAATATTCTACAGTGAATCAGCACCCTGGGCATTTTACATTGAGTATCAGATTAATGCGTGATGTTTTTGGTGTAATTACGTAAAAATCCCACTGGAAGAGTATAGGTTTAGCTAATATAGCTCGTAAGTTTCAGTGTTTTCAAGTTCAGTGCAAAAACTATTTACTTTACTTGGATGATCACCAATGCACAAAATTCTCAGAACCTTGAGTGTGATTCCTAATATTGGTCTTCAGTTCCAAAGATTACTAATAGACAACAAAGCTCCCGTGTTGTCAGCCATTGCTTTCTCACAGACCTGAATGTTTGAAAGGTCATTTGTTCATGAATGTTGGAAGATGTCAGACAAGGCAAAGCCATCTGGTTCATCAAGTGTGTCCCATTCAGCTCTAATGCTTTAGGCATTGCAGTGAGAGCACTTGCTATCTGTCAGAAGCCTTGTAATCTCCTGGAAGTGTAAAAAATATTTCTAAATAAAACACAGATAGAAAATACCTGGAAAATTCACCAATAATCTTAACTTGTCAAAAATGGTCTGCATTTATCATGACTGAAATGAATTGATAATTGAACTGTTATATAAGATCTTAGCACTGGGCAGGACCTACAGAAGATAGCCACGTGACTGTTGAAGCTCTGATATAAACTATAAGCTCAGCTCCTTGTGTGGCCCCAGAACAGGCAAAGAAGGTAGTGACAATGGACTAGAATTGATTCAACTAGAATTTACAGCTCTCATTTAACCTGTTCTACAACTTAAATGAAAAATCAACCATGCAAATGCAATGCAAGTCAAAGGTAACATTAATATTGATATTATATTAATATGTTTAAGAAAGAACTGCAGATGCTGGAAAAATCGAAGGTAGACAAAAAGCTGGAGAAACTCAGCGGGCGAGGCAGCATCTATGGAGCGAAGGAATGGGAGACGTTTCAGGTCAAGACCCTTCTTCAGACTGATGTGGGGGTGAGGGAGGGGGAGGCGGGAAGAAGAAAGGAAGAGGCGGAGACAGTAGGTTGTGGGAGAGCTGAGAAGGGGATGGGAAGGAGGGAGAAAGCAAGGACTATTGGAGAAGTCAATGTTCATACCGCTGGGGTGTAAATTACCCAGGTGAAATATGAGGTGCTGCCCCTCCAATTTGCGGTGGGATTCACTCTAGCCATGGTGGAGGCCCAAGACAGAAAAGTCGGCTTCGGAATGCGAAGTGCTGAGCCACCGGGAGATCAGGTTGATTAATGCAAACTGAGCGGAGGTGTTGGGTGAAACGATCGCCAAGCCTGCGCTTGGTTTCACCGATGTAAAGCAGTTGGCACCTAGAACAGCGGATGCAATAGATGAGGTGGAGGAAGTGCAGGTGAACCTCTGTCTCACCTGGAAAGACTACTTGGGTCCTTGGGGGGAGGCAAAGCGACAAGTGTAGCATTTCCTGCGGTTGCAAGCGAAAGTACCAGGGGAGAGGGTGGTTTGGGTGACAAGGGACGAATTGACCAGGGAGTTATGGAGTGAGCGGTCTCTGCAGAAAGCCGAAAGGGGAGGCGATGGGAAGATGTGACCAGTGGTGGGATCCTGTTGGAGGTGGTGAAAATGTCAGAGGATTATCTGTTGTATGTGATGGCTGGTAGGGTGGAAGGTGAAGACAAGGGGGACTCTGCCCTTGTTACGAGTGGGGGGATGGGGAATGAGAGTGGAGCTACAGGATATAGAGGAGACCCTGGTGAGAGCCTCATTTATAGTCGAAGAGGGGAACCCCCGTTCCCTAAGAACCTCCTGCCATAATTTGAGGGAGCTTTAATAGGACAGAAGATGTTGCACATAAAACCTAAGACTGTGGTTTAGGCAGTGGGACAGCAGAGTATTCCCACTTTCCAGGCATTTCCAAGATTCTGTTGAGAACCTCACTCATGCTAGGCTGTGTCTTTGCACTGATGTCACCATTGCCATCAGGATCAGCACTGGAGGGCAATTATGGATGTGCAATAAAAAAGAGCCCTGGTGAGACTGCACCTGGAATAGATCTCACCTTTCTACCTAAAGAAGGATATACTTATGATTGAAAAGGTGCACAAATGATCACTACATAGATTCCAAGATTTCAGTGATATTGTCCCGTAAGGAGAGATTTGATTGACACTTGATCTATACTCTCCTGTGTTTTCAAGAACGAGAGGTGATTTATTAAATGCACAAAGTTCACAGTGTAGGTGCAGGGATACAGTTTCCACTGGCTGAAGATGTCAGGAACCATGAAATTCAGTCTCAAAGTAAAGAGCCATGCATTCAGAATTGACAGTTTCTACACCCAGAGGGTGGTGACTGCGAAATTCTCTACCCAAGAAGGACCATGGTGACTCAGACACTGAGAACCGTGAACATTATGGGAATCAGGGGATATGGGATTAATGTAGGAAAGTGCAATTTCAATTCTTTTGCCATGGTTTACCAATTATAAAGCTGATGGCTAGCTCTATTTTGTCAACCCATGGTCATCGATACCAGACCCCGTTGCTGTTTGACTGAAGTTTGTACCTTTGGAAATCCTGATCCCTTCCTCAATAGTCATTCCATCCATACAACAGCTACAGGTCGCAGCCGGCAGCTAATGCTTCTTTTCAACTTCCATGTAGTTTAGTTGCAAAGTCCATGCTGCCCAATAGTTCAGATATTGGTTCTTGGTTCTTGGTTTCTTGGTCCTCCAAAATATTCCAAATGGAATTTAAACTGGAGGTGGTGAAGGGAGGGCTTAAGCCAGAAAGGGTTGTTGGGAAGAAAGAGCTATTTTAAATTTAGTTGCATCTGGTTGGTAACTATAGTAGGGTGGAGATTATTCCATGCTTTAATTGTGCGGGGGAAGAACGAATTGCTGTACACATCTGTCTTTGTAGCTGGGATCACATATTGCATCAGAAGATGAGCTAATTCATCTTAGAAATGTCCAGCACTCTTATGTTCTGTTTGACTCAGGGCTGTATTTATTGTTGATTCAATTGCTACTGTCTTCACAAAGGATCACAATGAGCACCAGGGTAAAAGACCTCCAACGACTATGTCTACGCCCTCCTACGACTATGTCTACGACTTCCTACGACCCCTCTCGACCTCAGTCTTCCACACCCAAGACCAACTACGACTAGTTACGAGTGGAAATGATCACATGATAAAATGATGTAATGTTTGCATTTTTTTCTCTCGGGCCAGTTACCGACCTACGACTACCCACGACTACCCACGACTATCTACGAGTACATACAATTACCATCACGACCTACTACGAGCTACCTACGAGTAAAAAGTATCAATTTGTTCCATGCTGACCTTTTATTTACTCGTGGACATTTTTTATCAGGTTGGAAAAAGCGCCGCGACCTACTTGAGGCCAGGAGTAGGCTGAGACCACTCACGAGCATGAGGAAGAGTTATGAAGACTTCCTACAACCTCCTACGACCTCGTGGCGACCTTGCTGCAAGTATGAGTCAAGGGCAAACTCAGCAGAGGTCGCCAATTAGGTCGTGAAAGTGGGACAGGGGCTTTAAGTGCTACTGCTGAAAAATGCTCTCATCTTATTCACCAGTTGTTTTTGCACATGTACACATTAAGTTCAAATGTACGTTATTTTTCAGGCCCAACCATGTGCTTTAGGGCAACTGAAGTATCGGGATTTAATATGGCTGCTTTCCAATCATCTTCAGCAAGCAATGAAATTAAATTAGACAGTGACCTTGAAATAGCCCAATTTAATTCAACATTAAGATCTTTTCCAATCATCTCCCTCAAGAAAGATAGCCAGCCTGCAAAATTAACACCTTTAAGATACTTTGAAGTAAGTCTGTGTTTATAAACTAACTTCACATCAATTTAACACAATGAAGGAAAATTAGCTGAAAACGGCAAAATTTGCACTGTCCTTCATGTAGCCAAGTGATGTGAACATGTTAACATGTTCATTTTTAATTTACAACTGGTATTATAATCACTAACTAGTGCATAACCTTGATGCCTACATCTAATTGAGATGAAGTTTGTCATTAGAATGAGACTACTTTTAGCCATTACCCTCTGTTCTATTTGATGTTGTTTTTATGAATGTACTTGGCTTATAATATCATGTTATTTTAACATTTGCTGCACAGACGGCCATTCCAAATGGGCGCCTCCATTAAACTTAAAGTTAATTCCAAATCACAAAAGTATTTCAGTGTAGCAAAGCTCATCCCTTAATAATATCATCGGGTTTTCAATCCAAGACTAATTGAAAGGATACAGATAATCTGTGGTTGGAATCAAACCTCTTTTGAAGCAAACATGGCCAACATGTCTGCAGCAAAATCACATGTGTATAATTCCTATTGTTCACCAAGCTTTCACATACAATTTTTGTTTCAGATACTAATTTGTCTTCGGTCTTTCCAACAATCTAACCCCGAAGGATAAATGTCCTTGGAGGCTGGCCAAATTAAGACGTGCGCAGATCCTTAGATAAAGAGAGATTTGTACAACGACAAGGTGAATTAGTGAATAGTGCTGGAGTAGACATGATGGCAGATTAAAAGGATTGGAGGAATATGCCAATTATACTGTTGATGAATGGTTCATTGTGCTCGTCTTCCCTGATCTGATGAGATCATTAAACCACTTGTAGAGCGAATACGGGAAAAAAATGACCAGACATATCCAAACTGAAAACTTTCTTCCACTCAATGAAAAATATGGGAATATGGTAAGCTTGTAGGTCTGTGAAATCTTCACCTCTTCTTCAGATGTAATTCCTGTAATGAGATTATACTATAGATTATACTATAGACCTAAAGGCAGTTGGCAGGTGCTATAGACCTGCACGAGTCCCCCACGAGTCTCGGGCAGATGGGGCTCATCAGCCTGGGAAGGCAGTCCATCTAGGAGAGGGAAAACTCTGATTTAAAACTTCCACTGCCTTGTGGCCATATCCAGTCATGGAAAAGGCTACAGGAGTAAACCTCAAGAAAATCCAGAGTCGGAGCCCCTAAGGCAGTTCGTCGTTGTCTACAACCTCGCTCTGGCAGCTCCTGCGACGGCGCTGGTGCCAAACTGTAACGGCCCTGCTGTTCCTTTGGATCGATCAGCGACATGGAGAGGGGAGACGTGCTGCATGGGCAACAGCCTGTCCTCCATATGACATCGCCCAGGCTTGCAGCCGACCAGGACGCATCACCCATGGTCAGTCATGACCGAGAGAGGCCTACTACTACTAATATAGACCTCCCAATGGCCATTGGGATATTGAGGGACAGATATGTAAACAGATTACAGAAAGATCCAAAGGCAACAGGGTTTTCTTAGGAATGTCGGAGGTTGAGGAGCAAAATGATAGAAGTATATAAAATTATGTGATGCATTGGCAGAGTAGATTTTTTTTCCCCAGGATGGAAATGTCAAAGACTAGAGGGCATAGCTCAAAGGTGAGAGGCACAATTTTTAAAGATGTGCAGGATGTTTTTTACAGAGAGTAAGTTGTGCCTGGAGTACTAGGAATGGATTAAAAGGCTTTTAGATAGGCACATGGAAATGCAGGGAATAGAGGGATGTGGACCATATGCAGGCAGAGGAGAATAGTTTAATTTGGTATGGTGGATAGCACAGACATTGTGGGCTGAATGGCCTGTCCCTGTGCTTTTTAATTTTTAAACACAATTAATTTAAAATTTGAAAATTACCTACAAATTACGACTCATATACAACCCATTCCTCTCCACCGAAATGAATGGATTTGCAGAACTACCATAAGAACTAATGTGACACAAACTGAGCAGGCAGATTTTCCCGGGAAACTACAGGAAAATTGGCACTCCAGATTAGAGGCTCAATATCAGAGCAAAGATTAAATTAAAACATTTGACTACTTGTATAGGAAGGAACTGCAGATGCTGGTTTATACCGAAGATAGACATGAAAAGCTGGACTGGCAGCATCTCAGGAGAGATGTAGTTGGTGAAACCCTCTTTAGTGTGAAACATAGAAACATAGAAACATAGAAAATAGGTACAGGAGTAGGCCATTTGGCCCTTCGAGCATGCACCGCCATTCAATATGATCATGGCTGATCATCCAACTCAGTATCCTGTACCTGCCTTCTCTCCATACCCCCTGATCCCTTTAGCCACAAGGGCCACATCTAACTCCCTCTTAAATATAGCCAATGAACTGGCCTCAACTACCTTCTGTGGCAGAGAATTCCAGAGATTCACCACTCTCTGTGTGAAGAAGGGTCTCAACCCGAAACGTCACCCATTCCTCCTCTCCAGAGATGCTGCCTGTTTCCGCTGAGTTACTCTAGCTTTTTGTGTCAATCTTTGCATTTGAGTACTTTCCTTGAAGCTTGGCCACTCTGCCTTCAGACACACGTACATGAGAGTCCTGAATTATTTAATAATTAAGTGGCATATGTTCAACATGGAGCCAGCACCATTTGCCGTAGCCGATGCACTTTTGTCATGAAGAACGGCAAGATCTGATCATTCAATAGCATAGCTCACACAGCATCTCACTGGATGTAGACTACTTTGTCCCTTTGCCTGTTGCATCTTTCTAAAGGATTCCTCGTGAAGTTGGGGCAAATAACTGCGTGCCGTGTAGTTACTAAACTTCAAAAATGGTATTAAATAGTATGAAAAGAGAAAGAGAACTTTGATGAAAAGGATCATTTGACATCTGGGTACAATATTTTCATGTTGAAAGCAGACAATCCGGCATTATACGCATGGGTTAACGGGCAAGGATGCATTTGTCGTTTCTCTGAATCAATCAGAATGAAAAGTGCTATAAAGCCACATGTATAAAAGGCAGCATTAGCCAGCAAGTGCGAGGTTAAGTTGCACGACAGCATGGTCAGATGTTTAGCAGGTGTTTCCACAGCATTATGGCATATGTACTCCAACCAGTTTATCAGCAATGAGTACATCTGTGCTTTCCTAAGTGCTTTTATTAAAAAGGGAGATAACTATTAACTTTCATTTCAATTTCAATTTCTTAAGAGAAATATGTGTAAGACTTAAGATAGGCACAAAAAGCTGGTGGAACTCGGCAGGACAGGCAGTATCTCTGGAGAGAAGGAATGGGTGACGTTTTGGGTCGAGACCCTTCTTCAGCCTTTATGTTTAAGACTTGATGTGTAGGAAGGAACTGCAAATGCGGCTTTACTCCAAAGATAGCACATAATCTGGAGTAACTCAGCGGGTTAGGCAGCACCTTAAGCAGAGTCTGAAGAAGGGTCTCGACCCAAAATGTTACCTATTCCTTTTCTGCCTGACTCACTGATTTAGTCCAGTATTTTGTGTCTATCTTTATGTTTAAGATTTTAATGGCCCTGTCTCACGGTGCGAGTCCGCCCACGAGTGATCCCGAGTTTAAAACAAATCAAACTCGTGGTAATCACGTAGAATTAACGTAGCGGGAACGTCGGAACTCGTAACGCTAACGACAGGTACTCGAGAAACTTGTTAACTCGTGAAAATCTTTCAACATGATGAAAGATTTCCACAAGTCAAATTTACTCTTGAAGTAAAAATTTTAAACTTTTAAACTTGTAAGAACATAAGTAGCCCGTGAGTTTACCGTAGTGACTCGTGAGTCTACCGTGGGCACTCTTTAACTCAGCGGGACAGGCAGCATCTCTGGAGAGAAGGAATGGGTGACGGGGTGACGTTTCCAAAATTCTGCAGCGTCTTTGTGTTACTCCAGCACTGTGTGTTCACTTTTTGTCAACCAGCATCTGCCCTTTCTTGTGTATGACATTATTTGTATCCATGGCAGTTGATTGTCACTCCCTTCAGTTTCCCAGGGGGTCGGGACAGGACGGGGGGAGGATGGGGGGGGAGGAAGGGGGGAGATGCTGCCTCGTGACGATCTCATTTATCCAACGAGTTACGCTCTCTTTAAGGAGAAATGGACTAGGCGACTGTAGACTGCAGTCTGAAGAAGGGTCTCGACCCAAAATCTCATCCATTCCTTTTCTCCAGAGATGCTGCTTGTCCCGCTGAACTACCCAAGCTTTTTGAGCCTATCTTTGGTTTAAACCAGCATATGCAGTTCCTTCCTGCACCTCTCAAATCTGTGCCATTATTTAGTACTCCAATTTTTGTTTTATTTTACTAATTCTGGATAATATCACCCCGTTCGTTGGTCGTACGCCTCTACCCCATCCCTGGTGCTTTAAGTGCATTTGTCTTATTTCTAGACAGGGGTTTAAGTGTTAAATGTAGTGAGAAAACCAAACAAGTAAATTTGGATTTTTTTGCCTGTTTTTTTTTTACAATGTTATAATTTCAAATCTATGGTTGGGAAAATAGGAACTGTCACAGGTGTACAATTTATTAAGACATCGCTGTATATTCTGAAGTATATTGCGTAGAAAGGAACAGCAAATGCTGGTTTAAACCAAAGATAGACACAAAAAGCTGGAGTAACTCAGCGGGACAGTCAGCATCTCTGAAATATATTTTTGTGTCTCAACAAAGAGGATAGTCGATTTAGGCAGTGAATTATTATTTGCAAAGAAATTTAAAACGTTAAAGACAATGTTTTCTTGAAATCTCTTGAGTATAATTTACTGGGGAACGACTGTAACGTGAGTCTTCAGGAAGAAAATTTATGAGCTTATTTTTCATCACAAACTATAATTCATTAAAAATGATCCAAATATTTTTGGTGCAGATGAATGAATTCATACTTTATAGTCACATGTGGCAAGTCACAGTGAAATTGTTTGCATGCATACCCAAGGTATACAAATAGTCGACACACAAAGTAATCGCGGCAAGTCCCCCTTTGTTCTAACCTCCTCCCCCTGGACGTTCCCCCCCAAAGCCGGGTCCTTTGTTCTTCCCCCCCACTGGCGGTAGTCCCCCCCCCCCCCCCCACACCGGATCCTCCTTTGTTCATTTTTAATGACACGGCGACCACCGACCTCTACACTATCACCGCCGGGTCCTCTCTGGTCGAACCCGGCCCCAGGCAAGGGCTACGTCGACCCAGGGGCCGGCCGTGGGCTTTGTAGACTAGCGAGGCTCCACCTACTGCCGGCGAGGTTTTGACATGAGAGTCTCCACCGATTATATATCTAAAGTAAATTTCAGTTGACGGAGAAAGATTTAATTGGAAGCTGAGGAGCTTTTTTCATATGTTTTCATTCAGAGGTCAGTGGGTACCTGGAATGACCAGTCAGAAGAGGTACGCCCTCTTGGGATCTGTCGGGAGAGACGATGCTTCCAGTCAAGTGGCGGACACGACAGTGGCTCCAATCCTAGAGATGGGACTCGACCAGCGAGCCCGACTTCGGGCAGAGCCATAGTGGTGCGGACTGGAGAATCTGCAACGTGAGTTCAGAGAGTTGGTAAGAAGACTGAAAGGCAGGACTAGTGAGGACAGGAACAGAGAGATAGGGGATCTGAATGTGTGGCTGAGGGGCTGGTGCAGGGAGTAAGGATTTAGATTTATAGACCACTGGGATCGCCTCTGGGGTAGGGGTGACCTGTACAAAGGGGACGGGTTACACCTTAACTGGAGGGGGACTGATGTTTTGCAGGCAGGTTTGCTAATAATAATAATAATAATACATTTTATTTATGGGCGCCTTTCAAGAGTCTCAAGGACACCTTACAAAAATTTAGCAGGTAGAGGGAAAACATGTAAGGGGAATGAAATAAATAGTAGAGACATGACTAGTACACAAAGTAAAGACAGAATTCAATACAAAACACAATATGAGGCAATTAATGCACAGATGAAAAGGGAGGGGGACGTGGGGCTAAGGGTAGGCAGAGGTGAAGAGATGGGTCTTGAGGCGGGACTGGAAGATGGTGAGGGACACGGAATTGCGGATCAGTTGGGGGAGGGAGTTCCAGAGCCTGGGAGCTGCCCTGGAGAAGGCTCTGTCCCCAAAACTGTGGAGGTTGGACTTGTGGATGGAGAGGAGACCGGCTGATGTGGATCTGAGGGACCATGAGGGTTGGTAGGGGGAGAGGAGGTCTGTGAGATATGGGGGGGGCCAGATGGTGGAGGGCTTTGTAGGTGAGGATCAGGATTTTGCAGTTGATCTGGTGGGAGATGGGAAGCCAGTGAAGTTGTTTGAGGACTGGAGTGATGTGATGCCAGGATTTGGTGTGGGTGATGAGTCGGGCGGCTGCGTTCTGGACCAGTTGGAGTCGGTTGATGTAGGTGGAGCTGATGCCAAGGAGAAATGAGTTGCAGTAGTCCAGTTGGGAGGAGATGAAGGCATGGATGAGTCTTTCAGCAGCGGGAGGTGTGAGAGAGGGTCTGAGTTTGCGGAGATGAAAGAAGGAGGTTTTAATGACATGGCGGATGTGAGGCTCAAGGGAGAGGGTGGAATCAAAGATCACGCCAAGGTTGCGGGCCTGGGGAGATGGGGAGACAGTGGTGCCGTCGATGGTGAGAGTGGGGTTATTGATTTTGCTGAGTGTGGCTTTGGAGCCTATGAGGAGGAATTCTGTCTTATCGCTGTTGAGTTTAAGGAAATTATGTTGCATCCAGGTTTTTATAGCTGACAAACAGGAGTCCCTGTCCCACCTAGGAAACCTGAACGGAAACCTCTGGAGACTTTGTGCCCCACCCAAGGTTTCTGTGCTGTTCCCGGAGGTTGCAGGTGGTTGCCGGAGGTTGCAGGTAGTGGAAGCAGGTAGGGAGGCCAACAAAAACCTCCGAGAACCTCCGGAAACCGCACGGAAATCTTGGCTCAAAGTCTCCAGAGGTTTCCGTTCAGGTTTCCTAAGTGGGATAGGGGAATAGGGCTACACGTGTGGGTTTAAACTAAATAGTGGGGGGGGGGGAAGGATTGACAAATCGGGAGTATAAAGATGGAGTTGAAGGGGAAGTGAGTACAGGAAAAGTTACAAAAGATTCTCGAATTAATGGGATGGTAAGTTCGAGAAGGGATAAGAGAGTAAGGTCAGGGCCAAATGCGAGCAGTGCGAGAGGGGAGGTGAATATCGAGGTCAAAGTGTTGTATATGAATGCGTGAAGTATAAGAAATAAGTGGACGAGCTTGAGGCTCAGTTAGAATTTGGCAAGTATGATGTTGTGGGAATTACTGAGACATGGCTGCAAGAGGACTAGGCATGGGAACTGAATATTCAACGGTATACCTCCTATCGAAAAGACAGACAGGTGGGCAGAGGGGGTGGGGTAGCTCTGTCGGTGAGGAATTAAATTCTGTCCCTTACATGAGGTGACATTGAAACAGGAGATGTGGAGTCAGTATGGATAGAACTAATAGAACAGTATGGATAGGGTAAATAGACCCTAATGGAACTTATCTACAGGCCCCCAAACAGTAGCCTGGATATAGAGTGCAAATTGAATCAGGAGTTAAAATTGGCATGTAGTAAAGGTAATGCTGTGGTTGTTATGAGAGATTTCAACACGCAGGTAGACTGGAAAAATCAGGTTGGTACTGGACCCCAAGAAAGGGACTTTGTAGAGTGCCTCCTTGATGGATTCTTAGAGCAGCTTGTATTGGACATGTACATTGATAAAAAAGATTTTGAGGGATTTTGACAAATTCAGGCAAATGGGCCTAGCTTGGGTGGAGCATCTTGGTCAGCATGGACAAGATGGGGTGAAGGGCCTATTTCTGTGCTGTATGACTGTATGACTATGGTATGCCAAATTCACACACAGAAATGTGCATATATTAGGTATGTTGCAAAGCCTACCTGAAGCGTCGCTGAAAATCTGTCGTTGCGGGTGTGCGCGATTTTGGCGCCGTTTGGAGGGGGGCGGGTTTAAAACGCGATTTTCTCTAGGCTGTTCAAATCGAAGATGTTCAGCCTAGTTAATTATTAACGAAAAATCGCTGGAAGACCCCGTCGCAAAAGCTATTATTAGTTTTAAAGGCCTCGTATAATAGTTATAGTAGTTTAAAAATCAATCTCTAAACCCGCGACCACCGGCAGCTGTCAGGGTCGCATAGAGCAAATAATAGAAGGTATGCTGCTTATTTTTACATTAAAAAGGGCTTCTTAAGATCCCTTTATACAAAGTTTAATATTGCGAGTAGCTCATTTTGGGCCCATTATATCCCGCAGTATTCTTCTGGGCATTTGAGGGCATAAATCTAGCGCAATGTGAACATTCTAAACCAGCGCGTTCACAGGATCCCACTAGAAAGCTGATTTAAAATGGACTTTAATTGACAGCAATTGAACACTAAATTCCTTCCATTTGGCCTATAAATTAATGTAAATTAGATTTAAAAATCATATTTTATTGTGAATTATTTATGAATATTATTTGGACATTTGGCTATTTAAAAATGTTAATCATTTATTAAGAAATGGATAGATGTTTAGATCTAGTAATTGAAGTTTGAAATTAGCTACACTTGGGTAACTAACTAATTATATGCTTTAATTTCAGGTCATCCAAGTAAGATTATTTTATATTTGTTTCAGAATGGTTCAATCTACGATAACTGAAAATTTCATTCAGTTCTCTTAATTTTTAAGAAGGTTATGGGCTTTTGACTGCACACGATCACAGCTTTTTTGTTATGTCCATAGAAAATCAATAGGGAACAAGATGCTAATTTCCGCGTATGAAAATGGCCATAACTTTTTAAATACTTGAGATATGAAAGTGAATTAGGTGTCAAATTAAACTTCTTTTTATGCTTTATCTGATGGGATAAATTACAGACTTGATTTTTTAAATCTCAAAATTTTGTAACATTGCTACATATATAAACAAATCTGCCAGTATACATCTAGTAACAAACATATGCCCAACACATTCCATGTAAAGTTTCATTCCAGATACAATATTTGCGTGGCTTTATGAAAACCAGAAAAAAAACATTATTCTGACCTGAAGTTTTTCATTCATTCTGAATTTATTTCAAGGGTTAAAGCATCTGCAATTATCTAAGTTTGTGATTTCAAACCAGCTGCCCAGATGGAGTATTCAGAATGTCGTTAAACGTTAAACCAAGCTAGCAGCTAAAGGTGACAGATGTGAAGAGCGGATTCAATATTATATGTCTGTGATCTTTCATCAAGTCATCGAATTGAAATGTTGATTATCTTTCCACTTAATGCTGCCTGGCTGGGAACATATCCAGCACTTGCTGATTTTATTCCAGATTTCCGTCAACTGCAGTATTTTATGTTGTAAACTTGACTGATGAGTTTGAAAACCCAGACTAATAAACATTTTGTTCCCTGTAATTGTTGTTATTGAAACCTCAGCCTGCTCCACCATGTTTCAGAGGACATTTTTTGTGGAATCTTTGAATCATCTTAACACAGGAGGCTATTCAGTTCATTGAATCTCTGCAGCTCTTTGTAGTGCAATCTGATCAGTCTTACTTCCCACTCTTTCCCACAGCTCTGCAAATTACTTTCACTCAAGCGTCAATCCAGTTCCCTTTTGAAAGCTTTGATTTCCACAATCCTTATAGGAAATGAGTTCCAGATCATAACCATACTGCAAGTTTTTACGTATGTGGATAATCATTCTTTCAATTATTACTTTTAAGACCAGTTCAAGAAATTATTCCTGATGTCAATATAGCTTTACATTTCCATATTGGCAACTTAACTAGCACCAATGATAGCTTCATGTTTTGTGGAGTTTCTCTTCACTGACCACACTCTAAATTCTTGATGCTACTTTCCCTCAGTTTAGTTTACTTTAGTTTAGAGATACAGTGTGGAAACAGGCCCTTTGGCCCACCAAGTCCGTGCCGACCAGCGATCACCCTGTACACTAGCACCATCCTACGCATACAGGGGACAATTTACAATTTTACCGAAGCCAATTAACTGCAAACATGAACGTCTTTGAGGTGTGGCAGGAAACAGAAGGTCTCGGAGAAAATGCACGCGGTCACTTGGAGAACGTACAAACTCCATACAGACAGCACCTGCAGTCAGGATTGAACCCGCGTCTCTTGCGCTGTAAGACTGCGCCACCATGCCGCCCCCTACTGAAGTGGAGTTTAATGTATAAAGGCTGTTATTTTTCATCCAGGGGTCAGCTGACTCCAAATTGATTCAAATTGGTGTCAACCCTGTCTGAATTGGCGTAGGTGTTCTTGAATCTGCACGAGAGGTGCAAGCTTAAACAGAGCCAAGGAAGGCACTAATGCCATGAATGTAAGACGAGTTCAAGGGCTGTAATATTGGGAGAAAATAGAGTCATAGTGATACAATGTGGAAACAGGTCCTTTGGCCTAACCTGCCCACACCGACCAACATGTCCCAGCTACATTGGTCCCACCAGCCGGTGTTTGGTCCATAACCCTCCAAACTTGTCCTATCCATGCAAATATGTTAAAATATCCCTTGGAGAGCCACTCAAAAGAATCTTAACCCATCACTACCTTTGCCTCGACTGATGCTGCAGGGAATATGTTAGCTGATGAAAGTTAAAATGGAAATCCCAAATCAGTAGCTGTGTGAGGGAGTGACACAGCATCCTTGTTCAATAAGAATGTGCAGATAATATTAAATAGGATTAAAGAGGGATTAATGTAATTGGGTGTTTGATGACCTGGCACAGGCTTGGTGAGCTATAGAGCCTATTTCCTCATTGTATGTCCATTTGTCATGATGACTTTATTAAGAGTTGCCAAATTGGAATGCAGTTAATGGGTAAATTGACCTGACTTGCCCGGTGTGGTCCATTCCCCAGGGATCACAAGAAGTTTGCTCACTCGGCTCACCAAACTTTCAGCTGCAGTTAACTGCTGTTAGCCCTATGAATGGCAGCCTAAATGGCGCTAAAATAGTTTAAGTACAACCACACAACATTCCACTTACCTCTGCATTGGCCAAAGCCTAGATAGAGTAGGCCCCAACATCAATTCAGGTAAATGCACCCAAGCAGCAAAATGGTTAGTTTGTTAATATTTTTTGTTGAGCATGGTAAAATATTTACAACATAATATAACAGCTCTCAATTGCAATTGTGTCCATACTAGTTGAGGCCCTCACTGGGGTCTCCTCAATATCTCACAGCTCCACTCTTGTTCCCCCTCCCTCCAGTCGCCACAGGGACAGAGTCCCCCTAGTCCTCACCTTTCACACCATTAGCCGTCGCATATAGCACATAATCCACCAACATTTTTGCCACCCCTAACGGGATCCCACCATTAACAACATCTTCCCATCTCCACCCCTTTCCGCTTTCTGCAGAGACCATTCCCTCCACAACTCCCTGGTCAACCTGTCCCTTCCCACCCAAACCACCTCCTCCCCAGGTTACGTCCCCTGCAACCATAGGAGATGCAACACATGTCCCTATATCTCCTCCCTCGACTCTGTCCAAGGACCCCAACAGTCTTCTCAGGTGAGGCAGAGGTTCACTTGCCCCTCCTCCAACCTCATCTACTGTAGCCGCTGCTCCAAATGTCGACTCCTGTATATCGGCGAGACCAAGTGTAGGCTCGGCGAATGTTTCGCTGAAAACATCCGCTCAGTTCGCCTAAACCTTCCTGATCTCCCGGTTGCTATTAACTTTAACTCCCCCTCTCATTCTCCAACTGACCTTTCTGTCCTGGGCCTCCTCCATTGTCAGAGTGAGGCCCAGTGCAAATTGGTGGAACAGCACTTCATATTTCACTCTAACTTCAAATAACCCTTTGCTTTCCCTCTCTCTCCATCCCTCCCTCTTCCCAGTTCTCCGACCAGTCTGACTGTCTCTCTGGTCACACAGTCTGAAGAAGGGTTTCGGCCCAAAACGTCGCCTATTTCCTTCGCTCCATAGATGCTGCTGCACCCGCTGAGTTTCTCCAGCAATTTTGTGTACCTTCGATCTTCCAGCATCTGCAGTTCCTTCTTGATCACATTGTATCTCTGTTTGCTTTGTTGTCACCTTCTCCTAGCTAACAATGGTCTATTCTACATTTTCCGTGATCTGCATCTCTTTTGATCTCTTACACTTCCTTATCTCTGTAACTCCCTCTTCCCTGACGCTCTGTCTGAAGATGGGCCTCGACCCAAAACGTCACCCGTTCCTTCTATCCAGAGATGCTGCCTGCCCCGTTGAGTTACTCCAGCTTTTTGTGTCTCTCTAAGATGCGTCAAATGTCTGGTTCTGATGAGCATTTGACATTTTCTTCTTATAGTGTGATTTTCCTGCTACTCCAATTTCCTCTTAAGAAGAAGAACAATACTATTAGTGTGTTACTGAACTGGCAATCAAACACCTCGACCACTGCTGTAAAGATTTGCATTTAAATTTCTCTAGAGGTGTTGGGGTATATAAACCCAGTTAATTAAATTAACTCGAGTAAAAAGAAGATCTTGTTAGAGATAGTGACCAATAAAAAACTGGATTGTTGTAAAAAAATCTGATTTACTAATGAGCTTCAATCGAGGACAGCTGTTGCCCTATACCCAGTATGATTAGAGACTCACAGTACGGTCGTTGAATCTTAGTTGGAGTTTAATTCCATGGCAGGAAGGGATAGTGAATGAATACTGTCCTCGCAGTCATCTCTGCCTAATGCGGCATGGTGGTGCAGTGGTAGAGTTGCTGCCTTACAGCGCTTGCAGCGCCAGAGACCCGGGTTTGATCCCTTCGAGTTTGCACCTTCTCCCATATATGACTGCATATGTTTTTCTCCGAGATCTTCGGTTTCCTCCCTCATTCCAAAGACACTTATAAATTGGCCTGGTAGAAGTGTAAATTAGGCAGCATTCTGATAAATCTCTTCTCCACTCCTTGCAGAGCCTCCATATCCCTCCTTTAATTGGGAGATCAGAATTGGACAGCACAGTGGCGCAGAGGTAGAGTTGCTGCCTTACAGCCTCAGAGACCCGGGTTTGATCCTGACTATGGGTGCTGTCTGTATGGAGTTTGTACGTTCCCCCCGTGACCACGTGGGTTTTCACCAGGTGCTCCAGTTTCCTCCCACATTCTGAAGATGTACAGGTTTGTAGATTAATTTGGCTTCGGTAAAATATGTAAATTGTCCTTAGTGTGTAGGATAGAACTAGTGTACGGGTGAATTGGCGCACACTCGGGCTGAAGGGCTTGTTTCTGCACCGTATCTGTAAACTAAACTAAATTGCACATAATACTCCAAAGATAGACACAAAATGCTGGAGTAACTCAGCGGGACAGGCAGCATCTCTGGATAGAAGGAATTGGTGATGTTTCGTGTCGAGACGCTTCTTCAGACTTTCTGGCCGATGCCTCCTCCATTGTCAGAGTGACAACCCCTCACTCTGGCAATGGAGGAAGCTGAGGACAGAAAGTCCGAAGAGGGGTCTCTTCTCTCATTCCTTCTCTCCAGAGATGCTGCCTGTCCCGCTGAGTTACTCCAGCATCTTGTGTCTATCTTCAGTTTAAACCAGCAGTTCCTTCCTACACATGATACTCCACATGTTGCCTAACCGAAGTCCTATAAAGATGCATAAAGTCATATGGTATTGATCCCACTGTTACTCTAAAACACTTATCACCCATCATAAAGGGGGAAGTCGACAGGAGAAGTTGCAAAGGGGATTTACCAGAACGCCACCAGGAGTGATAAATTCATTTGTCTAACTCAGCTGGAGAAGCTGGGAATGTTTTGCATGAGCAAAAGATTCAATAAAAATGTTCAATATTATAAAATCTTTTCGTCAAATAAGTAAATCAGAACTGTTTCTCCTAGTAGGAGAGTCAGTAACCGAAGAACATAAGTTCAAAACAACGGTAATAAATCTCAAGGATGGGAGCGAGTGTTATTAAGATGTGATGGAATGGATGAGGCAGATTCTAGATCGATGCAACAAGCTGGAATTAACTCAGCGGGTCAGACAGGTTCTCTGGAGAAAAGGAATAGGTGATGTTTCAGGTCGAGACTCAAATACATCGTTCATAATGAAATTGTGAATGTTTGCGTGACTAAAGGTAAAGATTAGGGCATTAAACTAATTTATAGCTTTTTGTAAGAGAGAGACTCACTTGGACAAGTGCATGAGTAGCCCCCTTCCTTGTTTAATGTAATCCATGATTCTATGATTAAGGCAGCAAACAAAAGAATGCGTTGAGTTTGACTGTTAATTTCACCATGGTCAAATTCTAGCTTGCAGTTATTTTGATGCAAGGCTGAGGTTAATAAATTGTAGAAGTTTTAATGCATGGTCGCCACGATCACTGCAAAAGTTCAGCGTGTGTTTGTCGCATTTCGCGAAACAACTCTTGTAATTTCAGAGCCTGCAAATGCTGTGCCGCATGTCGTTAAAGGTCCCTTTCATAATTGAAATAACAAGGAATGAAGGCGGATGAAAATGGATTCCAGTGGATGATTAGTGAAATTGGTTCACAGCACCATTCACTTCTTGGGAGCAGACTGCTGTAAGCAATATCGAGAGACCTCTGGGGAGCCATTTAGAGTTTAATTTCTGAGAGACCCTCTGAGCAGGTGCCAGTGACAGGTAGTGAATGGAGATTTCTGCCAAAACAGAAGTGGCCCTGTGGAGAGGTTCAACGTGAGAGGTCAGAGAGCAACTTCATGGGTCAGCAAGCCAGAAGCCTCTGCTGCGGGAGAAGAAGGGAAAGGTGTGTCATTGCCTTCATGTGAAATACCAAATAAAGATAGAGCTGCTGGCTGTATCAGAGGGGTACTGAAAGACTACAGGCCGCGGAGATCAGAGGTCACGGGAAGAGCAATTTGTAACAGAATTTCCTGGTATAATTGATATATTACTTGTACGAATTGACAGGTTATTGAAAGACCAGTTGGAGAAAACTGAGAAATGCAGAATTCAGAATAGATTTTGATGACTGAGGTTGAAAATTCTTGTTCATCATTATCCAAGATATAATGCGATAATGAAGTCTGAGATACTTACTTATCTCTCATTTTCTTCCATGTATTTTCGTTAATTCCTTTAAATCTCTTTTGATTTTCATGATGTATTAAACTCTGGGATCAAGCTGTTGGTAAAACCTCCGATTCAACTGATAAGCATGAAAGTTAAAAGTGGTTTTGTCCATGCTGTGTGCAGCCATATTTTGCACTTAATAATTGATTCTGACGGAAATTAGTATAATCCAGATCAATTTCTTCCATTAGCCTGCTATCCTCAATCCTCTGACAAAGTAAAAACAGAGACATTTGATTTCCAGATACATAAAACCATCCTAATCTGGGTCGTGCCTATATAGATGTATGACTAGCCAAAACCGTTCCATTTTTCAATGCCGGTGCAGGTCCACCATTGATTTTCCGGCAACTGATGGTCCGGCATCTCCTCTAATCTGGACAAAATTACGAGAGCGCACTAGAAATCCCCTCGGAAATGTCCCCCTGAAAATGTGGCCCCTAGGCTGGGTGAGGTGGCCAATCTTGACCTCATCGGGAGTTCCGCGCCGATCTGCGGGTCGAATTTGCCCCCTGCGGCCTGGGCTCTGGAACTCTGGCCTAGCCCAAGACGTCAGATCCGTTGCCATAGTAGATTTAGGAGGCTGATTCTGCGGGCCAATATCTCAGCTCTCGGCAGCTTAGGCGGACCATTGGCGGACTGTTGGACTCCCCTCCGAGCCCATAACCTCTGTTGGTCTGGCAAAAACAGATAATCCAGCAAGGCTCTGGAATCAAGGGTGCCAGAAATTCAGTGGTAGACCTGTATTAGAGAACTATTGCACAGCATATCAAAGACCATTTCACTCAGTGCCTGCAGTATGAATCATACTTTATTGTCATGTATACCTAGGTACAGTGAGATTCATTGTTTTGCACAAAGTATGCAAAGAATCACCACGTATTGGGCACCTACAAAGTTATAAAAGTATTCAATACATTCCTGATAGTCTCTCTTTGTTCTCTTGGCGCCCACCCACCCCCACGCCAGATTTTCCTTTGTATCGGAAGGAACTGCAGATGCTGGTTTAAATCGAAGATAGACACAAAATGTTGGAGTAACTCAGCAGGACAGGCAGCATCTCTGGAGAGAAGGAATTGGTGACGTTTCGGGTCAAGACCCTTCTTCAGACTGTTGTCAGGGGAGAGGGAGATACAGAGATAAGGAAGTGTAGGTGTGAAACAGGACAAAGGGAATGGAGATCAAATAATGTGTCTGCCGACTATTTGAAAAAACTAGGCATATGAATTTCTCAGACAAAGCGGCCACTTTCAGGTCCTTTTCCCCTTTAACCAGCGTAAGTGCATTAGTAGCAGTCCCTTTAGTCCTGCTGATTTAAGTGAGAGACATTAGTGCTGAGAAATGAAATATCTCCCATTTCGGACATATCAGCTTTGGCAGCAAGCACTCCACTAAAAGATATACCATGGCGAGAAGTCAATAAAAGCTCTCTTCCCTCCGCAGCAACCAACTATCACAACAATTTATAGTTCTTTGAACAGGCGCACTGTGAAAACAAGTTTGAGAATGAGCTGTGCAACTCCCTTCGTCAATGAGTTTCCAGACGCGGAGAGCAGGATAATCCCAGCTGCACTTCCCAGAATGTGCTGACTCGAGTGATTGACACCAGGATATCAACAACAGTCTTCAGCTGCAGCTCTCACATGGTCTCTACAAATCATTCAATGAGTTCATCAAAGAGCACGGAATAATTCTGCAGTAAGGGGTGATTTGTTGACACATTGTCACATGTTAACCACTTGCAGATATGCTTCCGTTGTATAAGGCAATAACAATATAGGCAGGGCTAAATACAGCAGCTCCTGCTAATGGATGCGGGGATTGCAATTGCAGATTAACCCTTGACTAGTCAACGACGTGTAGTCCAGTCTGCAACCTCAAGCTACCAGCTAAAGAAAGATATGTGAAGAGGAAAAGATCAGTGAAGACAAATGTAAGTCCCTTAAGGGCCTGTCTCACTTGGGCGTCATTTGCACGTCAAGCAGGTGGCGCACAAAGATTTTGTGAATCCCAAAATCCTGGGGTGCTGCGCGCGACCACGCATCACTGCCTACGTCACCATGCACCGTGCGCGCGTAATGCACGCCATGCGCACATCGCGTCGTGCGGCATGACGCATAAATGATGTAGCGTAATTGTCACGCATATAACGCCCAAGTGGGACAGGCCCTTTACAGTTAGAAACACGTGAATTTATAATGGGAAACAAGGAAATGGCAGACCAGTTAAACAAGTACTTTGGTTCTGTCTTCTCTAAGGAAAACAGAAACAATCTCCCAGAAATACTAGGCGACCGAGGATCTAGTGGGAGTGAGGAATCCACTTTAGTCAGGAAATGGTGTTGGGTAAACTGTTGGGACTGAAGGCAGATAAATCCCCAAGGCCTAACGGTCTGCATCCCAGAGTACTCAAGGAGGTGGCCATAGAAAACGTTGGGGTTGGTAATCATTTTCCAATGTTCTATAGACTCTGGATCAGTTCCTGTGGACTGGAGGGTAGCTAATGTAACCCCACATTTTAAGAAAGGAGGGAGAGAGAAAACTGGGAATTATAGATTAGTTAGCCTGGGGAAGATGCTTGGGTCGAATATTAAAGCAGTGTGTTAATAGCAGTGTGACAAGATAAGTCAAAGTCAGCATGGATTTATGAAGGGGAAGTTATGCTTGACTAATCTTCTGGAATTTTTAGAGGATATAACAAGTAGAATGGATAAGGGAGTGCCAGTGGATGTGGTGTATCTGGACTTTCAAAAAGTATTTGACAAAGTCCCACACAAGCGATCAGTGTGCAAAATTAGAGCACATGGTATTGGGGGTAGAGTATTGACATGGATATAGAACTGTTTGGCGGACAGGAAGCAAAGAGTAGGAAAATTAACTGTTCCTTTACAGAATGGCAGGCAGTAACTAGTGGGATGCCGCAAGGCTCAGTGCTGGGACCCCAGTTATTTACAATACACATTAACGATTTAGATGAGGGAATTAAATGTAACATCTCCAAATTTGCGGATAACACAAAGCAGGGTGGCAGTGTGAGCTGCAATGAGGATGCTATGAGGCTGCAGGGTGACTTGGATAGGTTGGGTGAGTGTGCATTTGCATGGCAGATGCAGTATAATGTGGAGAAATGTGAGATTATCCACTTTGGTGCCAAGAACAGGAAGTCAGATTATTATCTGAATGGTGTTAGATTAGGAAAAGGGTAGGTGCAACAAGACCTGGGTGTCCTTGTATATCAGTCACTAAAAGTAAGCAAGCAGGTAGAACAAGCAGCGAAGAAAGCTAATGGCATGTTGGCCTTCATTACGAGAGGAATTGGGTTTAGGAGCAAGGAGATCCTATTGCAGTTGCACAGGGCCCTGGTGAGACCACATATAGAGTATTGTGTGCAGTTTTGCTCTCCTAATTTGAGGAAGGACATTCTTGCTATTGAGGGAGTGCATTGTAGGTTCACCAGGTTAATTCCCGGGATAGCAGGAGTGACATATGATGAAAGAATGGTTCGACTGGGCTTGTATTTACTGAAAGTTAGAAGGATGAGAGGTTATCTTATTGAAACCTATAAAATTCTTAAGGGATTGGACAGGCTAGATATATGAAAAATGTTCCTGATGTTGGGTGACTCCAGAACCAGGGATCACAGTTTAAGAATAAGAGACAGGCCATGTAAAACTGAGATGCTGCCTGACCCGTTGAGTTACTCCTTGTGTCTATCTTTGATATAAACCAGCATCTGCAGTTCTTTGTTTCTTCATACCTGGTAATTATAGTTTAGTTTAGTTGAGATATACACAATGGAACAGGGTCTTCGGCTCACCAATTCAATACTGATCACCGGCCATGCATTCAATCTATCATATCCCACTTCCTCGTCCTCTCTGTATACATTATGGATGATTTGACAGAGGCCAATTAATCTACAAACACGCAGGCTTTTATACCGTAGGAGGAAATTGGAGCACCCAGAGAGACCTCACACGGTCACAGGGAGAATGTGCAAACTCCACACCGATTGCTCCCAAGAACAGGATCGAACCTGGGTCACTGGCGCTGTGAGGCAGCAGCTCTACCAGCTGCACTACCTTGCCATGCCTCTAAGAAAATGGAGGCTTGCGGCAGCCTAATCATATTTCATTCCCGTCTCCAAAAATTAATGAATAACGACCTCACAATACTGCTCGTCTCTTTCTGTCCTTTGTATGGTAAACAGGCAGGAAAGAGTGAGGAAGGACAGAATGCAGCAGATAGAAGCATTGCCACTGTTTTACAAGCTGCAAGAGGGGAGGTGGTGAGGAGATACCTGACGTCAGCAGGAGGCCAGGAAGCTTTCCAAACATACACCGAAAAGACAGTGTATTTCAAGTGCATGATAGCGTAATGCAGCCGATATCCATGGAAGTTGATACCAGATAACATGTCCTGAGGGCTGGAGTGCATCGCACAAGACGTTCCATGATTTGGCAAACAAGGTCAGTGCACGTGATATGAAATGTCACATTGCACGTCTGTCCCCTCCCCCTTCCCTGTGCCACACTTGGATGCGCATACATTTCTCTCAAAATCCTGCCCAACTTTCTCCTTTTCCTCCCATCCCTTTCCACGTATGTCCCTTCCTCTGGCTTCACATTTCATACAGAGAGTCATACAGTGTGGAAACAGGCCCTTTGGTCCAACTTGCCCACACCGACCAACATGTCCCCATCTACACTAGTCCCACTTGCCTGCGTTTGGCCCATATCACTCTAAAGCTGTCCTAACCATGTAACTGTCCAATTGCTTCTTAAAAGTTGTGGTAGTTGCTGCCTCAACCACCTCTTCCGGCTGCTCGTTCCATACATCCACCACCCTTAGCATGAAAAAGCTACCCCTCAGACTCTGATAAAATCTTACCCCCTTCACCTTAAACCTATGCCCTCTGGTTCTCGATACCTCCACTCTGGGCCAGAGACTCTGCGCCTCCCTGTAACATGGTGCCCAGAACTGAACACAATACTCGAAATGCAACCTCACCAATGTCTTATATAACTGCAACATGACCTCCCAACTTCTATACTCAATGCTCTGACTGATGAAGACCAATGTGCCGTAACCTATATGACCACCCCATCCCCCTGTGATGCCACCTTCAAGGAACTATGTACAGTACCTGCACTCCTAGATCCCACTGCTCTACAGCACTGCCAGAGGCCTACCATTCACTGTATAACACCTCACATTTCGCTGGATTAAATTCCATCAACCATTCCTCAGCCCACCTGCCCAACAGATCGTGATCCTGCTGCAATTTTTGACTCCATCTGCAATACCACTCACTTTTGCATCATCTGCAATTCCATCCAAATCATTGATGTATCATCTTCACAGCATAATTCACAGCCCTTTGTCTTCTGCCCTTTATTCACCCATCAGGCAATCAAACCCCTCACGTACCCATCTATCACTTGCCTGACTTTGTTTTGCCCCCACCTCGCTTCCAGCTTCCCCGGCCCCTACTACAATCAGTCTGGCAAAGGCTCCTGACCCAAAATGTCACGTATTCATATCCTCCAGGGATGCTGCCTGATCCGCTGAGTTACTCCAGCACTTCATGTCTTTCGTGTCTCATGTCCCATGTCTCATGTAAATGAGTCCCTTGTGGCTCTTCGTGAAAGGTCATTGTCAACTACTCCTCCATTCTCAGGTATTGCTGAATTACCACAACCTCATAAACCAACAATCGCCAACAATTAGGAATCATGCGTACATTTATAGTCCCACCTTCATAAGCGCAGTACAGATATAAACGTCAAACCTACATCTCAAATCTTGCTCTCTCCTCCAACCATGCACAATAGACAGACACAAAAAATGCTGGAGACCCTTCTTTAGCCCATTTCGTGAGATCATCTAAGAGCACTGCATTGTTCTGCGTGTGTGGGTGACTTGTTGACACGTTGTCATGTGTTAACCACTCGCAGGAATCTCGTTTCTTCTAGTGTAGGGGGGGGAGGTTGGATGCAGCAACCTCACAGCCGTCCCCTCACCCCAATTTTACACGATACACATTATCTGCATAAGGAAGGAGACAGAGATGGTGAAGAACAGAGCGAATATATCTACACTTACCGCCCGCAGCGCTAATACTGACTCTAAATGTCACAGAGATGGTGAAGGACCAGCAATATCAAGATAATAAAATATTCACACTATACTCTGATACTCAAGGAATATGTATGATTTATAGACAAGCAAGAGGTGGAATATTGATGTATTAAGATGGGAATCATGAGCCACTTGCAACCAGGACAGAAGAAATTGTTAATACAAGTGCTGGCTCTCTGATGCACAAAGTCAGACATGTGTTCTGATATTGAAGAGGGTGGTGCAGGCTTTGAAGGGCAATTGAAAGAAATTCAATGTGTGCACAAAATGAAATATGTGATGCCACGGCTGGCCTGATCATAGGTTTGTTTTCATTGTTAAGGAACACGGAGGTACCTGTCTACAATGTAGTATTGGACTTTACTCTGAATTTGGACCCCTTACCTTACTAACTATTATTTCTCCTCATGTTTGGGGGAATGAAGGATTATGCAGGTATTAAGTAAAAATATTCCTCACTATTTTCCGGCAGAATAGGTGAGCCTGGTTTAATAATTGTTTAGGATTCATTAAAATAGAAAATTTGATTGGTGAGGGACAAATTTTATTAAAGTAAAGCTTGCAGGTTACACTCAATGTAAAATACTATCTTTTTTTTTTGAGATGTTATTTAAGTTGATAACCATGCTATTGCTTTTCAGCACGATCAGTGTGCCCATACTTCACATTCACAATGTCATGCTTGGGTGATTTCAACAGTGCACCCCTCCATTCCTTTACTCAACACACAGCATCTGGCTTCTGAATTGCCTGGGTTGCTTCGGCCAAGGTTACATGAAGCGGCATGTAAATCCTGACAATTCCACCATGCTGGAGCAACTTAAAGGTCAGTGCGAGGCATGAAATCAGTTGAATCCTTTCAGACATCATTTCAAAAGCTGTAGGCAATGTCATGCTCACACCATCATTTGTCATCCGTTGATGTGGCTCAGATACATTCTCAGCAAGAGAATGGGCTGGAATCTGAAGAGTTATGTCGAATGATGCCCTCGTCTATTTTTCAAAGATAGGTGTCATTTTCATCTTAGTTAAGAATTCAAATTCACTTAATTTTCAAGTTATTTATTACTGTCAGTGGACAGGGAGAAGCAGACATTTGTAGGACTTTCAGCTAATTTAGAAAAAATTAACAATGAGAAAACTCTTAAAAAGCAGAGGAAGGACGAGCATACAAGTGCACTCAAGACTCAGCTTTTAACATTGCCAGTGTTAACAACCAGCTTTATATAAGGATTATCTTTTTTTGATACAAACCATTTATTCTCATTTGTTGAGGACAGCAGCCTAGAATTAACGATCAAGAATTAATTGGCAGAATCACATCTATCAATAAATATGTTACAAATATTGCAATGTAAAGTATTCCTTCTTAATATTTTCGACGCTAGTAATGGGGAGTTTCAACTTCCTCCTCGCACATGCAATATGAGACAATGGGTGTCGATCGGGAAATGGTTGAAGGCATAACATATGTCTGTGGGAACATCCAGTAAGCGACTAAAGGTAAAATCACATTCATGCATGTCTTCTTAAAAGACTTCCCTTTTATCAAACAAAGCAGAGAATGACAGGCCCACACCTTGTAGATAGTTTCATCTTTGTGGTCCCTGTGAATCATTTAACACCAGCTTCTTTCCACAATGTGAAAATGTCCACAATTTGTTTTTCTGCATTTAATCATCATTCGAAGGAGGGAGGTGAATCCATTTACTTGGGAAATGATTGTTCAGGTAATATAAAGCTACCTCAAAATATACTTAATAATTATATTTACAAGATGATCACAGCATTTCTACCCTCATTATTGATCAATGTGATTCTGCCACTTCATTGTACTTGTTGGAAACACAAGAGTCCATGTGTACATTTTGGATATTTCAAGATAAGATAATAGCTATATTATTAGTATAGTTTCATTTATTGTCAACAGAGAAGAATGAATCCAGAATACAATTATTGCCAACCTATAATGTTTTTTTATTATAATAGGATGCATTAATGTAAATTATTCCACAATACTTTTCACTGCACGTAACAATAAAATGTTTTATTACGAATAATGTTTATTTTTGAAATTAAAAAGTCCTAAACAAATGGAACTGGAACCAAAGGTCTGGAATGGGCCAGTCAGCAGCACTTCCTCACAGACATCTCGTTATGTTGGTAGATCAACGAGTTTTGGGCAGACCAACGAGCATTTGTTCAGGACATCAAATGCAAGTTTTGATATTCCTTGGTCGCAGTGTGTAGCTGAGCACTGGGATACCAATTGACTGCAGGCATATCTTACAGCACGCAACAGCGGAAGAGGCAGGGATTAACCTGCAAGAAGATAAAGTGTTTTTATAGTTTATTTGGACTATAGGGAAAAAACTGTTTTGAAACATTTGTGAGCATTTTCTCCTTGCATTTTAATCTGATCTGTAGCTTGGATTTCTGTTTTCCTTGTACATCACTGATCAAAAAAGGCTATCATTTGAGTGGTGCACCATTCACCATAGTGGTGGCGTTGAGGCATAGTTGATGGAGCTGTGCTTCACAGCTTTAGTAACCAAGGTTCAACTCTGATCCCCAGTGCATCTGTGTGGAGTTTACACAACCTCTTGTAAAATTTCCTCTGGGTGTCTTCTTGTGTTCCAAAGACCCGTGGGAAAATGAAGGGAATGGGGAAAATGGGGAAAATGGGGAAAATGGGGAAAATGGGAATTTTGACAAATGTTAAATATCTCCTAAATGCTGTGGTGTTTAAATGATCTCTTTAGTTTTAGTTGAGTTTAGAGATACAGTGCGGAAACAGGCCCTCCGGCCCACCGGGTCCTTGCTGACCAGCGATCCCTGTGCACTTGCACTATCCTACACACTAGGGACAATTTTTTACCAGAGCTGATTAACCTTCAAACGTGTGCGTCTTTGGAGGGTGGGAGGAAACCAGAGCACCTGGAGAAAACCCAAGCTCTCACGGGGAGAACGTACAAACTTCCGCAGTCATGTGCTGTAAGGCAGCAACTCCGCCCCTGGGCCACCATGCTATCTCTTGTTGAAGGTAGTCTTTGTTTTGGCACTTGTGTGTTCCTAATCACAAAGATGATTCAAAAGTGGCATTACACTAAGATTTTGTGCGATTCTTTATCATGCTTGTTGTGGAAATTTGAAAGGATAGTTTTTCAACAGCTTCAACAGCTGATTGCTGTGTATTCCACCTCCTTATTTATGCAGAGACTCACAATTTTCTTTGTGTTATTGGCTCGTTGATGAGGATTTGTCCATTACCCTATTGCTCTGTTTATCCTCATCGACACTCATTTGGATCCTTTTGAAATTACTGTATTAGAATAAATGTATCTCTTCTGAAGGTCTAAATGCATTTCATCTGTAAGTTATAAAACCAGGTTCAATTCTCATTTGAATCTGTCGTTGCTGCGGACAGCCAGATCTGATCACAGATTTTTAATCACAGTTTTAACACAACAGCATGAATGTTGATAGCATCAACATCTCTATTTCAAACTCCTTAAATTATAAATGCGTTTGACACAAATGGGCCCTGGAGCAATGACGACTAAAATAAAATGATTGTTATCTTACAACTGTGATAAAAATTGGCAATAATACATTGTACTCTGTCCAGCTAATCATAAAATACCATGGTTATAAATATTTATTTTATTGGATCAATTAACATTAACTGATATGTTTATCAAAAACACTGGGTGATTTTAAACACATAACGTGATTTTGCTTTAAAGTAATTTCTGTCAAGATTATGTGTTGTATAAGATAGGACCACCCTGTATGAAATTTCAGGGAAGTGGCTCAGCTGATTGTGTGGTTTGGAAAAGAAAACACCATGATCTTTCCTGGAACAATATTAGTTGCATATGATGCATGTTCCAATCCTATACATGTCTTTGATAAGATGAGTTGTTGTACTTTTGTCTTACTCATTCTAAATATTTTTAAAAAGAAAACCCTAGAGTAGTTGAACTGAGACGTCATGGCTTAGAGTTAAGGGACTGTCCAACGAGCATGCGACTGCATGCGGCAAGCGCGACAAAACCAGAAGCGGGGTCCGCGCGGCGGTCGAGTGATCCCCGTACAGGGACTGTCCCACGAGCATGCGACTGCATGCGGCAAGCACGACCAAACCGGAAGCGGGGGGCGCGCGGAGGTCGAGTGAGTGATGTGAAGTTCGAGCAAAGTCCGCGGGGAAGTTCGTGCGTGACGTACGGCGTCAAAACGCTGCGTCCGGCGTCAAGACGCTGCGTACACCCGTCGAGGCGGTGTGTACGGCCTCAATGCGGCTGCGGGCCGGCAGGCTGTTGCCGCGCGGAATTTTTGAACACTGTCAGTTTTTCGGAGCCCCGTGTGATGTCGGGACCAGCTCCGCACAACTCCATATGGCTCCGGCGATCGAAGTGGGACCGTCCCCTCGAGGCCGTACGGCTCAAGCGACCAAGTTAGGTCACGCTTGCCGCATGCAGTCGCATGCTCGTGGGACAGGCCCTTGGGAGCATCCTTTAAAGAAAAGGAATAGGTAAAATTTCGGGTCGAGAGCCTGCTTCAGACCTGAAATGTCACCTATTCCTTTTCTCCAGAGTTGCTGTCTGGTCCGCTGAGGTACTCCCGCCTTTTGTGTCTGCCTCCGGTTTAAGCCAGCATCTTCAGTTCCTCCCTGCACAAATACATCCTTCTCTGGATGTGGCGACCAGAACTGCGCACAGTATTCCAAATATGGCCTAACCAGTGTTAGTAAAATTGCAAAATAACACCCAAACTCTAATACTCTATGCTCCACCCTACGAAGGCAAGCATACCATATGACTTCTTCATGAATTTGAGTTGAGTTTCGTTCCATTTAGAGATACAGCGTGGGAACAGGCTCTTCGGCTGGCCGAGTCCGGGCCAACCAGCGAGCGCCGCACACCACTGCTACCCTACACACACTAGGGACAATTTACAATTTTACCAAGTCAATTAACCTACAAACCTGTATGTCTTTGGAGTGTGGAAGGAAACCAGAGCTCCCAAAGAAAACCTATGTAGATCACGGGGAGAACGTACAAACTCCATACAGACAGCGCCTGTAGTCAGGATCTGGTCTCTGGCGCTGTAAGACAGCAACTACCGATATGCCACTGTGCTGCTTTTGTCCTCTTAACTCTTATCCTATGTTGCCACTTTCATGAAACAATGGACTTGATCTCTTTGATCAATATGCCTCGTGCCCTTCCATTTGCTGTCTATATCCTATACCAATTGTTTTCCCAAAATGCATCTCCTTGCACTTGATGTTAAATTCCATTTGTCAACTCTCCACCTGATCTATATCCTGCTGTAGCCTTCGCCAACCCTCCTCGATAATGGCGTCATCACCAATGTTTGTGTCATCTGTAAACGTATTAATCATGTCTCCTGCTTTCACATCCTCGTTGCTAATACAAATCAAACAGCAAATGTTGCAGAATCAGTCTCTACAATACACTGCCTGGTACAGACTTCCAATCAGTAAAGTATCCTTCCTCCACAATCCTCTTCCTCTTATCCAAGCCAATTTTTAATCTAATTCGAACTGAAGAAGGGTCTCGACCCGAAATGTTACCCATTCCTTCTCTCCAGTGATGCTGCCTGTCCCGCTGAGTTACATCCAGCATTTTGTGTCTATCTTCAAGATTCAAGATTCAAGATTCAAGAGAGTTTATTGTCATATGTCCCAGATAGGACAATGAAATTCTAGCTTTGCTTCAGCACAACAGAATATAGTAGGCATAAATAAATACAGAACAGAACAGATCAGTGTGACCATATACCAATGAATATATATATACACACACATAAATAAACAGATAAAGTGCAATGGGCTATTTAACGATCAGAGCTTTGTTTGAGTTCAGTTTAATAGCCTGATGACTGTGGGGAAGTAGCTATTCCTGTACCTGGATGTTGTAGATTTCAGGCTCCTGTACCTTCTACCTGAAGGCAGCGGGGAGATTAGTGAGTGGCCAGGATGGTGTGGGTCTTTAATGAAGCTGCAGCCTTTTTGAGGCATCGACTGCGATAGATCCCCTCGATGGTGGGGAGGTCAGAGCCGATGATGGACTGGGAAGTGTTTACTACTTTTTGTAGTCTTTTACGCTCCTGGGCGCTCAAGTTTCCGAACCAGGCCACGATGCAACCGGTCAGCATGCTCTCTACTGTGCACCTGTAGAAGTTCGAGAGAGTCCTCTTTGACATACCAACTCTCCGTAATCTTCTCAGGAAGTAGAGGCGCTGATGTGCTTTCTTTATAATTGCATCCGTGTTCTCGGACCAGGAGAGATCTTCAGAGATATTCAGAGTAAACCAGTATAAACCAGAATCTGCACTTCGGTGTAAACCAGCATCTGCAGTTCCTTCCTGCACATTTGAATCCAATTTTCCAGCTCATCTTGGATCACATATGCCTTTTGGACCAGCTACCAAGTGCCTTGTCAAATGCTTTATTAAAATCCATGTAGGCAACATCTACCATCCTGCCTTCACCACTCCTCTTTGTTACCTCCTTTAAAAACTCAATCAAATTTGGGAAGCAGGATTTCTCCTACACGAAGGTATGCTGACTATCTGTCATCAGATAAAACATTGGATAAGTGCTGAGTAATCGGTAGGTCAGGTAGTATCTCTAGAGGACATAAATAAGCAATGTTTCAGGTCATGGCCATTGATCAGACCAGTCTTACCAAGTCTTTGACTACATTTTATCTCTGTTTACTATGTTGTTACCTTCTCCCAGCTAACAATGATTTCTTCATTTTCTTTGATCCCCATTCCCTTTGTCCTGTTTTCACATCTTACACTTCCTTATCTATGTATCTCCCTCTCCCCTGACATCAGTCTGTAGAAGGGTCTCAACCCGAAACTTCACTTATTCCTTCTTTCCAGAGATGCTGCCTGTTCCGCTGAATTACTCCAGCATTTTGTACCTATCTCCAGTCTTACCAAATGTACATATAATCTCTTAAAAATGTTCTCCCATAATGTCCCTACTACTGATGTATGGCTTACCAGCCTGTAGTAGCTGCCTTCTCCCCTTTGGCCCTCTGGTACCTCACCCATGGTTAATGAAGATACAAAAATCTCTGCCAGAGACCTAGCAATCTCTTCCCAAGGCATTCCAAGGGAGATGGTCATTCAGCCCTGAGGTTGTATCCACCCTTATGTGTTCTAAGACATCCAACACCCATGCTTCCTTAATACTGACATGTTGCCAAATTAAGGTGTGGCTGAATAGATATTTAAATATTGAAAAAAAATCTTCAGAAAATAGAAATTTGAAATAAAAACAGAAAATGCTGGAAGCACTGCAGAGAACAGAGGAATAGAATTAATATTTTAGGTCCAAAACCCTTCATCGAGCACGGGTCTCAGATCTGAAGCATTAACCGTTTGTTAATTAGTTTCTGTTAACATTGTTTCTGTTTCCACAGATGCTGCCTGACCTGCTGAGAGTTATTATATAAAAGCAAGGTAGTTTGAGCTCCCTCCCTTTCATTACGTGTATAGTTCATAAGTTCATATGTCCTAGGAGCAGAATGAGGCCATTCGGCCCATCTAGTCTACTCTGCCATTTAGTCATGGCTGATCTATCGTTCCCACTCGACCCCATTCACCTACTTCTCCCCATTACCCCTGACACCCAGTATCAGTAGTTCAAATCGAATCCGGGTCTCTGATGCTGTAAGGCAGCAATTCTAACACTGCACCACCGTGCCACCATAATAGTCTGGTCTACCAGACATCTATCAGAGCAGCTCTTACTGCAGATTGAGTATCAGGAACCAGCCAATGTAACAGAGTAGTCTGCCACTGATTATCATCCTAATGGTCTTGTTTGGGAGTGGTAGACTTTCACTCTTAGGAATCCCAAACATAAACAGGTTCCATCAGGATCCCAATGCAATTTGTATTGGAAAAGAGAATCAGGCCTATTGTAAAATTTATTTTCCATTACTGACAAAATTTAATTTAATTAACCAATGAAGATATTAATGAGATTTTGTCCTCAAAGGGATAATATCCTTCTGTGTACCAAGCAAGTGCAGTGAAATTGTAAATGCTTTCATTTCAAGTGCATTATCAAACTTTTCTACAGACAACCTAAATGTAAATTCTATGATATTAAATGCTGCTTCACTCACTAGGATTCAGTGAACACAATTTAGATTTTCCAAAGTTCTATACCAAACAGACAATGTCAAACATTTTAATCAGCCCACGGTATACTTGTATTTCAGTCTGAAGAAGGGTCTCGACCCGAAACATCACCTATTCCTTTTCTCCAGAGATGTTGCCTGACCTGCTGAGTTACTCCAGCATTTTGTGTCTATCTTCAGTGTAAACCAGCATCTGTATTGATTGGCCGGGGCATTGGGTATCAGAGTCAGGGAGTAATTATGCAGCTTTATAAAACTCTGATTGGGCTGTAGTTGGTGTATTACATGCAGTTTTGGTTGCCCCATTACAGGAATGGTGTGGAGGCTTTGAAAAGTTTGCAGAAGTGGTTTACTAGACTGCTGCTGTATTAGGGGTTGCAAGGAGAGGTTGGATGGACTTGGAATGTTTTCTCTGGAGCGTTGGAGGTTGAGGGGAGACATGATAGAAGTATATAAAATATATAAAGCTATGAGAGGCATAAACAGTCAGTCAGGGTGGAAAATTTAAGGGCTAGAGAGCATAGTGTTACGATGAGAAGGGCAAATTATAGGTTGGGTGAGTGGGCAGATGCAGCATAATGTGGATAAAGGTGACTGTATCCACTTTGGTGGCAAGAACAAGAAGGCAGATTATTATCCGAATGTTGTCAGGTTAGAAAAAGGGGTGGTGCATGAAATCTGGGTGTTCGTGTATATCAGCCACTGAAAGTAAGCATGTAGGTACAGCAGGCAGTGAAGAAAGCTAATGGCGTGTTGGCCTTCATAGTGAGAGGATTTGAGTATAGGAGCAAGGAGGTCTCCACACCTGGAGTATTGTGTGCAGTTTTGGTCTCCTAATTTGAGGAAGGACATTCTTGCTATTGAGGGAGTGCAGCGTAGGTTCGCTAGGCTAATTCCCGAGACGGTGGGAATGAAATATGATGAAAGAACGGATCGACTGGGCTTGTATTCACTGGAATTTAGAAGGGTGAGATGGGATCTTATAAAAACATTAAATTCTTAAGGGATTGGACAGGCAAGATGCAGGAAAAGTGTTCCAGATGTTGGGGAAGTCCAGAACCAGGGGTCACAGTTTAAGAATAAGGGGTAGGCCATTTAGGACTGAGATGAGGAAAAACTTTTTCATCCAGAGAGTTGTAAATCTGTGAAATTTTCTGTCAGAAAAGGCTGTGGAGGCCAATTCACTGGATGTATTCAAGACAGAGTTAGATATAGCTCTTAGGAGAAAGTAGGAACCGGGTACTGATTTTGTACGATCAGCCATGATCATATTGAATGGTGGCTCGAAAGGCTGAATGGCCTACTCCTGCAACTATTTTCTATGTCTCAGCAGGACAGGCAGCATCTCTGGAGAGAACGAATGGGTGACGTTTTAGCTCAGGACCACTCTCTTAGTTGTTGATAGGATGGTTCAGCTGCCTGATAACAACTGGGAAAAATCTGTCCTTGAATCTGGAGGTGTGTGTTTCCTGCGGTTGTGCTGCTGCATGTAAGAATTTCATTGTTCCGTTTCTTTGCCTTTGACAATTAAACATTCCTGACTTGATGTAATATTCCTTTCCAGGGTGATTGCAGAGCCTGATATTTTGCTAGCAAAAGCTATGAAACTAGTGGGGTGTTCATTGGACTAAATAACCGGCAGATAATTTAAAGCATGTCTAAGTCGCTCTGGGGAAAAAATCTTCATTGGGAAATGATTGTAACTAAGTTCCAAGAGTGTTCTATGGAATGTGAATGAATCATAAGATCATGTGATAGAAGCAGAATTAAGCCATTTAGCCCATCAGGTCTACGCCATTCAATCATGGGTGATAGATCTCTCCCTCATAATCCCATTCTCCTGCTTTCTCCCCATAACTCCTGACACCCATACTAATCAAGAATCTATCTATCTCTGCCTTAAATATATCCACTGACTTTGCCTCCACAGCCATCTGTGGCAAAGAATTCCACATTCACCACCCTCTGACTAAAGAAATTCCTTCTCGTCGCCTTCCTAAAAGAACGTCCTTTGATTCTGAGGCTATGACCTCTAATTCTAGACTCTCCCACTAATGGAAACATCCTCTCCACATCCACTCTATCCATGCCTTTCACTGACAGTTTCATGATATATGTTATATGATAGAATGATTATTTCAGGAAGTGTTTTTCCACCAGGACACGCAGCATTCATGCAGAGAGCTGCCCATGTCTGAAAAACGAGAAAATAATTTCATTTATATAGATCCTTTCCCCTCCTCAGGGGAAGCAAATCCAATTATTTCACAGCTACTCAGGTACTTCAGCATTGAAGAGAAGGAGGCTAATTCACATACAGCAGAAAGAGCAATGAGGAAATGACCAAAGAATATTGTTTGAGGGTTCAGTGCAGAGAGAACTCTTCTGTTCTCATTGAAAACAGTGCCAAGGATATTTTGTTTCCACTTGGGGTGGCACAGTGGAGCAGGTGATAGAGCCGCTGTCTCATGGTACCAGAGACCCGGGTTCAAACCAGACCTCGGTTGCACATTCTTCCTTGACCACCTGGGTTCCTCCAGGTGCTCCAGTTTCCTCCCACATCCCAAAGCCATGTGAATTTGTGGGTTAAATGGCCTCTGTAAAATTTCATAGTGCACAGGGAATCGATGAGTAAGTGCGATAACACAGAACTAGTGTGAACGGGTGATCGATGGATGATCATCGTGGACTCAGTGGGCCGAAGGGCCTGTTTCCATGCTGTGTTTCTAAACCTGAGAAAGTAGGCAAAGTTTTATTAAACATTTAATTCAAAAGGTCTTTATATGAAGGTACCGTGCACAGAAGTACCAGTTGTACTTATGTCCCCAGAGTGGGAATGGAGGCCACAGACATCTGATCTCGAGGTGACAGTGTCAACTACTGAGCGAAGGCTGGCAGGTTGCATTCGCCGAGTCCCATGTGCGTTCTCTCCATTTCTCATGTTTTAAATTGGCTTGGGTTTATGAAGTGCTAAGGGGTTTTAAAGGTCCCTGAATACTTTTCAAGCCTAACTTGATGTGATACAGAAATTGTCCTGTGTAACACCAGGTCTTCTCTGAGGGGATCTAAAAACAATTCACTCAGGAGTCAAACTGAGTCTTGACACCAATGTTAATCTGTCACTTTTAATTGTACTGCAGTATTAAGACTTAGCTACAAGGATGTGTTATTGGACTACAGTGTAACTATATGTAATTGAACTACAGTGATAAGACTTAGCTACAAGGACGTATTATTATAACTGTACACCCCATTGTGAATACAGCAAAGAATTATATACTTACGCAAATAACAGGCATTGGTTATAAAATAAATGTTTTCCAAATATTTTATTTTGCAATTCATAGTCCTACCCAAGCATTTCCTGAAGAAGGGTCTCGACACGAAATGTCACACATTCCTTCTCTCCAGAGATGCTGCCTGTCCTGCTGAGTTATTCCAGCATTTTGTGTCTACCTTCGGTTTAAACCAGCATCTGCAGTTCTTTCCGACACTTTTCATATATAATATGCAATTTTTTTTTTTTTAGTGATTAATTTCAACCATGGAAAGTCTACTTTATGATACTTCTTGAAGTGAGCATATTCAGCAGTAATTAATGGCAGACTTGTATTGCTTTTTTGCAGTAAATACAGACAAATGCCAACATTGTTTCTCTCTGGTAAAAGGATTAATACAGATATTCTTCTGTCAAATTACTTGGCTTAAGCTAGATGGTTTCATATTTTTTTAATCAAATTAATGCTCAAAGTACATTTACATTAGCTCGTGAACTTTGTCATTATAAAAAATGCCAAAAATGTCTTTGAATACATATTTGGAACCAGTATCAGTCAATGAGAAAACATTCGATATGTACTCCCTGAATACGTGAGTCAGAGAATAATCTCTCTCTACACAGAGAATAATGTGTAGGAAGGAACTGAAGTTGCTGAATTACACCGAATGTGGACACAAAATGCTGGAGTAACTCAGCAGGACAGGTAACATCTCCAAATAGAAGGAATGGGTGACACTTTGGGTTGAGACCCTTCTTCAAATGTCAGAATAATGTGCTGAATGTGACTACCACAAAGAAAACATGTTTTCTCAACTTTTAATTTAGGCATAACTTGAAATGCATTTTTATTACGTTGTCTTAGTAAGGTTGTGAATATCCTACAGTGTTTGCACACATTATATCAAACAAACACACTTCATTAGTTAATTGGTGTCATTGAATGTAATTCTGAGGTTAAAATAAACTGGGATCAGCAATATCACAGTGCAGTATAAACGATTTCATAGCGTTATTTTGAGGGAGACCTAGATTTAGCTCTTAGGGCTCCGTTAGAATCAAGGGATATGGGGAAAAGCAGAAAGAGGGTACTAATTTTGGATGAACAGCCATGATCATATTGAATGGTGGTGGTGGCTCGAAGGGCTGAATGGCCGACTCCTGCACCTTCCATGTTTCTATGTTTGATCAACGATGCAATACGATGATTGCAACCACTAATTTTTCTGAAAATGTCATGAAAAAGACTTTACATTTGAGACAACTGCTATGGGCCTCTGATGCTTTTGTTGCTTTTGTGCTTCATAAATCACATTGCTGCACAAGGAAAATAAATTTGCCTTCTGCTCGGTGTCAAGCTTCAATATCACCATGAATTCTGGTTACTCAATCTGCATTAGCCTTGCATTTATCATCTATCATGCATACTGTTTACTTTGCCAAGGATCACAACTATTTGCATTGCAACGAAAATTGCAGTGTTTTAAAGGTTTTGTCAGATATGGCAATTAATTACTTTGTCCTTGTTTTAAGATGCATGTTAGTACTGAACAGTATAATTCTTAGAGAGTGTGTGTCAGTCCATATGTGTCCCCCAAATGAAGTACATTCAAGATCATAAACTAAATCAACCTCCCTCTTCTCTTGCAGAACAGTGTATTAATGCAAAAACCAGGAAATACATATTTATTCTCAATCATTTACCTTAATGGAAGAAAAAATATGTACTGTTTGAATTTATTTCTTGGGACAGTATCAACTTTCCTCCTGTCAAGAAGATGATTCTCGTAACTTCAATCATATGGGATGCCGTCATCTTTCCAAGGAATGACTTAGAACTTCTGCAAAGCAATCGTCCATTCTACGTTTGGTCTCGCCGATGTATAAGTGTCACATCTTGAACGACGGATACAATAGATGAGGTTGGAGGAGGTGCAAGTGAAACTCTACCTAACCTGAGAGGGCTGTTGGGACAGAGTCGAGGGAGGAGGTAAAAGGACAGGTGTTGCATCTCCTGCGGTTGCAGAGGTAGGTACCTGGGGCACAGATGGTTTGGGTGGGAAGGGATGAGTTTGTTTAACAAAGCTAATATGATTTAGCAAAAAAAAAGCTTGTTTAACTTGAACAGAATCTTTCTTCAGGCAATACCTAATGCCTTCTTAATTAGCTCCACTCCAACCTCATCACTAAATGCAAAATGAATGTCACGCAAAGTCTACATTACAGTGTATGAGTGTTTACATTGTCTGATGTGGAACTCATCACTAAAAGGACTGAGATTTGCAGCAGTCTGGTGGCTGTTGAGGTCACTGAAATATAAATTAGTCTGACAAAAATGTTAAATGCTGGAGCCCCAGGATTTGTTAATTTGTTTTTACCATGTGGAGATCTTCACTGTGTCGAGCAAGCCTGCTTTAATTGTAATTAAAAATAAAATGTCGAAATACATCACATTTTTCTAGAACCTATGAAAGAGGTTAAGAAAAGCATGATTCCTTACCCTTGCTGAAGTATGGAATGTAGCATTGTCATTTATATGTAACATAGAACATAGATCAGTACAGCACAAGAATAGGCTCTTCGGCCCACAATGTCTGTGCCAAACCTGATGTCAAAAGACACACATATCTCCCTGGACATAACTGATATCCCTTAATTTCCTGCTTATCCACATGCATATCCAAATGTCCTTTAAATGTCACCAATGTATCTGCTTCACTCACCCCTGGCAGCACGTTCCAGGCACTCATCACCCTCTGTGTAAAAAAAACTTCCCCCACATGTCTACTCTAAACTTAGCCCCTCTACCTTAAAGCTATGCTCTCTAGTGTATGATTCTTCCATCCTGGGAAAAAGATTCTGACTGTCTACCCTATCTATGCCTCTCATAATCAATTTTATATACTTCTATTTGGTCTCCTCCCAACCTCCGACGTTCCATGTCTCTCCAACTTCTACAGCTGATATTACCCAATTTAGGCGTCATTCTGGTAAACATCCTATACAACCTTTCCAAAGTCTCCACAACCATCTTATAATGGGGAGTAGGCTTTAGAAAGGGTGCAGAGGAGGTTTACCATAATGATGCCTGGACTGGAGAGTATTAGCTATAGGATTTAAATTGGATTGGATTTTGGCCCCTTCTAAAGCATGTCTACAGGTCACCACCAATATTACGGCACTTCTGGTTCGAGTGCCTTGCTGGATTATCCGTTTTGACAGACCAACAAAGGTCATGGCCTCTGAGTGGAGTCGAACGGTACCAGAATGGTCCGCCTTGACTGCCGGGGGGGCTGCGATACCAGCCCGTAAGATCGGCCTCAGAAGTCGGCAATGGGAGCGGTTCTGCCGGCTCTGTCTGGGCCAGAGTTCCAAAGCCCCGGCTGCAGGGGGTAAATTAGACCCGCCGATCGGCCGCAGAAGTCCCAATGAGTTTGAGATCAGCCTCCTCACCCAGCCTAGGTGCCACATTTTCGTCGGGACTTCGGGGCAGAATTTCAAGTGTGCTCTTGAAATTGTTGGCCCGATTAAAAGAGGTACTGGACCATCAGGACAACATGGTAGCGTAGCGGTAGAGCACCAGCGAAATTGAGTGCCGACCAGAATTTTGATGCCATGGAGATTAGCAAGAATTCTCGTGACGTAGGTGCAGTTGTGGGTCGCCAGGAGGTCACAGGTTGTCATAGGTTGTCGTAGATTGCCGCTGGTGCTGACCGGTGAATTTCATTGGCTCATTGGGGGGAAAAAAACGTAAACAGTAGTTTTCAGAACCAAAGATAACTGTTGTCTGCCAAGCTTCACAGCCGTGTATCTCTGGCTTCTTAAAAGTTGTCTCCACTCCTTCTCCCCACCCAGTCTCCCCCATCTCCCCCTTTTCTCCCTTCTCCCCACTCTCACCCCCCTCTTCCCTCCTCTTTTAAAGGACTTAAGTGACAGCGTCTTAATTACAGCGCCAACCTTCCTGTTCATCGCGGTGTGTGTCTGTATCACCTTGGCTTTGCACTGTGTGAATTTCACTCAGACAGCGCTCCCCCCGCTTGTCCTGTCCCCAACCTGCATAATGGGCTGGTGATGGAAGCGATGTGTGTGTGTGTGTGCATGTGTTCCACTCTGACAGTCACCATTCCAGTTGCCGTTCCAGTCGCCGGTTTTTCGGCGACTTGCTACGACTTGACAGTCGCCTATAAGTGGGACACGACCATTACTGAGTGTGTGGATCACTGGTTGGTGCAGACTCGTTGGACTGAAGGGCCTATTTCCATGCTGTATCCCTAAACTAAACTAAATTAATCTAAACTAATCAATTGCAGGAAAATCGGTGGTGGACCTGCAGTTATGTAACTCGGCTATCTGTTTATATATTTTGAACCCAAACTGAATCTCAACTTTGTCATCAAATAGAACATACAAATGCAAGATGATAGTTTTGCATCTTCGATCTGCATTACCAAATTAAACTTCAAAATGTACATCTGTAAATAGAAATGTAATGCCCAATAAAACAGCTGTATCTGGAGAATATTTCAGGCCCAATACCCTTCATCAGAACCAAGGATCTCAGACCTGAAATATTAACTGATAGTTTGCTTTCCATGGATACTGCCTGGCCTGCTCAGTGTTCACTGTATTTTCTATGTTGGTATCAGATTTCGAACATCTGAAGTTTCTTTTATTTTCACAGTGTGGCATAGTGGCGCAGTGGTAGAGTTGCTGCCTTACAGCGTCAGAGACCCGGGTTCGATATTGATTTAGTGTGCTGTCTGTACGGAGTTTGATTGCACTCCCTGTGACCACATGGGTTTTCTCTGGGTGCTCTAGTTTCCTCCCACACTCCAAAGACGTACAGGTTTGTGTGTTAATTGGCTTCAGTAAAATGGTATATTGTCCCTCGTGTACGGAGATCGCTGGTCGACGCGGAAACATGGGGCCAAAGTGCCTGTTCCTGCGCTGTATCTCTAAAGTCCAAAGACTTAATGCATTGCCGTATATAATGATAATGTTACTTTATGTTCAGCGATCATTACATTTTACCCAGATCAGCATGTTATTTTAGTTTTATGCATTGCTGACTTAAAATGTACCCATAAAAATAGTGCAGGGTTTACCATAAACATGCATTATGTAACAGTTTGCACAAAGTGCAATTTCAGAAGCCAATACCTTTCCCAGAAAACAGATGACCTATAGAACAGGGATGTGAGGCTTAATATCTGTTTATTGTTCCTGTATCTAGGTGGGGAGACAACACTGTGTGCAATAAATAGCTACGTAACACAGGATATTAATTAGCACTTGCTGAATTCCTGGAACAGTTCCAACATTTTTGGATGGGAGGAGTGAGCGTGCCTTTTTCTTTTACCAGTGTTGGTCTGCTTTTTAAAAATCTGTTTACTAGTCTCTCCCTGGAGATTACATGTCTCTTTGGGTAGGGTGCCAATTGTCGGTATTGTGATGAGCAAGGTGTCACAGTTGTGTGGAGCAGGCAGGATGAATCAGAAGGTCTTTTCCCAGGTGTTATTGTTCATAAAGCCAGTAAAACAGGTTAATGCCTGCTGAATGTGGAATGCAGAAAGGCAGGAGGTAAAGGTTCATGCTTCAAAACTAAATTGCATAATGCCACATATTTGTGGACAACACAATTTAATGAAAAATCAAACATGAAAGAATTACTCAAAGTTCACTGTGTTCCTTCCATTTCCTGAATCTCACTTCTAGGATTTTGATCCATATATGGTTGGGCAACAGGAAGGTTGGTCTTTGTGGTGTGGCGGTGCCTAACGGCAGCGGCTCGACTGTTGTCCGTCTTTTTTTTTAATTTTTGTCTCGTTAAATGTATGTTTTGATTCTAGTTTTAATTTATTTTTTAGCTGTGTATATGTAGGGGGGGGGGGGGGGGGAACCGTTCAATCTCTTCCCTGTATGGGGACCCGACTTTTCCCCATGTCGTGTCTCCAATGTCGTTGGACCTACCATCATGGAGCCGGCGGCGGCCTCCTGCCGGAACCAACCTGACCTGAGGGTTCCAGTCGCAGAGCCTGCAGACTTGCCATCACGGAGCTGGCCGACTTCGGAGTGGGAAGAGCTGTGGTGGCGTGCGGCTGCAACCCGACTTCGGAGCTCCGGAGGCTCCGGCCGCAGGCCCGATGGACAGGAACATCGGGAGCTCGCAGGTCCCTGGTGGGAGACCGCTTTTCAGACCTCCCGCAACGGCAACTTCTCCCGCCGGAAACGCGGGGTTTAAATGACTCGGAGCGGGGCCTAACATCAGCCAGCGCGGCTTAACGGCCGAGGGACTTACCATCGCCTGCCGGGGGCTTTAGCATCAGGAGCCCCAGTTGCCTCGATGTTGTAGTTGGACTGCTGGTCCACGGGAGAAGAACAAAGGGAAGAGATAAGACTTTTGCCTTCCATCACAGTGAGGATGTGTTTAAGATTCACTGTGATGGATGTTTGTGTAAATTGTGTTAAGTGTGGGTCTTGGTTCTTTTTGTAATGTTAAGACTGTAGAAATGCAATTTCGTTCAAACCAAGCTGCTTGAATAACAATAAAAGGCATTCTATTCTATTCTTCACAACAGCGATGAGGATCACTATCAACATTACTGATAGGTTGACCTGCCTGTTTGCATCACGGCCTTGTTCAGCAACTCAAACACTCAGGAACAGGTGGCACAATGGTGCAGGGGTAGAGTTGCTGCCTTATAGCGCCATAGATCTGGGTTCGAACCTAACCACGGGTGCTGTCTGCATGGAGTTTGTATATTCCCCTTGTGACCGCGTGGGTTTTCTATGGGTGCTCTTGTTTCCTCCCACACTCCAAAGACATACAGGCTTCAGCAAATTTGTAAATTGTCCGTAGTGTGTAGGATAGTGCTGGTGTAGTGGGTAATCGCTGGTTGGCCCAGATTGGTGGGCTGGAGGGCCCGTTTCCACTAGACACTTTCTGGTCCATCACAGTATTGACCTCCCCACTATTTTTGGGGTTGCTAGAATATGCTGCCTCAAAAAGGCAACCCATATAATCAAAGAACCACACCACCCTGGCCATGCTCTTATTTCACTCCTCCCATTGGGAAAAAGGTCCAGGAACCTGCAAAACATGACCATTAGGTTCAAGAATAACATCTTCCCTGCGACCATCAAGCTCTTGAACACTACACAACATTAACCTCAGCAACTATAAACTTGTATGGACCGTGTCTTTGTTTGCAATATTGTCTTGTTTTGCACTAGAATTATGGTTATTAATTTATTAAATTGTTTTTTGATTATCTATATAAATAAAAGTCTAAACTTGACCACTTCCTGCTTGCACTGTATATTGATTTTAGAAAAAATCGCTACCACTTACGGCTGCAATTTTAGGCCATCTTACTCAGAGTCCCCCTCCGCTCATCAGATGCAGAGGATTTTTCCCATCGATGAAAAATAAAAGAGTGATTAGTTTTTTTTAAATGTTGAGATTCTCTCTCCTGTCAATCCATGAAGGTGGGGGTGGGGGGAGGAGCTATAAAACCCGGAAGTCTGGACGTGTCTCTGTTGCTGCCAGGTGGCGAGGGAGAGGTCACAACTCTCAGTCTGAGCTGGAAATCTACAGAACACTTCGTGTCTACTGACTTATGAGTGCCCTTTACGTGTTTTTAAACTGTGGGATTTGCAACTGTGGCTGTTGAAATGTGTGGCTATTGAAAATGTGTGGCTATTGGAACTGTGTGGCTATTGGAACTGTGCGGCTATTGACAATGTGTGGCTATTGAAAATGTGTGGCTATTGAAAATGTGTGGATATTGCAAATGTGTGGCTATTGAAAATGTGTGGCTATTGAAAATGTGTGGATATTGCAAATGTGTGGCTATTGAAAATGTGTGGATATTGCAAATGTGTGGCTATTGAAAATGTGTGGCTATTGAAAATGTGTGGCTATTGAAAATGTGTGGCTATTGAAAATGTGTGGATATTGCAACTGTGGCTATTGCAACTATGTGGATATTGCAACTGTGTGGATATTGCAACTGTGCCTATTGCAACTGTGCCTATTGCAACTGTGCCTATTGCAACTGTGGCTATTGCAACTGTGCCTATTGCAACTGTGGTTATTGCAACTGTGGCTTTTGCAACTGTGGCTTTTGCAACTGCGGCTTTTGCAACTGTGGATTTTGCAAATGTGACTTTTGCAACAGTGGCTTTGGAAACTGTGGCTTTGACAAATGTGGCTTTGGCAAATGTGGCTTTGACAAATGTGGCTTTGGCAAATGTGGCTTTTGCAACAGTGGCTCTGGAAACTGTGGCTTTGGCAACTGTGGTTTTGGCAACTGTGGCTTTGGCAACAATAAATGCTTTATTAGGTCCGACCGTGTTTACTGCAAAAGTCCCGCTCATTTCGTGATTTCCGCTTAGTGGGCAGGACACGCTGATTGCGTCATTTCCGGTGAGTGCAGAGGTCGTGCTGATTGCGGAAGTGTTGCTGACTGCGGAAGGCCGAAAGTGGCGACCCCATGCTCAGCCATTTGAGTATTCAAAAAAGTTTACTGCCATAAATATGGTGTGTGAGTGTGAGTGTTTTGTGTATGTGTGTGTGAGTGTGTCTTTGTGTGTGTGCCTGTGTCTGTGTGTGTCTGTCTGTGTGTATCTGTCTGTGTGTCTGTGTGAGTGTCTGTGTCTGTATATTTGTCAGTGTCTTTGTGTGAATGTGTGAGTGTCTGTGTGTGAGTGTGTGTGTGAGAGAGAATGTGTGTGCGTGAGTGTCTGCCTGTGTGTCTGTGTGCGTGAATGTCTGTCTGTGTGTGAGTGAGTGTCTGTCTGTGTGTCTGTCTGTGTCTGTGAGTGTGTGTTTGTGTGAATGTGTGTGTGTCTGTCTGTGTGAGTGTGTGAGTGCCTGTGTGAGTGTGTGAGTGTGTACGTGTTTGTGTTTGTGTGTGTGTCTTTGTTTGTGAAATGCTGTGAAATTGGATTTGCTGGCCTGCAATCTGCTTGGAGTGCAGTGAGGTTAGACTTGCTGCCTACACTCTGCTTGGAGTGCTGCGAGATTGGACTTGCTGCCTGCTCTCTGCTTGGAGTGCTGTGAGGTTGGATTTGTGGCCTGCACTCCACTTCAAGTACAGTGAGATTGTATTTGCAGGCCTGCACTAAATTATGACTTTTGAGGTAAATTCTCAGATTTTCTTTGTAAAAATTTACCGCTCAATCTCTCTATATTAAAATTGTCTTTTTTTTAATATCAACAGCAAAGAGGCATCAAGAGGCAGCGATCAGCACAACACAACAAGGGATACAACAAGAAAGAACAATAAATCTCATCTTTAACATTTAAATTGTTGTTATATTTTAAGAGTAATTCACATTTTAAACTTTAATAAATCCTTTTTTGCACTTGCCATGCCTGCGTGTTCTTCATCACAATGGGAACCTAATAGGCAGGAGTTGCTGCGCTGTTAGAGAGCCACTAAGAGTGCATGGAGGGTAGGTTGAGGGGAGATGGACTGAATGCGTGGGGGAGAGGGGAATGGCAAGGAGCAGAGTGGGGGGTTGAAGGGAGGATGGGTGACTGAGTGACTGCCACCACACCAGCTGTGAGTGACTGGACTGCCAGCCCACCAGCCATGAATAAGTGAACTGCCAGCCCACCAGCTATAAGTGACTGAAGTGCCAGCCCACCAACCATGACTCACTGAACTGTAAGTCCAAGAATCCATTCAGTCCACAATGTCCATACTAGCCCTCTGGAAACCAGTCCCTTCAGCGCACAACACCCATACACCCATACTAGCGCTCCAGAGATCCACGCAAGGATAGACTTTCCTCCTTCATTGCTGTGATCTGTAAAAAAAGATGAAAATGTCTAAAATTGATTGTCCATCCTCTCCCCCTTCTCTCTCACACAGTCTGTCACCTAGTTTCGGCAGAATTTCTGGCAGTTTCTCAGCTGCCAGCCTGCCTGGCCTGAGCTATTGAGCTGCCAGCCTGCCATGCCTGAGTGACTGAGCTGCCGGGCCTGAGTGAATGAGCTGCCTGGCCAGAGTGACTGAGCTGCCTGGCCTGAGTGACTGAGCTGCCTGGCATAAGTGACTGAGCTGCCTGGCCTGAATGACTGAGCTGCCAAGCCTGAGTGACTGAGCTGCCAGCCCAAGAATCCATTCGGCCTACAATGTCCTTACTAGCCCTCCGGAAACCAGTCCCTTAGACCCACATCACCCATACTAGCGCTCCAGAAAGTCCCCCCCCCCCCCCCCCCCCCCCCCACTGGCCATCAATATTGGAATCGGTGCAGAGGTGAAATATTGCATTGTGGGACCAGCCCTCCCTTGTGAAGCTGGGACCCAATGGGTCCCACTTAGTCTAGTTATATTTATTTGTGTGCATTGTGTTGTATGTGCCTGTTAAGGCGCTGCACGTAAGAATGTCATTGTTCTCTTGTCAGTAAAAATGACAATTAAACATTTGTGACTCTTGTCTTCAGGTAGGATCACTTTATATTTACTTAGCCAGCTCATCCTCTGCAGTCCCATCACAGTTAAGACCCCTATACACCAGAACAGACCTTCATTAAACACCAGGACCCAGATTTGATGCCATCCAAAACAGCAAGATGCACAAAGAAATGGTCAGGAATTCAGAAAAGAAATGATCTTCAATCTCTTAAATCTTGCATGAGCAATTCCATGAATAAAGGCATATTTGGCCCAATGCACGCCAGCAGGTTAATGCATTAACCAGCCACATTCAATTTCTGGAAAATCTGTAGCAATGTTACAACATTTTGAGATTTTAAAAATCAAGTCTGCAATTTATCCCATCAGATAAAGCATAAAAATAAGTTTAATTTGACACCTAATTCACTTTCATATCTTCAGTATTAAAAAAGTTATGGCCATTTTCATACTCAGAAATTAGCATCTTGTTCCCTATTGCTTTTCCATTGACTTAACACAAAAGCTGTGATCGAGGACAGTCAAAAGGCCATAACTTTCTTATAAATTAAGAGAACTGAATGAATTTTTCAGTTATTATAGATTGAAGCATTCTGAAACAAATATGAAACAATCTTACTTGGATGACCTGAAATTAAAGCATATAATTAGTTAGTTACCTAATTGTAGCTAATTACAAAATTCAATTACTAGATCTAAACATCTATCCATTTTGTAAGAAAAGATTAACATTTTTAAATAGCCTAAGTCCAAATAACATTCACACAAGAATTCACAATATAACATGATTTTAAAATCTCATTGTCATGAATTTATAGGCCAAATGGAAGGAATTTAATGTTTAATTCCCGTAAATTAATGGCCATTTTAATCATCTTGTGAGTGGGTTTTTGTGGAACGCAATTGATTGGAACGTTGCGGTTTGCGGTGAATTTCAACCCTATATCGGCAGGAAAAACACTGCCGGTTCGAAAGTGGCCATAATCACATTTTCGTCAATTAAATTTTGATTGAAGTCATCCTAAGAAGCAAGTTTATATGTAAAATAAACGACTTGCCTTATGTTTTGTCCTCTACATGAGATCCGTCCCGCTGTCGGCGTTGGCAGCGTTAGAAGTCGCTTTTTTATTCCAGCGATTAAATTGTCCCGCGATTTTTTTTTAAAACTTCCGAGAACGCTAGTCGTAAAAAATTTTCAGCATCAGCTAGCATCCCGAGAAAATATATCTCAGACAGGTAAAATATATCTCAGAGAAAACGGCATTTTAATCCCGTCCCCCGCCCCCCCCCCCCTCAAAGGCGCCAATGTCGCGCACACGGCCAGTGGCAGAACTGCAGCGCCGCTGAAGGTAAGTATTGGAACATACCTACAATTTGCAATCCCTGTGATGTTAAATTAATAACAGTAAAAGTCACAAAAGACGTAACATTGGAAGAAACTGGACAGCTTAGTGGTGCAACAGGTAGAGCTGTTGCCTCACAGTGCTAGAGACCAAGGTTCAATCTTGACCTCGGGTACTGTCTGTGTGAAGTTTGCACGTTCTCCCTGTGACTGCGCAGGATTCCTCCAGCTGCTCTGGATTGCACCCACATCCCAAAGACGTGGGGGTTTGTAGTTTAATTGGCCTCTTTAATTTGTCCCCGGTGTGTAGGGAGTGGATGCAAAATTGGGATAACTTGGAACTAGACTGAGTGATCGATGCTCAGTGTGGACTCTGTGGGCCAGTTCGTACAGGTCAGGGGTTATGGGGAGAAGACGGAAGAATGGGGTTAGGAGGGAGAGATAGATCAGCCGTGATGGAATGGCGGAGTGGACATGATGGGCTGAATGGCCTAATTCTGCATGTGCTTGTTTACTGGTAGTATGAATCTTTATTTTTTAATGAAAATCAAATGAACTTTGAATCACTGTCAATTGGTTGGCATTTGCCTTTCCCCTTGGGGCTCTCATTGCATCAGCACTCCCACTTGATGTCCACATATTTGAATTGCTGCGATGTGAGACGTGTTCAAAGGAGCCAGAAGAAAAATGGTGTGCAAAGCTCAATTAAATCACAATGGAAATGGGTGGAGTTCACCAAAGAACAGGTCCCCAGTACATACATTGTCTTTTAAAAAATCACCACGAAGGGAAAGACATCTATATTTTCCAAAATATGTCATACTTCTTGGTTCTTACTCCAAATGATTGAGCTAGGATGTGCCATATAACCATGGATACTTTTAACAGTGTAGAATTTGACAATCTAAATGCATATCAGTAACTCCACCTGGTGCTTTCTGGGTATATTAGGAATTCAGGTGCAGATGTATGTACTATGGAGAATGTTTTCCTCCAGACCTTGATGAGGAATTTCTTTAGTCAGACGGTGGTGGATTTGTGGAATTCTTTGCCACAGAAGGTTGTGGAGGCCATGTGTTAAATATTTTTTTAGGCAGAGATAGATAGATTCTTGATTAGTGCTGGTGTCAGGGGTTATGAGGAGAAGGCAGGAGAATGGGGTTAGGAGGGAGAAATAGATCAGCCATGATTGAATGGCGGAGTAGATTTGATGGGCCGAATGGCCTAATTCTGCTCCTATCGCTTATGACATGACCTTATGTTACACAATGGTTGCTTGGCACACAAGCTTTGTCATCTTACATGTTACATTACATTCTTCAAAATGTAATAAACAAGATCCCTGAAAATAATGTCACTGCTAAATGAATTTAGGTTATAACATCAATTTTATGACGGTCTGTCAACTTGTAAGGCAGCCAAAAGGATGTAGTTTGTTTTACAGTAGCTTATTTCAATTTAGAGATATGATGTGGAAACGGGTCCTTCGGCCCACCGACCAGCAATCCCAGTACACTAGTTCAATCCTGCACACTTGGGACAATTTACAGAAGCTAATTAACCTAGAAACCGGCATATGTTTGGAATATGGCAGGAAACCGGAGCACCCGGAGAAAACCCACGTGGTGACAGGGAGAACGTACAAACTCCGTGCAGTCAGCACCCATAGTCAGGATTGAAACCGCGTCTCTGGAGCTGTAAGGCAGCAACTCTACCGCTGCGCCATCGTGCCTCATACTTAACGACGCAACTTTGGGAGGCGTTTGTTATTTTCCCTTTGAACTGTGTTGAAAAGGTTCAACATGGGTACCACCTACTGATGGAAAATGGTGTCAAGTGCTTGGTGAGTGGCACAATTGCCAGAGAGATATGGGACCATCTGATAAACCAAGTTGCTTGTGCCACAGCGCTGGGATTTTCCTCAACTTTCCCACCAATTTGCGCAATTACTTTGAATTTATAGTAGTTTGAAAGGAACTACAGATTTATTTTTTAATTTTAGATGCAAAAGGACAGAAATACATAAGGCAATTTAATTATATGGTTTAAAAAAAATACTAATTGAAACGTAATGTCTGTATTTATGAATGATTCTTAATGACATGAGACTGATAGCTGGGCAGCACGGACTTGGTGGGCCGAAGGACCTGTTTCCGCTCTGTATCTTACTAAACTAAACCACCTTTCTCTGGGTATAGTTCATGTGGCTCCAACCAAACAGAACTCATTCAGGAGCTTCTCCTCACAGAAAGGGATCAACCACTTCCTTACTGTTGCATAGACATTCATTGCAGCAGAGTTGAGCTTACACACTGTTAGCTTGTACTGACACCCATTAATAGTAAACTGTTAGCAGAAACCACATGCATGCTGTTTGGGAATCAAGTCCCACATAAAGAGATGCTGCAGGCGTGTCTCTCCGCTTGCTCTGCCAATGTTGAACATCTGGGTATCTCATGTGCGTGCTCCTTGAAGGAAGTTCCTCACATCCCACGCCAGCGGGCACCCCCTGGCAGGGGTCCCCTCAATTACAAAGAAGCTATCTAGATTTGAGGAGGTTGACTGAGGCATGTTGGATGTCGATCTGTTGAATGCATTGGAGCGTATGTTTGCAGATGTATTATCTCTGCTATCCAAGTGCCCTCCTCTGTTTAGATTCACTATTGGCTTACATTTGAAACCAAACTGACAGATATCATGCACAATGAAGTGCATGATGACAGTGTGCACCAGCTTTGTAAAATATTAACATATCATGACCGACAGAATCATGGTCCACGCGATCTCTCATTTGCCAAACATTTTAATTCCCATTCTCACACTGACCTTTCTATCCTGGGCCTCCTCCACTGTCAGTGAGGCCACATGCAATTTGGAGGAACAGCACCTCATATTTCGCTTGGGCAGCTTACAACCTAACGGTGTGATATTGATTCTTCGCCCTGGTCCACCGTCCGGACACTAAGTGGCGGTCGGTGTTGCCTTCCGGTCGCAAGTGGAGCCCCCGGTGTGGGTCCTTCTACGCAGGGATTCTCCCCATCTCCATCAGGGTCCTGGGGTGGAGGGTACTGCTCCAAGGAGTCCCCTGCAACCTGGTTCTCTCGCGGTTCACTGACTCGCCAGCCGCCTGCCACTTTTGCGGGCTGGACGAGTCTGTGTGCCACGTGTATATGTAGTGTGTGAGGTTGCAGTCCCTGTTCCATTATCTAAAGGGGCTGCTCCTGACTGCACTTCACACCCACCATCCTCATCTTTGGACACCCTATGTGTAGGAGAGAGGGTAGGGCCGAGGATGTCCTGGTTGGGTTGTTCCTGGGTCTGGCCAAGCTGGCCATCCGCGAGTCACGGCGCCAGGCAGAAGAGGGCTCTGCACGAGCCAGCTGCCTGCCCCTTTTCCATGGGTACGTGGCGCTGTCCACGGGCGTCCTAGGGGATTTCCTGGACCGCTGGGCACCGTGGGGGGTTGAATGCATCCTTGTAACATTGTTGTATAGTAATTTAATTAATATATTTGTTTGTCTTGTATAATGGTGGTGGTTTCTGTTTTGTTTTATTGTATTGTGAATATTATTTTTAATAATTGAAATTTTTTAAAATTAAAACAGGTGTGATTTAGCTAATTTCCAGTAGCCCGTGCTTTCTCTCCCTCTCCATCCTTCCCCCACCGTACTCAGCTTGCTAGGTTCACTGTTCATATCCCTTCGTTAACACTCGTCCACAGCCAACAATGGACCAATGTGGACCATTTCGATGAAATTGAAGTGGATAGAGTGAATGTGGAGAGGATGTTTCTACTAGTGGGAAAGTCATGGCCTCAGAATAAAAGGAAGTTCCTTTAGAAAGGATATGAGAAGGAACTTCTTTAGTCAGATGGTGGTGAATCTGTAGAATTCATTGCCACAGACGACTGTGGAGGCCATGTCAATAGATATTTTTAAGGTGGAGATTGGCAGATTTTTGATTAGTGTGGGTATCAAGAGTTATGGGGCAAAGGCTGGAGAAGGGAAAGATAGATCAGCCATGAATAGACTTGATGGGCTGAATAACCTTATTCTGCTCCTAGAACATATGAACTTATGGATTGGTTGTATATCAACATATATCAATCTATGGGATGTGGAATGGAGGTAATCAATTATGGACAAGCCACATCGCAAAGACTTTGACACACATGCACGAGATGCGAATGACAGAGGAGCACCAACTTATAATGCAAACTCTAATACAGTGGCACAAGCCTCCTGGTCACAGGTATCTTGTTCATTGATTGAAAATGCTTTTGAACTGGTCCCTCCCAAATTAAGGTAGCACTTGGTCCCAGACGATGAGAGGAGAGCGCTGATGTTCAAGGGAATCAATAACCACCAGAGATGCCAATTAGAGAACAGAAGGAAGAAATGTGATTAAAATCCTAGGTATTCATTTTTTTAACTTTTTGTTTGTTTCTTATATTATCTTTAGACTTTAAACTTTAGGGACAGGCAACAGGTGACAGGTATTTTGGCCCACCGAGTCCACGCTGACCAGCGATCACTCCCTACATTAGCACTATCCTGCAAACTAGGGACAATTTACAATCTTACCAAAGCCAATTAACCTACAAACCTGTACATCTGTGGACTGTGGGAGGAAACTGGAGCACCCGGGGAAACCCACGTGGTCACGGGAACAATGTACAAACTCCGTACAGCCAGCACACCCAGTCAGGATCAAACTCGGGTCACTGGTGTAGTAAGGCTCTACCACTGCACCACTGTGCTGCCCCATTGCATAGTGCATTAAGGAGCCGTGCCACCCCTGAAGTTAAAGTGCATCAAGGGTCACACCTCACACAATGGAAGTCGAGCATCCTGGACCCGGCACAACACCACAGGAGTTCCTCAAGGCAGTGTCCTCTGCCCAACCAACCTCAATTGCATTATCAATGGCCTTTCTTCCACCATGAGGTCAGAAATGTGGATATGTAGAAAGGAACTGCAGGTGCTGGTTTAAACATAAGATAGACACAAAAGGCTGTAGTAACTCAAGGGATCAGACAGCATCTCTGGAGAAAAAGAATTGGTGACGTTTCAGGTCAAGACCCTTCTTCAGACTGAGAATCAGGGGAATGGGAAACGAGAGACGTAGTCAGTGATATACATACAGTGATATAGAGAGATATAGAACAAATGAATGAAAGATATGCAATAGACAATAGACAATAGGTGCATTGTAGGCCATTCGGCCCTTCGAGCCAGAATCGTCATTCAATGTGATCATGGCTGATCATCCCCAATCAGTACCCCGTTCCTGCCTTCTCCCCATATCCCCTGACTCTGCTATCTTTAAGAGCCCTATCTAGCTCTCTCTTGAAACTATCCAGCGAACCGGCCTGTAAAAAGTAGATGATAAAGGAAACAGGCTATTGTTAGCTGTGAGCTTGGTGAGAACAAGTTACAGACATTGAGACTCATCAGGACGACAGTGAAACTTGTACAATGACTAGGGTGGGGGAGGGAATCTTCAGAAATTGGGAAGTTTGATGATGACGGCACAATCTTCAATTCCATTTGCAACTCAGCAAATCAATTAACCCAAGCAGCAAGAACATGGCAACCTTCAGGCTTGGGCTAATGTGGCAATAAATACACAGGCTACCTACCCTTGACATCCACTGGCATTAATAATAATAATAATAATAATAATATTTTGTTTATAGGGACAGTGCATATTAATTAACATTTGCATGTAAATATGCGAGATTGTAGCCAATCAGTAGCTAATTTCCGTCTCTAGTCCCAGGCAAAGGTAGGTGAAGTGTCTTGCCCAAGGACACAACGATAGTACACACTCCAAGCAGGATTCGAACCGGCCACCTTCAGGCTGCCAGCCGAACACTTAGCCCATTGTGCCATCTGTCGTCCTATAGCATCGCAACGTCTACTATCATCAGCATCCTTGGGGTCAAACAGTACCTGCCAGGCGTTGTCCTGCCCCTCCCCTCTTCCAGCTCCACCCTCTCCCCCCCATCAACCAAAGCTGTATGTGACATGAGTAAAATATTCTTTTTACATTCTCTCTTCCTCAGTTCTGATGACCTGATAGAGTAAATATACGCAAAGTGCTGGAATAACTCAGTGGGTCAGGCAGCATCTCTGGAGAAAAGGGATGGGTGACATTTCGAGTTGGGACCCTTCTTCAGACTGAAGGTAGAGGAGAGGGAACTGGTGGTACGAAAAGGCCAGATCAAAGCAGGGCTGGCAACAGATTAGCAAGGAAGGGTGGAGCCTGGGGAAAAGGTGATAACGAAGGGATACAAGGATGCGAACAGTAACTCCATTTCCCTTTATGCAGATCCTGTCTGTCCTACTCAGGGTTTCTAGGACTTTTTGCTTTTTGTCTCAGAGGATGGTTATCTGACACCACAATCCTTGGCCATCATCTTCAAAACACGTCACAAGTGTGATGGGGTATTCTCCACTTACCTGATTGAGTGCAACTCCAACAGTTTTCAAGCAGCTTAACATCACTTACCATGTTTGATTAGTATTCCATCCAGCACCCTAAGCATTGATTCCTTCCACCACCAATGCAAAGTGACTGCAACGTTTTTATCATCTGAAAATGCACGGCAGTTAATCACCTGGGACACTCTGATAGTATCTCCTTCATGACCAAGAGGACAAGGGTAGTGGACTCATGGCAACCATACCATCTATAGGTTCCACTCCAACTCATACACTGCCCCCCTTTGGAAGTATATCACCAATCTAATCTCTATCCTCAACAGCACTATTGGTGGGCTTTCACAAGAAAGACTACAGAAGTTCAAGCTGGTGACTTATCATCCTTTAATGGCAATAAGGGATGGGGAATAAATGTTGGTTTTGCCGGGAACATCTAGATTCTGAACCATGAATGTTAAAAATTAACTAACTAAAGCTCTGGAAACATTAAAGTATATTTTATGGAAGTCTGTCTCAGACGCAATCTATACACCAACACATCAATTTTCGAAGTCACCAATAGATACCTTCCTGGTATTCTACTTTCTAGGCAGCATCGTGGTGTAGATAGTAGCTCCAGAGACTTGAGTTCCATCTTAATCTATGGTCCAGTCTATGTGGAGTTTGCACTTTTCCCTGAAATCACACGGGTTTCTTCGAGATGCTCCCACTTCCTCCCACATCCTAAAGATGTGCAGGTTTGTATTTTAAATAGCCACTGTAAATACACAATGTGTACGAGTGGTAACATCTGGGGGGAGTTGAGGGGAATGTGAGAAGAATAAAATGAGTAAGAGAAGGTCTGGTGTAAAAACGGCTGTTTGATGGTCAGTTGTGAAGGAAGGAACTGCAGATGCAGATTTAACTGAAGTCTGAAGAAGGGTCTCGACCCGAAACATCACCCGTTCCTTCTATCTAGAGATGCTGCTTGTCCCGCTGAGTTACTCCAGCATTTTGTATCTATCTTCTGTTTGATGGTCAGTGTGGATTTGGTGGGTCGAAGGTCCATACTGTGCCTCTCTATGCCTTTGTAGCTCTCCTGTCTCAGGCAGATTGCTAGATAACCCTGCAAAGTTCCCAGTTGGACTGGGCATGACGTTGCATCCTCCCCACAGAGTATGAATGTGCACATACTAAATCAATCTTCAGATGGTGAATTTAGTAAGCAGGTACACTGGAACAATGCCTCATTGACTATGAAAGGAAATTAGCAAACAACATAAAAACTAATAGTAAGAGTTTTTATAGCTATATAAAAAGAAAAAGGGTGGCTAAGGTGAACGTTGGTCCATTGGAGGGTGAGACTGGAGAGTTGTTGGTGGGGAACATGGAAATGGCAAAGGCATTAAACGAGTATTTTGTATCAGTCTTCACCATAGAAGACACAAAAAATATTCCAACGCTGGATAAACAGGGGGCGGTAGGAATGGAGGAGCTAAATACTATTAAGATCACCAAGGAGGTGGTATTAGGGAAATTAATGAGACTGAAGGAGGATAAATCCCCTGGGCCTGATGGATTACATCCAAGGGTCTTGAGGGAGATAGCGGTGGGGATTGTGGATGCATTGGTGATAATTTTCCAAAACTCCCTGGAGGCAGGAACGGTCCCAGTGGATTGGAAAATGGCCAATGTAACACCTATATTTAAAAAAGGAAGTAAACAGAAGGCGGGTAACTATAGACCGGTTAGTCTAACATCGGTGGTGGGTAAAATGTTAGAGACAATTATTAAAGAAACACTAACGGGGCACTTGGATAAACAGGACTTCATCGGACAGAACCAGCATGGTTTTGTGAAGGGGAAGTCCTGTTTAACGAATCTGCTCGAATTCTTTGAGGAAGTAACAACCCGGGTGGATAAAGGGGAACCGGTGGATGTGGTATACTTGGACTTCCAAAAGGCTTTTGACAAGGTGCCACATAAGAGACTATTGCTAAAAATAAAAAATTATGGGATTGGGGGTAATATATTAGCATGGGTAGAGGATTGGCTAACAAATAGGAAGCAGAGAGTGGGGATAAATGGTTCATACTCGGGATGGCAACCGGTAACTAGCGGGGTTCCGCAAGGGTCGGTGCTGGGACCCCAGTTGTTCACAATTTATATAAATGATTTGGAGGAGGGAACCAAGTGTAATATATCAAAATTTGCGGACGATACAAAAATGGGAGGAAAAGTAGGGGATGAGGAGGATAGGAAGAGTCTGCAAAAGGATATAGATAAGCTAGGTGAGTGGGCAACAACTTGGCAGATGAAGTTTAATACTAATAAATGTGAAGTCATTCACTTTGGGGAAAAAAAATGATAGGGCAAGTTATTTTCTAAATGAGGAGGAGCTGCGTTGTAATGCAACGCAAAGGGATCTAGGGGTATTAGTACATGAATCACTAAAAGTTAGTATGCAGGTGCAGCAAGCAATCAGGAAGGCCAATGGAGTTTTGGCCTTTATTGCTAGGGGGATTGAGTATAAAAACACGGAGGTCTTGCTGCAGCTGTACACAGTATTAGTGAGACCACATTTGGAATACTGTGTACAGTTCTGGGGTCCATACTTAAGAAAGGATGTACTAGCCCTGGAGGCAGTGCAGCGAAGGTTTACAAGATTAATTCCTGCAATGAGGGGATTGACATATGAGGAAAGGTTAAGTAGGCTGGAACTCTACTCTTTGGAGTTTAGAAGAATGAGAGGCGATCTCATTGAAACATATAAGATCGTGAGGGGCCTTGATCGGGTGGATGCACCGAGGATGTTCCCAATGATCGGGGAAACTAGAACTAGGGGACATAGTTGCAGAATAAGGGGGGGCTCTTTTAAAACGGAGATGAGGAAGAACTTCTTCACCCAGAGGGTGGTTAATTTATGGAATTCACTGCCCCAGGGAGCAGTGGAAGCAGAAACTTTAAATATATTTAAGACTAAAATAGATGTTTTTTTAGCTGCCAAGGGGATAAGGGGCTACGGGGAGAGGGCAGGGATATGGACCTAGGTATGGTTAGTATAGTAAGACCTGAGTGATCTCCTGGACAAGTGTCGATCGCCTGGATTGGGGTCGGAGAGGAATTTCCCGGATTTTTTTCCCGAATTGGACCTGGGTTTTTATCCGGTTTTTTGCCTCTCCCAGGAGATCACGAGGTTTTTGGGGTGGAGAGGGGTGATAGCGGTATAAAGGGGAGGGTAGTGTCTTGTGTTCTGTGTCTTGTGTCTACTGTTTGTGGGTAAGTGTGTCTGTTTAGTGTTCAGCCATGAGCGAATGGCGGTGCGGGCTCGACGGACCTGGTGGTCTACTCTCGCACCTACTTTCTATGTTTCTATGTTTCTATGTATGCTCAGAGTCTGGTACAAGGGGCATCCCTTGCAAAGGGACAAAGTGGGACATGGCATGAAGCGGCCGACGAGAACGAAGAGGGACCCATGGTGGGAGGATGCCGAGAACAAAGAATGACCATTGGGGACGACATTGAATACTTTGTAACTTTGTCCGCGCCCTATACGTGGCGACTCTGCACACTTTGTGTATGGTTCGCAAAACAAATAATTTCACTGTGACATATCACAAATGATAATAAAGTATCAATCACCCAATCAACTGAGGAACAAATTGAATGCCATTATGAGTTAACCATGGCATCTCACTGTCTTTGGTTAGTAAAGGAAAGGACCGTGCTCCGTTATAGAAACATTAGCTGGGAATTGCCTCGCTGTTGTTCCAACGCTGCTGTCACGTCACCAATTGCCTAGCAATTGTCCCAACCCACCACCGCAGAGGTTACGACAGTAAACCAAGTGAGATGCAAGAAAATTCTAAGCCTTTGTTATGCAAGAATCTCACAATACATTTTGGGCATGTTATGTGTCTTTAGCTCGGTGTCATTTGTGGCAGTGGTAATCTGTTTGAAATAACAGGTTGAGTTCAAGTCTCACCTTTAGCACGCAATCTATAATTTCAGCCTGGTGCTGAAAGAATGCTGCGTAGTTGAAATTGTTGCATATGTATGGGATGTTATGCCAAATCTTCATCTGCACCTACAAATGAATGTATTGAGGAAGAGCTTGGGAATTCTTCCCGATCCAGGCTAATATTTATCATTCATTTAACCAAGACCTCACTTGACTGGCGATGAGAGGGACCCTCCCAGTGAGATGCTCTCAGTGCCATCATAGTCTTACTACCGATGCACGCTGCCTGCTGGACAGCTCCTAAGGAGAGGAGACGTTTGCTCGCCTTTTCACAGATTGTTGATTTGTGAAGATGGTCAGGAAAAGGATGCAAGGGTCCTTGTCAGGGTACATCACGAACAGGTCAATGAATGAGGACTCTCTGATTTACTGTCTGTTCCCAGGGTCACATTCGGAGACGGACGTTAGGTGCTGCTGTAAGACCATCAACTCAGTGAAAGAAGATCTTTGATCTGCCCGAAGCTTACTGGTCTCCCAACATAGCCAGATGTCCCTCAGGGAATGTTGCTGACAGGCCCATTCCAGACTGCAGGAGTACGTGCAGAAGGACGCACCGAACCTTGGTGCTGCCAACACCAAGGATCTGTGGAGAGTACTGCAGACCTGGGGCTTCTGCTGCTGGGCATTGAAGAGCAAGGCCAAAGGGGACAATCCTTAAAATCCTTAACCAAGGGAAGAGCTATCGCCCCTTAGAGGCCACTTGAATGGCAAGAGTGTTTTGTTTAAAGACAGGTGCGAACACAACTGGGTATGACGCTATTGAATGCATAGACAGGGAGACTTTTTGCACAGTTTTTGATTTGTATATATTTTAATTCTGAATAAGCTCTCTTTTAGAAATTTAAAAAAGTGACAAACAAATCAGCTCTTCTTATAATTGCTCTTTGTGGAATCCAGTTGCACCCAAATTGGCTGCTGGATTTCCAACCTAATATCAGTGACAACAGCTCAAAAGTAATCTAGGTCAGGAGAAGTTGGTTTATTAATGCAATTCAGTCTCATTTTCTTTCTTTCAAGCAGCTCTTGCTGGCAAGGTTGAGTTCAATTAGTAATTGATGATAGGAAAATGGGAGATGGCAATTAAGATACAGGCAAAGGTGGAAATGTACAATGTACTGCTTGGGGGAACATAGTTTGATTTGTTTGCAATGCTGACAGCAAAATGTTCATGGAAAAATCTGAGGCAGTTGTTTGCAGATCAGTCTAAAGCTGATGGTAAAAAAATCGTGGGTAAAGGAGAATAAAACAGGGGAAACAAAGCCTGGCGTGCTCAAACCTGGTCAGGTAAAAGCACAGGGATTAATATATCATGGGTATAGGTGAAAATGAAGAGAAGTAATTCAAATAGAGATGAGATAATACTTTGGAACGCTAGAGACCTAGATGATGGTGAGTGTGGTCTTGATGGGCAAAAGGGCCTGTTTCCACGCTGTATCTTTCAATCAATCAACCTCTTTCCAATTGTCTATTTTGCATTGTCTAGGTCTTTTTCTTTTTACTGTCGTAGAATTTATGTGCAATTCATGTATTGTTTACTTATAATTTACATTTGTGGGTGTGGTCTGAGTCATTGTCCTGTGATCTGTTGTAAACTGGATTAGCATTGATCCTGTACTACACTGTTCTGTTACCTCATACAAGAAATTCAACTTGGCTTGAATATATTGTCATGGATTGTGCTGTGGTAAACCAAGGGAAATTAGAGAGCAGGAATAAGCAAGATACTTTGGAGTTGGATGGCTATGAATGGTGGGGTGGTAGGGATTGATGCTGCGGATCCAGCTGCACACACATTATCCCAATGACTTAGGAATGAAGAAGGGTTTCGGCCCGAAACGTCGCCTATTTCCTTCGCTCCATAGATGCTGCTGCACCCGCTGAGTTTCCCCAGCAATTTTGTGTACCATCCCAATGACTTACATTGGGGCATCATATGCAGCACATCTAAATTTGCTGATGGTACAAAGCTAGGTGGAAGCAGGGGTTAAAATTGTGAGGTCATGCAAGTTGATAGAAAAAATAAAAAGGTAGAGTTTTTTTTTCAGTGGCAATAGATTAATAGCTACCGGCATTCAAAGGGATTTGAAGTGTCCTTGTACATGAGTCACTGTAAATTAATGTACAGGTTCAGTCATATATACCAACAAGGTAACAATGACATTCTGAATGGTTTGGTGGCCTTGGATGCAAGAGGATTTGATATAAGTGCAGTGACATTATAGAGAACCATAGTGATCCTGTAACTGGAACATTGTGCAGAGATACGAGTCCTCGTTCTAAGAAGAAATATATGTGCATTGGAGAGAGTGCAGTGAAGGTTCGCCAGATTGATTCCTTGGATGGCAGAATTAATTTACGATGAGAGCATAGCAGGCTTAGCCTGTACTCCCTTGAGTTGAGACGAACAAAAGACGATCTCATTAAAACCTACATAATTCTTGAGAGGCTTGACAAGATAGATGCAAAGTTGTTCTTTCGCCTGGCTTGGGAGGAGAACACGGTTTAGAACGAGAAACCACCGGTCTCAAAACGTCACTGGCCATTCAGGTTGGAAAAGAGAAGATATTACTTCAGGTAGACAGTCACCTTTTTCCCAGGGTGGAAATGTCCAACACTGGAGGGCATAGCCATAAGGTGGAACTTACGTTGAGACGGTTAATAAGCTAGAAGGTGAGAGGGGTAGGTTTAATGGAGACGTGTGGGACAGGTTTTTTTACAGAGAGAGTGGTGGGGGCCTGGAACGCATTGCCGGGGTAGTGGTGAAGGCAGATATGATAGTGGTGTTTAAGAGGCTTTTAGGTAGGCACATGAAAGTGCAGGGGTTAGAGGGATATGGATCATGTACAGGCAGACGAGATGAATTTAACGCGGCATGATATATGGAACAAACATTGTGGGCCGAAGGGTCCATAGTACTGTAATATGTTCTATACCAGTTGTAAAGAGCCATTTCACAATAGGAAGCTATTATTGGTTACTGGCCGTAAAAAAAAAATGTTTTAAATCACAAAGACACTAGAGACAAATTTTCTTTCAGAGAAAGGAATCATTTATTGCCAAAACAGTTGAACAACCAGCTTGACAAGTTACAGCATTTTGCAATTAGATGAGAAACTTAGTATAAAAAAGACAGCTTTTCATGTATCAATTTAAAAGGCACTTGAAAGTAAATGAAAACATACACCCCAGGAAAGTTGCAATCCATGTTATAAATACACAGTGGAAAAGTGTTAATTAGCACCAGTGATGGCACCATAGAAGAAGAATATAATACAATCAAAATTCTCACGCACCATACCATCAAAAGTAGCAAATGATTGCAATACAAAACTATTGGTATATTTTTTATTCTTTTTCCATCAGGAGCGCATAGTACAGGTACTTCATTCCTCTTACTAACAACAGTATTCTCTCACTTTACAATTGCATCAGATAATGTACTTTATTGGACGTTCTTAAAATGACCTTGAAATGTATATAATAGTCATAGAATATTTGAACAATGCTCTATTGTTTCACTGTAGGTGGTCTTGGAGGGGAGGATGCTCCTCAAACTGCTGAGCATCTGAGACAATACAGCTCAACCCCTCCATGACACACTGGTCAACCTGAGGAGCACCTTCAGCAACAGACTGGTTCCACCAAGATGCAGCACAGAACGCCACAGGCCATTCTGTGTCCCTGTGGCTATCAAATTGTACAACTCTTCCCCCCCCTTTTGTTGTGGGGTAGACTGACCGCCCTCTTCTCCCTCCCCCCCACTCTCCTCCCCCCCCCCCCCCCCCCCACCTTTCCCCCCACTTCCACCCCCCCCCCCCCCCCAACCTCCCCACGCCCCAATCTTTGCACATCCCCAATCCTGGACTTTCCCACTCATCACTTTAATTTCATTTTCATTAACCTTGTTGTGTTTTATGATTGTTGGCTGATCAATTTCCCTCCAGGGTAAATAAAGTTCTATCATATCGTATCGTCTCATATCATATCGTATCGTAATCCAATGTTCATCCTTGATATGATTCTCCTTCTTCATCTCACCCTTTCTTAATATCCTTTCATTCGTTTCCCCTGTCACTACCGACAGCCACCAGCCTCCACTCTCATCCATCTCTGCCTAATTGTTTAATTTTGTTTGACAATCCGACTTCCACATTCAACTCGTTCTCTGGACAAAACTGGTTCTCCTTGATTACACTGATTTAGGATTAACTGACCAACCTTCGATGAAAGATCAACCATGATAAATAATGCTCAATAAAAGTAAACCTGTGCTCTTTGTGACTGCAAAGATGTCCCAGGCTGACCACAATGGGTAATATGGTACAGTTTGTTTGTTTTTCAGCAATTATTTTGAGTCCCAGTCTTTTGATCAATACGGAAATCAATGCATTTACAGCAAATCCATTTCATAAAATGTTCTGCTGCAGTCACAGGATTTGATTATTGTTAAAAAGATAAAAGGTTTCCTTGAGGAAATAAAACATTCAACTTTACTTTGGAATATGTTAAAAATAGGAGTTTTACTTTCAGGTTGCTATTATTTTAATCTTTACCCACTTTAAACTCCTGAAGGCAGGAAACATTAACTATCAAAGATGCTACAAGGCAACTCTCTTCTTCTGTCTTTGATACGGATGCAAAGTATGCGATGGTGTTATTTAGGTGGCTGTTAAGTAATGATTCATTTCCCAACTAAGTTCCACCCTAATACACTGTGTCCTTAAGGCATTCTCCAGCTTGCACAGTTCATGTGGTGCAGTACTTTAATGGTGCTTTTCATCAGCCCTTTGGCATGGCATTTGGAAACACAAAGGCTGCAATGCTATTTTATACTTTGAACATGAAAAATTGAGGGATGCCTTTGTAGATTTGCAGTGAATTTTTAGAAGCTTTCTAATCTCATATTCAGAGTTTACTGGTTGTTGGATTGACTAGAATTGAAAGCAGTTCATTCAGTAAGGAATATTGTACTGAGCAGGGTTGCAATTCATCAGATCCTCCTGAATTTGACCAACTAAATTGCAATTTTTTGACAATATTATTAGCCAGAACTGCAGGAAACGATTTTTTCAACCAATAATTTATGTATTTAATATTGTGCCATTTAAAGTAACCGTTTAAATGTGGTTACAAAATGGCTGGTAAACAGCTCTTTGTTTCATATCAGTATAGATTTATGTACCCGGATTTGGTTCAATGGTGATATTAGTGACAGACGCTACTAAATTGGACTGTAGGGCTCCTTAATCCTCCAGCGGTAAGTTTATGCCATAATTTTCTGGGAATATAACAAGGATATGTTCAGGGAGTGTAATGACAGATCAACAGGACAATGGACAAAGGAAAAGCCAAGTGAAGTTGCATACCATTCAGACCTGGTTATGCTTAGAATAGACCTTTGAAGACTGAATTAATGGGCAAAAAAACAGCATACATTCAAATTATAAAGAATTGGTATGCCTTGAGAACTCTTTTGATATCTGTCTGGTTAGTTCATTAGATGAAACTTCAACCCTTCCAATTCCCATTGAGGATGAATCAGAAACACAGGAACCAAAGCCTTTTAGCTTTCATTTTCTCAAGCCATCTCTAATCCCAGAGCTATTTTTGATTTACTATTTCGATCTTAATAAAGTGTAAATTGGCATATTTTGATCACAAACACCTAAGATTAATAATTGGACTCACAAGAAAAGAGTGCGTAGGGATGGTAATTTAAGGCAAGGAACCATTCACCCCCTTGTACTCATGGAAATTATTTATTGTGTTTTACCAGTGACCCCAAACACTGTTGAACTGCACTCACGAAAAATCACATAAGGGACATCACACTAAATATCTCTCTATTCAGATAATAATCTATGATTCCTATGAAAGCCCTGAATACATTGAGCCAGCTATACGTCACTCACACTATAATCTCCTCTAATTTTCGCATCATAACTGTACTGCAGATAATAGACAATAGACAATAGGTGCAGGAGTAGGTCATTCGGCCCTTCGAGCCAGCACTGCCATTCAATGTGATAATGGCTGATCATCCACAATCAGTGCCCCGTTCCTGCCTTCTCCTCATATCCCCTGACTCTGCTATCTTTAAGAGCTCTATCTAACTCTCTCTTGAAAGCATCCAGAGAACCAGCCTCCACCACCTTCTGAGGCAGAGAATTCCACAGACTCAAAACTCTCTGTGTGAAAAAAAAATCTTCATCTCCGTTCTAAATGGCTTACCCCTTATTCTTAAACTGTGGCCCCTGGTTCTGGACTCCCCCAACATCGAGAACATGTTTCCTGCCTCTAGCGTGTGCAAACCCTTGATGTTTGCATAAATCCCTTATCATTCACCATCATTATGGTGAACATTCTCAATTAATTTTTAACCAATAATTAGTATCGACCTAACAATTGGATATCCCAGTTTTTGGGAAACAAGTATATTATTAAAAACTGAAATCAAAGAACCATTTCTAAAAAGAAAAGAAAGCAATAATTCAGAATTATGACTAAAATGTGTAATGTAATGACTATGAGACTACCAAATGGTTCTCTCCCAAGCTAAAGATGTAGAGCTGATCTTCAAGCCTCCTACTTGCACCTCTTGGACTTTTTATCCTATCTGCACTTTCTATGTCATTGTAACACTGTACTCTGATACCTTTTCTCCTTGTCTTACCTGCTCTGCTTATGCGTGGCTTAATTGGACTTAGGAATCGTATGATACAACAAGACAGCTTACAAGCAAGTTTTTTCACATGTGCCAATAATAAATCAATGCATATTGTATGTGTGTGCTTGCATGCGCATACACACACGCGCACACACGCAGACGCACACACACACGCACACACACACACATATATATACATATATATACAGTATATATATATGTGTGTGTGTGTAAGTGTATGTATATATGAGCAGGGTATGCACAAGGCTAAGATACTGGTGAATGTTCAGCTCTTTTTTAGGTTTATAATGGATAGCCAGTTATTAAGGTTTTAATTATATGTTTTTTAGCATTTACACTTTAAATCAGTGGTGTGAATTACTGTTGATGTAGCTCATTTTGATGCACTTATTCCTCCTTGGAGCCCTGGATACATGGATAGCAGAGGTGCTGTAGGGGATAGACCACAGATTCTCACTGTAACTGGAGACAGTATGATCAGATGATGTTGTGCTGCAAATGTGTGGGGTGAAAGCCTTGCTGGGATCTAGTGGGAACTAAATGGTGTGATCTTGGAGTAGTGGGTTGTGGTAATGGGGCTCTCGCGGGCGACCTAATTGGCGAGTTTAGAAGAGTTTGAAAAAATGACATGTTGAAGACCTCCTTCGACTATGTTGAAGACCAGCTTCGACTAGCCACGACTAACTTCGGGAAAATTGGACACCGAATTGTGGAGAGTGAAGGCGACCTCCTTCGATCTCCTTGAGCCTCCCTTCATCTATGATGAAGACTATCTACGACTACCTTCGACTACCCTCGATTACCTACGACTAACACGCCGACCTACTACGGCCTACTACGACTAAACCTACAAGTGAAAAAAGTATCGATTTTTTCCATGGCGACCTTTTTTTACTCGCGGGCATTTTGTAACATATTGAAAAAAATGGCGCAAATTAGCTGAGGCCTCGAGCACGCGGGGACCACTCTCGAGCATGAAGGAGAGTTATGAAGACATCCTACGACCTGGCGTTGAACCATGCTGAGAGTATGACTTGAGGGCAAACTTGCCAGGACTCGCAGATTAGATCATCCAAGTGGGACAGCCCCTTAATGGGATGTGGGAGCCCATGCAAGAATCTAGCAGGAGCTGGATGGTGTTGCCAGCTTGTGGGGGCAGCAATGGGATGAGCTTTCAGTTTCAGGAAGTGAAGGCAGCCAACTTCCAGGGTGGGCAAGCGGGTTCTGAAAACACTGTGAGGATTGTGTAACCTCTGATTGTACCCTCTGATGATAATGCAAGGGGTGTGACAAAGAGATTGTGTTTTGCAATCAATATTTGGAAGTCCTTGGAAATTATAAGGAACTATAAGGAAGAGAGTGCACAACCGAGGATTTGCAGGGAATAAAAAAACGCAGATGTCAGAACTGATGCAGAGAAAGGGTGGCATTGTGCCGCAGCAGTAGAGATGCTGCCTCACAGCGGCAGAGAACCGGGTTCGATCCTGACTATGGGTGCTTGTCGGTACAGAGTTTATAAGTTCTCTCCGTGACCTGCATGGGTTTTCTCCAGGAACTCCAGTTTCCATCACACACTCTAAAGACGTACAGGTTTGTAGGTTAATTGGTTTCGGTAAAATTGTAAAATTGTCCCGAGTGTGTGTAGGATAGTGTCAGTGTGCAGACAGCACCAGTGGTCAGGATCGGACACGGGTCTCCGGTGTTGTAAACGCCGTAAGGCAGCAACTCCACCGCTGCGCCACCGTGCCAACCTGAGGAGATTTTTGCAGGAAATAATCAGATTGAAACGACATAGGTCTCTGGAGGATCAGTGGATTACACCTTTGAGAGTTGTCTCATGTCTGTAATTAAAGTCCCATCATTCACTTAGTCCTTTAATGAGGACAATTGTTGTAACTTACAAATCCCCACAATTAAGTGAAATACCCTAAATATAGGCTGTGCTGGTGGATTCAAACCGTGACCCCCCGCACATGACTAGCCCTGCAACAGCTAAAGAGGTAGAGACTGATGCCTGGAAATAGGCGGGAAAAAAAGACCGCTAGTTTGGTTTTTGGTCGAACAAAATAAACACAAAAATCTCAGAGTCTTAAAATCCATGCCATTGATGGAAAAGAGAGTGCTATCTCAACAAAATGTGCATGGGACAAACCCATTCATAGACATTTAAAATACATTTCAAAGGCAAAATGGTCCATTTTATTTCCAGGCTTTCACAACTAACTGCAGGTTGCTAAATGAATTAGCTCCCACATAAAGATGAAGATGTTGAAAGGCATCGTCATTCTCCTTGCTCACTATATATGTCTGCGTTCAACAGCCCTATAGTTGCTTGGCTAGGAGCATCATTTGAGGTCACCATACTCTAACTCTGTGGCACTAGGTACATCTCACCGGCGCTGGTTAAATCTGATTGGCAGTCCATCAAAGGCAATAGACAATAGGTGCAGGAGTAGGCCATTCGGCCCTCAGAGTCAGCACCGCCATTCAATGTGATCATGGCTGAACATCCCCAATCAGTACCCCGTTCCTGCCTTCTCCCCATATCCCCTGACTCTGCTATCATTAAGAGCCCTATCTAGCTCTCTCTTGAAAGTATCCAGAGAACCGGCCTCCACTGCCTCTGAGGCAGAGAATTCGACAGACTCAGAACTCTCTGTGAGAAAAAGTGTTTCCTCCTCTCCGTTCTAAATGGCTTACCCCTTATTTTTAAAATGTGCCCCACTGGTTCTGGACCCTGGACAAAGGGAGGTGCACTATGTATGGTGCAGATATTGCAGTCATGCAGGAAGTAAAAGTCACATGGGAATGGTTAACAATAGCACAACATATGTGAATGAATTCTGGATGTTGAACAGGAGGCTTTATGTCCATAAATTCATGTTAAGGGAGTGGAATTAGGCCATTCGGCCTATCAAATCTACTGTCATTCAATCATAGCTGTTCTATCTTTCCCTCTCTACCCCATTCCCCTGCCTTCTATCCATAACCCTTGACACCCATACAAATCAAGAATCTATCAATCCCCACCTTAAAAATATCCATTGACGGACTCACATCCTTCTGTGGCAATGATCCACAGATTCAACACTCTGACTAAAGAAATTCCTCCTCATCTCCTTTCTAAAGGTACGCAAAATGCTTTCATGGAGGACGTTCAAGAAAATAAGGAGGTTCTGTGTCTGCAATGGACCAGGAGACCTTGGAGGTCAGAGACTTTGGTGGAGACCATCGCTTGTGCAGCTTACAACTCTGTGGTATCAATTCTGATTTCTCTAACTTCAAGTGAACCCTGCATTCCCACCCTCTCCATCCCTCCCCCACCCATGTCGCACCAGCTTCTCATTCTCACCTAGCAAACATCTAACAATAGCCGGTTTCCTTTATCATCGTTACTTTTTTGCACATCTTTCATTCATTTGTTTAATATCTCTCTGCATCATTGTCTATATCTATCGTTTCCCTTTCCGGTCACTCTCAGACTAAAGAAGGGTCCCGTTCCTTCACTCCAGAGATGCTGACTGTCCCGCTGAGTTACTCTAGCATTCTGTGTCTACGCTTGGTTTAAACCAGCATCTGCCGTTCCGTCCTACACGTTCTCAGTGAGTTCAAGTTCAAGCTACATTTATTGTCACATGCACCAATTGAGTTGAGATTTCACTTACCATACAGCCATACGAATACAAAGGAACACAATACACGATAGAGTTTAACATAAACATCCCCACACAGCAGAATCAACGTTTCCCACTGTGCAATAAAGTTCAGTCATCCTCCTCATTGTTTACCCGTAGTCGGGGCTTCTGAACCCTCCGCAGTCGCCGCTATGGACAGCCCGATGTACAGGCCCTCTCGCCGGGATGATGGAACTCTGACGTCGGAACGGAAGAACACACTCAGCGGCTTGGAGTTTCCAAAATGGCCACTTCCTACCGGAGACCACCGCTCCCGAAGTCCACGGGCCACGCTGGGCGGAGATTCAACACTGGCCATCCACGTTAACATTTTGTTCCACGTTGAGATTGATGAAGGAGAATGGGCATCTGAACTTTTGGGAAATCTGGCCACCCGCTGAAATCCTTCACCTCACCCTCTCCCCCACATCTCCTTTAGTACCTACAAGCAGCCTTTCTGCCTGTGTTCATTCTCCCAATCATGCTGTATTGCAGGTAAGAATAGCTGTTAAAAGAAATTAACTTATTAGCTGTGCAACAGGTTAAAAACTCACCAGGTGCCATTTTAATTTATTTTTTCATAGTTAAGTAATGGGGACGAATATTTATCTCAAACCTCTATGTCCATAAAAGGACACAATGTGTTGGAGTAACTCAGCAAGTCAGCTGGCATTCCTGGAGAACATGGATAGGTGATGTGTTAGGTTGAGCCCCTTCCTCAGGCTTTTGAAGTTCTTTGTTTTTACATTCTTCCTCTTTGTCCATAGTTCTCCCATTGACTCCATTACTGCAACAGTGACAAAGTCATGGATGTAACACTATGCATCTGTGGCAAAGGAAATCTATCCTTCCTCCTCTTTCTCGACAAGCACGCAGAATTTCTGACCTGTGTCAATATCTGTCTGCTTCACCCCTTGGAATGCCACTGTAACTGTCTGGTTCCATTCTAATCCATCCAGTCACCAGCAGAAAATTATTAGAATTATTAGTGGTTTATATGCCCTGCCCATGTTATAACTGGTGTTCTTCAAGCCACATTCCCACCCTTCCCTCTAATATTTCTCATCCACCTGCTGTCCCTAGGTGCTATTATTCATAAACAGTGTAGGCTTCCACCCTTGGCAGTTGTGCATTGAACAGGGGAGGATCTAACTCTGCAACTCCTTCAACCTAGCTGCTCCTCTACCTCAATGGTTTCTTCATTGTATGTGTACCAGGTGCAGTGGATTATATTTTCTGCTTACAGCTCTGCAAGACTATCCCCGTACATAAGCACAAACCCCTGGTTAGTACAGTATGTACAGAACAGCCCACTGTTCACACAGTGCACTAATTTAGAAACAATCCCTTTGGCCAACCGAGTCCACGCCGACTAGCGATCCCCGCACATTTACACTACCCTACACACACCAGGGACAATTTACATTTACACCAAGCCAATTAACCTTCAAACATGTACGTGTTTGGAGTGTGGGAGGAAACCAAAGATCTCGGAGAAAACCCACGCAAGTCACGGGGAGAACGTACAAAGTCTGTACAGCCAGCACCCGTAGTCAGGATCGAACCCGGGTCTCAGGCGCTGTAAGGCAGCAACTCTACCGCTGTGCCATGGTGCACTCGGTACACGTGGCCATAACAAACCTGATGTCATTTAAAGAGGCCACTCAGCCTGTGTTTCAGATCAACCATAATTCCAATTTTTTTCTCTATTCTCTCTCATGTTTGACAACACCCCAGCTCCACTCCCCGCCTTCCACTCATTCTCCCACCACACATTTGAATACCCACACCTCTTTGGGAGGTGGGAAGGAACTGGTGCAGCTACGCATTCGCAAAGAGCAAAGGAGGTCGGGATTGAACTCTGCTCATTGGAGCTCAGAGGCACCCCTATTATCCATGGTGCCACTGTGCCACTAAGCCACATCATCAACAGCTCATAAATTAACCACAGCTGTTAAAGCCGGTCCTCCTTCCTCTGAGATTGGAGCAGGTATGTTGCGAAATAACCTGTTTGGTTAAGTATAAAACTTTTATTTCCCAACCTAATTTGTAATCCACTGTGACATTTGACTTTCCTTCTATTTATCAATCTTCTGAAAAGCATTTATTTAAGTTGAATAAATGATGGCCCTACGGGTTGAAGTGAACCATTTGTGACTATATGGCATGGAGCTATTGCCCCACAGCGCCAGAGACCTAGACTTAATCCTGACCTCGGATGCTGCCTGTTTAAAATTTGTACATTCTCCCTGTGACCACGCGGGTTTCCTCGAGGTGTTTGGTTTCATCCCACATCCCAAAGACGTGCAGGTTTGTAGGTTAATTGGCTCCTGCAAAATTGCCCCCAATGTGTAAGGATTGGATAAGAAAGTTGGATAACAAAGAACTATTGTGAACAGATGTTGGTGTGGACTAGGTGGGTAAAAGGGCTTGTTTCCATGCTGTATCTCTAAACTAAGCTAAATTACACACAGTAGAAATCTCAGATGAACAGTCTATTGTTGCGCCAGTTTTGCTATTGTAGCAGCTTTGTGATTCAAATCAAAGCTGGCACAAGAGTAGTTTAAGTTCTTGAAAAATATCTCTCACCCATGATGCCAAGACCTTACTACATACTATGGAAGTATCATTTCAAGGTCATCCTGAAGAAAGGAATTGGCATTTATATGTTCTCTTTCAAGTTTTCAGCATGTCCAAAAGTATTGCAGATCCAATATGATATGTCTGAAGTGTGGCCTTGGTTGTAAGAAAGAAAATGCAGTAACTCAGCAAGTTGTCACACACCGCCATAAAATATGATCAGGAAAATCTGTTTCAGTTGTGATGATGGATAGGGAGATCTTATCCGTTATACTGGGCAAGGTTCCGTTTCTTTCATGTACGACCAATAGAAAAGACTGGGAACTATCAGCAGGTCAGGCTGCAGCTGTGGAAAGAGAAAATGAATTAACATTTCAGGTCAAAGATGCTTCATTAGAAATGAGAAAGAGAAAAAAATCAAGTGAGTTGTAAGTTGCTGGGTGGAAGAGGGTGGAATGATCACACGGAATATCTCTGATAGCATAACATCTAGGTTGCTATGGTGATATTATGTTGATGAGGCTATTTGATTGATATATTAATGAGGGAAGATAATGTGTGTGAGAGAGAGAGAGAGAGAGAGAATAACAAAGGCTTAAGTGTTATATATCATCCTTTGCATGTTGCAAACTACTGGATTCAAACACGAGAACGCCCAGCTCATCCATGCTAAACTAGACATAGTCACATTTACCTAGGTGTGGTCCATATCCCTCCAAAGTTTATGTAGAAAGGAACTGCAGATGCTGGTATAGATCAAAGATAGACACAAAGTGCTGGAGTAGCTCAGCGGGACAGGCAGCATCTCTGGAGAAAAAGGATGGATGAGGGCTCAGGTTGGGACCCTTCTTCAGACAGGAAAACCCGACCCAAAAGGTCACCCATCCTTTTTCTCCAGAGATGCCGCCTGACCCGCTGAGTTACTTCACCACTTTGTGTGTCTCTCCCTCTAAACCTTCCCAATCTGTCTATCTAAACAAATCACTTTTAAACGGTGCAATTGCACCTGCCTCCACCACTTGCTTTTGATAACTCATTTCATATTCACCACTGTTTGTGTGAAAAAACTTTCTCCTCAGGTTCACTTTAAATCTTCCCCCTCTAACTTTAATATCCATATTATATTCCGCAGTTTCAGCTAACTTATTTTCTCTGTTTGATACAAACAGATACAAGCAGGTCCTAATGGGCCAGCTCTGCTGTAGATTATTAATCTGTAATATGAATTTACTTTTTCTCTCTCCTCTGACACGAGTTGATCTGCTGATTAATTTCTACAACTCTGACCTGCATTCAGTTTTTATCTGATAATCTCTCCGTTGCTCTCCCTCTCTCCCACCCTCTCCCCCTCCCTCCCTCACTCCCTTCCTCTCCCTCCCACTCCTTCTCCCTCTCCCCCTCTCCCCACCTCCCTCCCTCTCTTTCTATCTATTTCTCTCTATAACTCTTTCTACCTCTCTCCCTCTCACTTTCTCCCACACCCCCCAATCTCATTAATCTATCAGCAACATATTATCACCATGGCAACCTTGGCTTCAACCAATCGAGGATACTCGTTTTATCCTACCCATCTCTTATAGAAACATAGAAAATAGGTGCAGGAGTAGGCCATTCGGCCTTTCGAGCCTGCACCGCAATTCGATATGATCATGGCTGATCATCCAACTCAGTATCCCGTACCTGGCTTCTCTCCATACCCCCTGATCCCTTTAGCCACAAGGGCCACATCTAACACCCTCTTAAATATAGCCAATGAACTAGCCTCAACTACCTTCTGTGGCAGAGAGTTCCAGAGATTCACCACTCTCTGTGTGAAAAAAGTTTTTCTCATCTCGGTTTTAAAGGATTTCCCCTCTATCCTTAAGCTGTGACCCCTTTTCCTGGACTTCCCCAACATCGGGAACAATCTTCCTGCATCTAGCCTGTCCAACCCCTTAAGAATTTTGTAAGTTTCTGTAAGATCCCCCCTCAATCTTATGAATTCTACTGAGTACAAGCCGAGTCTATCCAGTCTTTCTTCATATGAAAGTCCTAACATCCCAGTAATCAGTCTGGTGAACCTTCTCTGCACTCCCTCTATGGCAATAATGTCCTTCCTCAGATTTGGAGACCAAAACTGTACGCAATACTCCAGGTGTGGTCTCACCAAGACCCTGTACAACTGCAGTAGAACCTCCCTGCTCCTATACTCAAATCCTTTTGCTATGAATGCTAACATACCATTCGCTTTCTTCACTGCCTGCTGCACCTGCATGCCTACTTTCAATGATTGGTGTACCATGACACCCAGGTCTCGTTGCATCTCCCCTTTTCCCTAATCGGCCACCATTTAGATAATAGTCTGCTTTCCTGTTTTTGCCACCAAAGTGGATAACCTCACATTTATCCACATTATACTGCATCTGCCATGCATTTGCCCACTCACCCAGCCTATCCAAGTCACCTTGCAGCCCCCTAGCATCCTCCTCACAGCTAACACTGCTCCCCAGCTTAGTGTCATCCACAAACTTGGAGATGTTGCATTCAATTCCCTCGTCCAAATCATTAATATATAATGTAAATAGCTGGGGTCCCAGCACTGAGCCTTGCGGTACCCCATTAGTCACTGCCTGCCATTGTGAAAAGGACCCGTTTACTCCTACTCTTATAAATCCTCTCTGCAATAGTTTCTATCTTCTCCAATCCTGACAAAAGATGTTTAACTGGAAACATTAATGCTGTTTCTCCTTGCATAGACACTGACTTTCTGAGAGTTTCCAGCATTTTTAGTTGTTTTATTACTAATTTTAGGCATTTTATTTTTTGACTTACTTTCTCATTATTGAGGTTTCATGCAATCTTTAATGGCTACTGGGGTGAGAAAATATGTCCTTGCTTTAAACATTAAAGCAATTGAAACTATTAAAACAACTGCCCAAATTGCCTGCTCAAGTTTCTTGGGGTAGGACTTAAACGTTCTTCTCATGAACTGAGGCGATGTGGCCAAGAGCAAAGATACTAGAGCGGAGCTTCTGGCCAAGAGTGCCCTCCAGCAGTGTTATGTGTAAAACCACATGCGGAAGCTGGATGCAAGTCATGTACATGCATTTCATAATTATGACTCAGAACAAATGTCACACCTCTGAAAGCGTTGTTATTCTGGAAAATCCAGTTTCACATCCTGGCAAACATACAACTGGGTTAGGCACAGAAACAGAGAATGGTTCTTCCATATTCCCAGGAATTTACCAAACTCCTCTGTAAAGGGCCCGTCCCACTTGGGCGTCATTTGCGCGTCATTTACGCAATATCATTTACGCGTCACGACGCACGACGCGCGCGTCGTGATGTGCGCATGGTGCGCATTACGCACGCATGGTACGCATTACGCGCGCATGGTGCGTGGTGACGTAGGCAGTGACACGCGGTCGTGCGCGGCGCCCCAGGATTTTGGGATGCCATCTGCGTGACGTGCAAATGACAGGCCCTTTAGTCATTCCAATGTTGTCGTTCCACTTAATAAATGCTACTCGCGTTATTCCCTTTATCATGTATCTGTGCACTGTGGACGGCTCGATTGTAATCATGTATTGTCTTTCCACTGACTGGTCTGCACGCAACAAAAGCTTTTCACTGTACCTCGCAACATGTGACAATAAACTGAACTCAACGCAACTCAAATTCAATTAAACAACTAATGATAATGTAAAATATGTTGTAAATACACAAGGAACAATTATAGCAAGAAAAGTATGTTAAGTATGTTAATAACTGTATGGGATCCACAGTAGCACAGTGGTAGGTGCTGCCTTACTGCACCAGAGACCCAGCTTCGATCCTCACTACATGTGCTGTCTGTATGGAGTTTGTACGTTCTCCCCGTGACCGATATGGATTTGCTCCAACAGCTCCAGTTTCCTCCCACACTCCAAAAACGTGCAGAGTTGTCAGCGAATTGACTTGGTAAAATTGTAAACTGTCCCAAGTGTGTGTAGGATAGTGCTAATGTGCGGGGATTGCTGGTTGGTGCAGACTTAGTGGGCCGAAGGGCCTGTTTCCGCATTGTGTCTCTGAACTGACCACCGGGTGGTGACAGCAATGGCTGCTTCGCCAACAGCCAGTCTGTCCTTTCCTTCTTTGTGTTTAAATAGTATGTGTTAAATGTATGCTTTTAGTGTTCTTTAGCTTGTTTCATGTGAGGGGTGGGGGGGAAGGTTTGGGGGTTGGGGGAAACATTTCTAACCTCAATGGAGATGCAATTATTTTTTTTCCGTATCGTATCTCTATCCACACTGCGGCCTAACAACGAGGAGTTGGCGGCCTTTGCTGGAAACCGACCTTTGAGAGCTCCACCGCATGGAACCTACTGGACTTTAGCATCGCGGATCCCTAGTCAAAGACCGACATCGGGAACTACAAGCCGCGGGAGTTCCGACCGCCCCGACGTGGGAGTTTCAATTGCCCCGACACGGGGGATTTGACCGCCAGCTGCGGGAGCTTCAATCACCGGCTGCATGGGCTTCGACCGCCCTGATGGATGGTTTGAGTGCCCGGGCCATGGGAGAAATAAAGAGGAAGAAGGTTGGACTTTTTTGCCTTCCGTCACAGTGAGGAATGTGGGGAATCCACTGTGGTGGATGTTTATGTCTACTTTTATGTATTTGTCTGTCTTTCTGGGGGGTTTTTCCGTATGGCTGTAATTCGCATATCACTGAACCTTAATTGGTACACGTGACAATAAAAGTCCTTTAAAATGTTGATCTTTGAACTAAACTAAACTGAACTAAACAAAACTAAACTAAAAACTGCCACTGAACAACTAAAAAAAACCTTTGTTTTATCATGCAAGAAAAAAAGCAAAGGCACCTAAAAGCTGCCAACAGCTGACAAATGAAGCAAGTTTGTTACCTGCCCTGCCACTGTGGTGTACCACAGATAGCTGCCAGGAATAAAGTGGCAGGGGTTTCACAGTCAGACTGAACCTCCTTGCATTGTTTTTTACCTCACCAGCTTTACTGGAGTTACAGTGCAGGCTCGAAGGGCCCAATGACCTTCCCATGTTACAGATGGAGTTCATACGTCTTGCTCACCCTGTGTAGGCTTTGTAGGCACCACTCACCTTTTCCTCAGGAAAGATTACTGAACATTACTCTCCCTTGCCATGGAGGCAGTAATATACAATATGATACGATACGATATGTTAGGATGCAATAGAACTTTATATAACCCATGAGGGAAATTGATCTGCCAGCAGTCATCAAACACAAAATATTTGAAACATGAAATTAAAGTGATGATTGGAAAGGATTGGGGATGTGCAAAGGGAGGGAGGGGGGAGTCAGTCCACCGCATTTATTGAACTTATCAAAAAATGTTAGACACAAAATGCAAGTGTAATTCAGCGGGACAAGCAGCCTCTCTGGAAAGAAGGGATGGATGATGTTTCAGGTCGAGACTCTTCTTCAGACTTCAGAAAAAGTTAACCCGGAGTAAAAATATTAGTTTTTAAATAGCTTTACAATTCTGAAATGCATCTCAATTTATTTTATTTAAAACAGTTTATTAGCATTATTCATTCTTATATTTGACAATTATTTCACATTGGATTGTTTGGAATCCATAGAACCATACATACATGAACAAATAGATCATTTCCAACCATTATTTAACCCACTTTTTTTTCATTAAGATAAGTCTTCAGTGGAATTACTAGACTGAGTAATCAAATAGTCTTTTCATTGATTTCATTTGTGTGAGAGTACTTACAATGCCACCTTTGGTAATGAGGGAAGCATTTTGAATAAGACCAGGGAAAGTCAGAAAATACTTCAGACATTTTCAGTAAATGAGGTAAAATCTATGCAGTGTGTAAGAGGAATACTATAGGAGAGAAGGGAATTTTTCTTCCCATTTTTCTTTGAAGCAAATAAGAAACTATTCAATGATTCAATTATATTTCATAGGTAGACAAAAAATGCTGGAGAAACTCAGCGGGTGAGGCAGCATCTATGGAGCGAAGGAATAGGTGACATTTCGGGTCGAGATCCTTCTTCAGACTGATGTGGGGGTGGGGGGAGGGGGCGGGAAGAAGAAAGGAAGAGGCGGAGACTGGGCTGTGGGAAAGCTGGGAAGGGGAGGGGAAGGAGGGAGAAAGCAAGGACTACCTGAAATTGGAGGTCAATGTTCATACCTTTGGGGTGTAAACTGCCCATTGGAGAAGTCAATGTTCATACTGCTGGGGTGCAAACTGCCCATTGGAGAAGTCAATGTTCATACTGCTGGGGTACTTCATTGTCATATGTATCCAGATACAGTGAAATTATTTGTTTTTGTGTACAATCCTGTAAAATCACACAAAGAGTCGCCACATTTCTGACGCATACAAAAATTCAAAGGTTCTTGGTAGTCTTATCTTCTCGCAGGCCAGGCTCGGCTCGGCATGCCAAGAGAATTATTTGATCACATATTCCTCTTGGTTTCACTTTAATGCATTGGTAAGTTTAAATAACATTTCTTATGGTTTGGGGGGGGGGAGGGGAATCTCTTCCTCCAATCTAGAATTTGATGATAGTGTTTTCTATCCCTACTGCTTGAATTTCTATTTGGGTCAATTTGTGATATTCATCTAGGGGAAATTTGGTGGGAGTGCATTAAATTCAATGTTCATAATTTGCGATCATTGTTTGAACCTTTACTCAATTATAAATTTCTACTGGGCGACTGGGGGACATATTTTTGATTGAAGATATATTACATACAATATATTTTCAGTATATATTATATAAATGATAATGGTAAAAAAAAGGCCAGAACAAAACAGGGCCGGCAACAGACGACCAAGGAAGGGTGCAGCCCATAATGGGCCATTGTTGGCTGAGGAAGACGTGATAATGAAGGGATAGAAAGATGTGAACAGTGAGTGGTAGGAAGACTCGGGCGAGGGAGGGAGGGAGAGAGGGGGGGAGGGAGGCGACAGATCGGTTAGGTTAACAATAGCTTGAAATTGTCTGATTTAAAGGCAGGGATACTGCACATTGGAAAGCAATTCTTAAGCAATTTTACAATTTATATTTTATTATATTAAGTAAAATTTCCCTGGTATGAAAAATTGAAATATTTGTATTCTCTTTCTTTCTTTTCCTTTTATATAGGTCCTGCCTTTCTCTGCACCTACAGAATTTTTTGCCTGTAGAATTTTCCAAAGTCGTTAATGGTACTGCTCTTCAAGTGGTCACAATGAAGGAAGTGACAAAGATTTAGAGTCAATTAATTCTCCGGCTTCCTTCCTGCCTTGAAAAGTATCTACTGTTCCTTGCTACTCTGAGACGCAAGCAAAAACCACACATTCACTTAATGACACACTTCACTGCTACCACAATAACTCATCTATTATATTTACAGGGTTTTTTTCAAAGAGAGCACTTTAAGAAGATTCTGCGCAATTAGGCATTAATTCAGATTCTTATTAAAATTAAATAAATGCAAAAATTCCAGAAAATCTAATTTACCGTAAGAATTACATTGAAACTTTAATTTCACTCATTCTTGCACTCCTGCTGCTCTTTGGTTTTACATTTGCAGCCAAAATGCAATGCAATGCGGGAATAAAATATGTCTGTTCTATTTCAGAAATTCCAGCCTGCTATACATTTTTATTTCTGTACCCTGGGTGCCAACTAAAGCAAAAGCAAAACTTGTGGCATTACCTGTGGCTTTGTTTGGCTGACCCAGCTCTGCTCAGGAGCAAAAAGTCCTTGCAAGAAAAATATTGGTGTGGAAACAGTTGAAAGAAAATAAAATGAATTGGAATGGAGACCATGGCATCAGATGGACTTGGATCCACTAGAAAATAAGGTAACTAATAAAGGGATAGGTGATGATAGGAAACGTCACATGTTCCTCCTTCAGAGATGATGTCTGACCCATTGAGTTATTCCAGCTCTTTGTGTCTATCTTCGGTTTAAACCAGGATCTGCAGTTCCTTAGATAGACACGAAAAGTTGGAGTAACTCAGCGGGACAGGCAGCATCTCTGGAGAGAAGGAATGGGTCTGCAATTCCTTCCTGCACAGCTAGTAAAGGGACATATACCACTTATTACATTAAATTAATGAAAAATGCGATCAGGTAATTTTCCAGATATTTTAGTTGATATCCTTTAGATCATTGTCTGTGTAATCTATCGGCAGTGCCAACATCTTAGAAAATCATCTACAAAGTGTGCTCCAAACATTTCTGTCACTGGAACAATGTATTCAACACAAAAGGCAAGAAATTGCCAGACTATTGTCATATCCAATCTATTGTCATATCCAATGCAAATGGGAGAAGTTTTGAGCAATATCTTCAAGTATAAAACGTCATATTAAAAAGGAAAATTCAAAGGTGAACAAAATCATCTTTCTTTCAAAGATTATTTGCCTATTTATTTACGTAAGGAATTATCTCAAATTGCAGGTCTTGTAATGGTTAGATGGAAATTTGTACACTTCTGTGAAAAGCATTTGAAAAATCCTAGCTATTTTGCAAGTAAGAAAGTATTTTTTGTAGTTTTGCATTGTATTTTGCATGCCCTTGCCATAACAAATGCCAATAGTATAATTTCTTCTTCACACTAAATGTCAAACATTGGTATTTTGCAATCAAAGATAACTTTGGAGCACATTTTGCAAGAAGAAAGGTAGATTAGGAAATGATCTATTAATGTTTATACATAGAAATCATGACACTACATAAATCATCACATATCTTCCTCCCCCACTGGCATTTCATAATAACAATAATAATTCAATAATTATTTCAACTGTGACTTCAACAGAACTGCATTGCTTTGCAGTCACATTATCCTTTATTCTGCAAAATCCCAAATAACATGTGTTCAGTTTAGTTTATTATCATGTGTACCGAGGCACAGTGAAAAGCTTTTGTTGCGTGCTATCCAGTCAGAGGAAAGACAATACATGATTACAATCGAGTCAGTTACAGTGCATAGATACATGATAAGGGAATAACATTTAGTGCAAGGTAATACCAGCAAAGTGCAATCAAAGACAATCCAAGGGTCACCAGTGAAGTAGATAGCAATTCAGAACTGCTCTCCAGTTTTGGTAGGATGATTCAGTTGTCTGATAAAGTTGGGAAGAAACTGTCCCTAAATCTGGAGGTGTGCGTTTCGCACTTTGTGACAAGTCTCAACTATCATTAAAAGTTTAAATTGAACTTAAAGTATAAATTGATTCATTTTACACCATTTTAATCTCCAATCCATGTGAGTGCAGGTGTTTGGTAAATTCAAATTATAAAATTAATTGACATTCATATTTTTGTTGCAACTTGTGTAATTCTACACGTTGGACAAAATAGTATGCGGCTAGTATGGCTACAAAATTGTGCTGCATTTTTTGTAAGTCACATTTTGGAGTAGGTTCATTACTTATGTTTCACCCAGTTTTCTCATGCCTGGGACGGAATTTCAAATGCAGTAACAAACATCCAGACCTTCACTTAAATAGTCTCACATTCACACTCTGTGAGTATTGGCAAGGTCATTCCCCTTGGTGGTATTATAGGAAAACCTGATCTGGCTACCACAAGGTATTTCCAGACTAATGCTACTGCTGTTGGCACTCAGCAATGGCCATGCCTGCAAGTCCCAGATGACTCTTTTTCTCCCAGGTTCAGCGGTAATAGCTGTAATTTTAACTGACTGCGTCAATGAGGAATCCCACAAGATTAAATTTGGTCTAAACAGTACCTACTATTGCTCCCCAATGATTTTAAAGATCAGTAGAATTGTGCTTACACTATTGCCCCTAATTTTATTCATATCCTAAAGATTCATTAGGTCAAATTGGCTCTTTTCAATGCTTCTAAACTTAGGTTAGGTTAGGTTAAGTTTGTTATTGTCACGTGTACTAAGGTACAGTGAAAAGCTTTGTTTAACATGCAATCCAGTGACATTATCCATATAATTAAAGGTCTAATCTTGACCACTTCCTGTTTATGCTGTATATTGATTTTAGAAAAAAACGCTACCACTTATGGTTGCGATTTCTGGCCATCTTACTCAGAGTCCCCCTCCGCTCATCAAGTGCAGAGGATTTTTCCCATCAATGAAAAATAAAAGAATTATTAGTGTTTAAAAAATGTTGAGATACTCTCTCCTGTCAATCACCGCCATGAAGGCCACACCCCTTCCGGGGTATGGACGGAGAAGCTATAAAACCCGGAAGTCTGGACATGGCTCTTATGCAAGCGAGAGGTCACGACTCTCAGTCTGAGCTGTGAATCTACAGAACACTTAGTGTCTACTGACCTGTGAGTGCCCTTTATGTTTTTAAACTGTGGCTTTTGCAACTATGGCTGTTAAAATGTGTTGCTGTTGAAATGTGTGGCTATTGAAATGTGTGGCTATTGAAATGTGTGGCTATGGCATTGTGTGGCTATTGAATTGTGTGGTTATTGAAACTGTGCGGCTATTGAAACTGTGTGGCTATTGAAACTGTGTGGCTATTGAAACTGTGTGGCGTTTGCAACTGTGTGGCTATTGCAACTGTGTGGCTATTGCAACTGTGTGGCTATTGCAACTGTGTGGCTATTGCAACTGTGTGGCTATTGCAACTGTGTGCCTTTTGCAACGGTGCCTTTTGCAACTGTGGCTTTTGTAACTGTGGCTTTTGCAACTGTGGCTTTTGACAGCGATATGGAGTTGGTCAGTAGCACTAAGTTCCTGGGGGTGCAGATCACTAACAGTCTGACCTGGTCAAATAACATCACATCAATAGTTAAGAGAGCGCAGCAGTATTTGCACTTTCTGCCCCGGATGAGAAGAGCTCACCTCCCCCATCCCGTCTTCACCACTTTCTACAGAGGCACCATAGAAAGTATTCTGACCAGCTGCATCTCTGTCTGGTTTGGGAACTGTAAACCCTCCGACTGGAAGTCCGTGCAGAGAGTGGTGAGAACGGCTGAAAAAATCATCGGGACTTCTCTCCCCTCAATTGGGGACATTGGGAGCAAACATTGCTTGTCTAACACCAGCAGTATTATAAAGGACCCCACACATCTCCATCATGGACTGTTCACTCTGCTGCCCTCGGGGGAAAGATATCGTAGCTTAAGGAGCAGAACATCAAGGTTTTGCAACAGCTTCTTCCCACGAACCATCAGACTCTTGAATGCCATGTAAATGGGCCACCAACATTATCTATTTTATCTTTTTATCCATTTTATCTTTTTATCCATTTTATCCTTCTGTTTATTTTTGTGTTGCACAGGGAGCGAAATGCAACGGATTTTTGTTTAGAATATCATATATCAATGTATTTCTAAATGACAATAAAGTTTTGATTGATTGATTGATTGATTGATTGATTGATTGATTGATTGATTGATTGATTGATTGATTGATTGATTGATTGATTGATTGATTGATTGATTGGAAAAACATTGTAAAAGTCCCTCTCATTTTGTGATTTCCGTTTAGTGGACAGGTCACGCTGATTGCATCATTTCCGCTGAGTGTAGACGTCGTGCTGAATGCGGGAATGTTGCTGACTGCGGAAGGCTCAAAGTGGAGACGCCGTGCTCAGCCGTTTGAGTATTCAAAAAAGTTTACTGCCATATATATGGTGAGCGTGTGTGTGTCTTTGTGTTTGTGTTTAAGTGTGTGTGAGTGTCTTTGTGTGTGTGTGAGTGTCTGTGTGTGTTTGTGTGTTTCTGTGTGAGTGTGTGTCTGTGTCTGTGTCTGTGTGTGAGTGTCTGTGTATGTGTGTGTGTGTGCGCTGTGTCTGTCTGTGAGTGTGTCTGGCTGTGCGTGTGTCTGGTTGTAAGTGTGTGTGCGTGTGTCTGTGTGTGTGTCTGTCTGTCTGTGTGTGTGTCTGTCTGTGTGTGTGTGTGGCTGTGTGTGTCTGTGTGAGTGTCTGTGTGAGTGTATGTGTATGTGTGTGAGTGTCTGTGTCCGTCTGTGTGTCCGTCTGTGTGTCTGTCTGTGTGCCTGTCTGTGTGTCTGTCCGTGTGTCTGTCTGTGTCTGTGAGTGTGTGTTTGTGTGAGTGTGTGTGTGTCGGTCTATGTGTATGTCGGTCTGTGTGTGTGAGTGTCGGTGTGAGTGTCTGTGTGAGTGTCTGTGTGAGTGTGTGAATGTCAGTGTGTGCGTGTGTGTGTGTGTGTGTGTGTGTGTGTGTGTGTGTGTGTGTGTGTGTGTGTGTGTGTGTGTGTGTGTGTGTGTGTGTGTGTGTGTGTGTGTGTGTGTGTGTGTGTGTGTGTGTGTGTGTGTGTGTGTGTGTGTGCACTGCTTGAAATGCTGTGAATTTGGATTTGCTGGCCTGCACTCCACTTGGAGTGCTGTGAGGTGGGACTTGCAGCCTGCACTCCGCTTCAAGTGCTGTGAGATTGGATTTGCAGGCCTGCACTGAATGATGAATTTTGAGGTAAATTCTCAGATTTTCTTTGTTAAAATGTGACCGCTCAATCTCTCTATATTAAAATTTAAATTGTCTTTTTTTATATCAACAGCAAAGAGCCATCAAGAGGCAGTGAGCAGCAGAACACAACAAGAGACACAACAAGAAAGAACTTAATAAATCTCATCTTTAACATTTAAATTGTTGTTATATTTTAAGAGTCATTCACATTTTAAACTTTAAAAAATCCTTTTTCCAATTGCCATGCCTGCATGTTCTTCATCACAATGGGAACCTAATAGGCAGGAATGGCTGCGCTGTCGGAGAGCCACTAAGAGTGCATGGGAGGGGAGGTTGACGGGAGATGGACTGAATGCGTGGGGGGAGGGGAATGGCAAGGAGCAGAGTGGGGGGGGGGGAGGTGAAGGTTTAGGGGTGACTGAGTGAACTGCCACCACACCAGCCATGAGTGACTGGCCTGCCAGCCCACCAGTTGTAAGTGACTAAAGTGCCAGCCCACCAGCCATGACTTAGTGAACTGCCAACCCACCAGCCATGACTCACTGAAATACAAGCCCAAGAATCCATTCAGTCCACAATATCCATACTAGCCCTCTGGAAACCAGTCCCTTCAGCACACAAAACCCACACTAGCGCTACAGAAAGCCCCCCCCCCCCCTATACACAAGTACAATCAAGTCAAACCCAAGTAAAATGGCATGGCATGGTGGCACAATGGTAAAATTTCTGCATTACTGCGTCAGAGACCCTGGTTCAATCCTGACTATGGGTGCTGTCTGACCGGACCGGTTTATATGTTCTTCCCGTGACCACATGGGTTTTCCCCGGATGCTCCAGTTTCCTCCCACATTCCAAAGACGTACATGTGTAGATCTGAAGATATCTGAAGAAGGGTCTCATCCCGAAATGTCACCCATTCCTTCTCTCTAGAGATGCTGCCTGTCCCACTGAGTTACTCCAGCAGTTTGTGTCTATTTTCAGGTTTGTATGTTAATTGGCTTCAGTAAATATGGTAAATTGTCTCTAGTGTGTAGGATAGTGCAAGTGTCTGGGGATCGCTAGTCAGCACAGACTCGGTGGGCCAAAGGGCCTGCTGATCCATGCTCTATCTTTAAACTGTACTAAACTGAACTAATCTACAATCCTTGGCCAAGGTGAGATTTGTTAATTTACTGAAGAGCAGAAATAAGGCTCAGAAATAGACTGTGAGGTCTAGCATGACATCATTCAGGTATTGTACAATACCATTGAACACATATGAAGGAGAAGTAAGCTTTAACACCAATTCATATTAAACTCACTTTGTTCATGTCATAGAATAAATCTGATCCTTGTATGTCTCATTAGAATGGGTTACAATTCATGTTTCATCACCAATGGATTTAACAAATAGAGCTGATCTTATCTATCTTTCTATCTATCTATCTATCTATCTATCTATCTATCTATCTATCTGTCTGTCTGTCTGTCTGTCTGTCTGTCTGTCTGTCTGTCTGTCTGTCTGTCTGTCTGTCTGTCTGTCTGTCTGTCTGTCTGTCTGTCTGTCTGTCTGTCTGTCTGTCTGTCTGTCTGTCTGTCTGTCCATCTATCCATCTATCCATCTATCCATCTATCCATCTATCCATCTATCCATCTATCCATCCACCCACCCATCCATCCATCCATCCATCCATCCATCCATCCATCTTTAAAATTCTGTGTGTGCGTATGTGTGTGTGTGTGTTTCTGCCTGTCTTGTGGGTGCCAGCCTTTGATTCGTAGCTACGCCAACACCACACGCAAAAAGATTTTTTCCATTTCGGTAGAGATCTCACTTTTCATTCCAAGTATCCACTACTGATTAAATTTTGTCGTGTTTATGTACACATTTTTAATAAAATCCTTCTTCCACCCCCATCCCCCCCCCCCCCCCCCCCCCCCCCACCCACCCCAAAATTTTGAAATGTTAAAAAAAAAACAGCTCTCACCCATACAATGTTGGTGAACGTTCCATCATGTGATGTCACAATGCCCAATGCTTACAGATGTCCAATCGGAATGGACCCATTTACATATGCCTTTGCCGCAGCCCCAGACCCTCCCCCCACCCCCGCAGCCTGTGTCGAAGCGCGTCATCATGTGTGTGGGAATAGAGAAAGAGGAGTGGGGGTGATAGGGAATGGGGAACAGATGGACTGTCCCTACCCCTCCCCCTTCCACTCTCCCTCCGCACTATTTCCCCCCTCTCCCCCCATCCCTCTCCCCCTCCCTCCACACACTTCCCCCTCCCTCCCTTACTCCATCTCCCTCCTCCCCTCCCTCCCCCATCCCTCCCCCCCTCCCCGCACCTCTCTCTCCCCCTCCCCCATCCCTCTCTCCCCCCTCCCTCATCCTCTCTCCTCCCCCTCTCCATCTCCCTCTCCTCACCCCTCTCCCTCTCCTCCCCCTCCTCCTCCCACCCCATCCCTATCACCCCCACCCCCCTTCCCTCTCCCCCCTTCCCTCCCCCACCCCCTCTTCCACCACTCCCCCTACCCCTCCCTCCCCACTCTTCCACTTCTCTCCCCTTTACCCCACCCCTCTCCCACCCCTCTCTCGCCCCCTCCCTCCCCTCCCTCTCCCCTCTCTCCCCCACCACTTCCACCTACCCCTCTGACCCTCTTCCACCACTACCCCTACCCCTCTCCCCCTCCCTCCCCACTCTCCCACTTCTCTCCCCCCTCCCCTTCCACTCTCCCTCCCCACTCTTTCCCCTCTCTCCCCCCACCCCTCTCCTTCCTCCCCTCCCTCCCCCATCCCTCCCCCCTCCCCCACACCTCTCTCCCCACCCCATCCCTCTCCTCCCCCTCCCCCTCCCCCACCCCTCTCTCCTCCACCTCTCCATCTCCCTTTCCTCACCCGTCTCCGTCTCCCCCCCACTCCCCTTCCCTCTCCCCCCACCCCTACCGCGTCTCCCTCATCCCCCCCTCCCCACACCTCTCCTCCCCCTCCCCCTCCCCCATCCCTCTCTCCTCCCCCTCCCCCACCCCTCTCCCCCCTCCATCTCCCTCTAAGCACCCCTCTCCCTCTCCTCCCCCTCCTCCTCCCACCCCCATCCCTCTCTTCCCCACCCCCTTCCCTCTCCCCACACCTCCCCATCTCCCTTCCCTCTCCCTTCCCACTCTTCCCCCTCTCTCCGCTCTCCCCCTCCCTCCACACTCTTCCCCCTCTCCCTCCTCCCTCCCCTCCATCCTCCCGTCCCTCCTCCCTCCCCTCCCACGCCCTCTTTCCCCCCTCCCCCACCCTCTCTCACCCCCTCCCGCACCCCTCTCTCCTCCTCCCTTTCCCCCCTCTCTCCCCTCTCCCTCTCTCCTCACCCCTCTCCCTCCTCCCCTCCCACGCCAACCCCCACCCCTCTCTCCCCACTCTCTCCCCCCACCTCTCCCTCCTACCCATCTCTGCCTCTTTCACCACTCCCCTTAACCCTCTGCCCCTCTTCTGCACTCTTATCCTCCCCCCTCCCTCACCACTATTCCCCCTCTCTCCCCCCTACCCCTCTCCCCCTCCCATCCCACTCTTCCCCCGCCCCCTACCACTCTCCCCCTCCCTCCACACGCTTCCCCCTCTCCTCCTCCTTCCCCTCCCTCCTCCCCCTCCTCCCTCCTCCTCCCTCTCTCCCCCTTCCCCCACCCTCTCCCCCTCCTCCCCCACCCCTCTCTCATCCCCTCCCCCACCCCACTCTCCTCCTCCCCTTCCCCCCTCTCTCCCCCCTCTCCATCTCCCTCTCCCTCCTCCCCTCCCCCCCTCTCCCCACCCCTCTTCACCCCCATCTCCCCCCCGCCCCCTTCCCCTCTTTCTTGCACCACTCCCCACTACCCCTCTCCCACCTCCCTCCTCGCCTCCCTCCCTGTCTCCCCCTCCCCCCACCTGTGTGTTTGGGGGGTGGTTAGTGTGAGTGTGATGCCGCACCCCCCCCCCCCCCCCCCCCCCCCCCCCCCCGCAAACACGCGTTTGGGAAACAGACCCAACGTTTAGTCTAGTTACCCATAAAAAGCTATTAGGGGACTAATGGTCAACAGACTGGAAAAAAGATCAAAGTGCAATTATGACCATGTTTATCAGGTCAAGGCTGTTATCTGGTGCCTCACTGTAGCAAGAGTGCAATGTACAGTAAAATATATTTAACAGAATGCAAACTGCATTATATAACCAGATAACATTGTGTCTCGGTTTTCTTACATTTGAACCAATAATTATTTTCATACTGGCACAAAGGAAGCATTTCTTCATTACAACAGATCTTAATAGAAAATTGTGGGCAAAATGAAAAACAAAAAGCTGTTTATTCATCCCACATAAAAAGGAAAGTTCACAGTTTGAGCAGAAGGCTGATTACACTTCAAAGGTCTCATTCATATTTGACCTGAAAATTAGAAGAAAGTATTCCTAAATGAAAGAGATCATGGAAAATATTGGCCTTTGGATTGAATACTCTTCACGATTTTGTTCTCTGCTCAACAAAACATCCACTCATCCTTGGTCTGAATAGCATCATGTGCTCACGATTCGCTCTTTATCAATAATTTCCAAATCTTGATGCAAAGGCGAGACATAGGTGCACTTTGTCACTCCCTGGGTCTTCAGGCAACCCAGAACCCCTCGTGATTCCATGTGCTTGCACCGTTTGCAACTCCTAGCACTAGAGAAAAACAATGTGGTTTCTCTCCCATGAATATAGCACATTATGATATCCATGTACTGCAACCAGCAGCAAGCTTACTGGCATTGATTACATGGTGTGCCTACAATGTACAGAGACTAAAAAGTTCAGAGTAACTTTGATCTTGACTCCAGGCAACCCAGACTAGCCCACACACGTTTATGCTGGAACACTGTCTAGAGTAACGTATAGATTTGTGTACCCTCTTGACTTCAAAAACCTTAGTTTTCAGATATTCTGCTTCTTGGAGAACTGGCAGTGGGATCTATAACTTTTGGTGGTGGAGGTCTATGAATATGAACTCTTTGTCCCCATTTTCTGGATCCAAAACATGTCTGTTCATGTGTGTTGGCCCATATATTGCAAGACAGGAACTCACACGACAAAGACAAGAAATTACAGTCCCAATAACATGAATAAAACATATTATGATATCCATATCCGGCGCCCAGCAGCAAGCTTAATGGTAGATAGACGCAAAAAGCTGGAGTAACTCAGCGGGTCAGACGCCTGAAGAAAAGGAATAAGTGACCTTTCAGGTCAAGATCTCTCCTCAGACTGAGAGTCAGGGGATAGGGAAACGAGAGATATAATGGTGTTATATAGAGATATAGAATAAATGGATGAAAGATATGCAAAGATGTAATGGCGATAAAGGAATCAGACCATTGTTAGCTGTGGGCAAGGTTAAAACGAGTTGCAGCCAATGAGACACAATATGACAACAGGCTTAATGGTATTGATTACTTGGCACTGCCAAGGGGTGGCACGGTGACACAGTGGTAGAGTTGCTGCCATACAGCACCAGAGACCCGGGTTTGATCCTGACTACGGGTGCTGTCTGTACAGAGTTTGTGCGTTGTCAATGTGATCTGCGCTGGTTTTCTCCGGGAGCTCTCGTTTCCTTCCACACTCCAAAGACGTATAGGTATGTCGGCTAATTGGCTTGGTAAAATTGTAAATTGTCCCTATTGTGTGTCGGCTGGTGTTAGTGTGCAGAGATCGCTGGTCGGCGTGAACTCGGTGGGCCGAAGGGCCTGTTTCCGCGCTGCCTCTAAACTAAACAAAACTGTACTAAACATTGTGCATGCTATTCATGTTTTGAGAGTAGATCTGAATTCTTTTTTTAATTAAGCATAGATTTATTCATGCAATTGGGGTTTTTTAGGCATGCGTGTAACTAGTTTCATTGGTTAATAAAAACATATTTTCCTGAAACCAATCCAAAAATAATTGTACCATCACTGTAAGGCACCCCTTCCAAAATGTTTTGTGGCAATGATTTCTGAAAGTATGAGCCAAGAATTTCCACAAGTTCTTGGCCTGATCTGTAAAATAATCTTCAAAGTAAACAAATGAACGTTAAAGATTTAAATAAAATGGTTTCCACTATATACAGTGCCCTCCATAATGTTTGGGACAAAGACCCATCATTTATTTATTTGCCTCTGTACTCCACAATTTGAGATTTGTAATAGAAAAAAAATCACACGTGGTTAAAGTGCATTGTCAGATTTTATTTAAAGGTTTTTTTATACATTTTAGTTTCAGCATGTAGAAATTACAGCTGTGTTTATACATCGTTCCCCCATTTCAGGGCACCATAATGTTTGGGACACATGGCTTCACAGGCATCTGTAATTGCTCAGGTGTGTTTAATTGCCTCCTTAATAACATAGAAACATAGAAACATGGAAAATAGGTGCAGGAGGATGCCATTCGGCCCTTCGAGCCAGCACCGCCATTCATTGTGATCATGGCTGATCGTCCCCTATCAATAACCTTAATATACTTAATGCAGGTATAAGAGAGCTCTCAGCACCTAGTCTTTCCTCTAGTCTTTCTATCAACTTTAGAATCTTTTATTGCTGTTTATCAATTATCAACATGAGGGCCAAAGTTGTGCCAATGAAAGTCAAAGAAGCCATTATGAGATTGAGAAACAAGAATAAAACTGTTAGAGATATCAGTCAAACCCTAGGCTTACCAAAATCAACTGTTTGGAACATCATTAAGATGAAAGAGAGCACTGGTGAGCTTACTAATCGCAAAAGGACTGGCAGGCCAAGGAAGACATCCACAGCTGATGGCAGAAGAATTCTCTCTATAATAAAGAAAAACCCCCAAATCCCCAAAATGTTTTCCACCATATACAGTGACATCTAGAATGTTTGGGACAAAGACCCATCATTTATTTATTTGCCATTGTACTCCACAATTTGAGATTTGTAATTAAAAAAATCACATGTGCTTAAAGTGCACATTGTCAGATTTTAATAAATGCCAATTTTATAAATGTTGGTTTCACCATGTAGAAACTACAGTATTGATTATACATACTCCCCCCATTTCAGGGCACCATAATGTTTGGGACACAGCAATGTCATGTAAATGAAAGTAGTTCATGTTTAGTATTTTGCTGCATATCCTTTGCATGCAATGATTGCTTGAAGTCTGCAATTCATGGACATCACCAGTTGCTGGGTGTCTTCTCTGGGGATGCGCTGTGAGGCCTGCATTACAAGCTTATGCTTGTTTTGGGCACAAGTCCCCTTCAGTTTTCTCTTCAGCATATAAAAGGCATGCTCAATTGGGTTCAGATCGGGTGATTGACTTGGCCACTCATGAATTAACCATTTTTTAGTTTTGAAAAACTCCTTTATTGCTTTAGCAGTATGTTTGGGATCACTGTCTTACTTTGACACTCAAAATTGAGCTTAGGTTCATTCTGTTTCCATTAATTATCCTTCAGATGTTTCTACAACGATTTAAATTAAATTGATTGGACATGATTTGGAAAGGCACAGATCTGGGGAAGGGTATAAAACAATTTCTACAGCATTGCAGGTCCCGAAGAGCACAGTGGCCTCCGTCCTTCTTAAATGGAGAACTTTGGAACCACCAGGACTCTTCATAGAGCTGGCCACCCGGCCAACCTGAGCAATCGGGGGAGAAGGGTCTTGGTCAGGGAGGTGACCAAGAACCCGATGGTCACTCTGACAGAGCTCCAGACTTCCACTGTGGAGATGGGAGAACCTTCCCACTCCTCAGTAAAAGGCACATGTCAGCCCGCTTAGAGTTTGCCAAAAGGTTTATTTTCTCTGGTGCTCTGGTCTGATGAAACTAAGATTGAACTCTTTGGCCTGAATGCCAAGCGTCACGTCTGGATGAAACCAGGCACTGCTCATCACCTGGCCAATACCATACCTACGGTGAAGCATGGTGGTGGCATGCTGTGGGGATGTTTTTAGCGGCAGGAACTGGTAGATTAGTGAGGATCGATGGAAAGATGAACGAAGCAAAGTACAGAGAGATCCTTGATGATAACCTGCTCCAGATCGTTCTGGACCTCAGATTGGGGTGGACGATCACATTCCAACAGGACAATGACCCTAAGCACACAGCCAAAGGCAATGCAGGAGTGGCTTTGTGACAGGTCTGTGAATGTAATTGAGTGGCCCATCCAGAGCCCGGACTTGAACCTGATTGACTATCTCTGGAGGGACCTGAAAATAGCTGTGCATCGAAACTCCCCATCCAACCTGACAGAGCCAGAGGATCTGCAGAGAACAATGGGAGAAATTACCCAAATACAGGTGTGCCAAGCTTGTAGCGTCATACCCAAGAAGACTTGAGGCTGTAATCGCTGCCAAAGGTGCCTCAACAAAGTACTGAGTAAAGGGTCTGAATACATATATAAATATGATATTTCAGTTATTTATTTTTAATTAATTTGCAAACATTTCTAAACAACTGTTTTTGCTTCTTCATTCTGGGGTTTTATTTGTAGATTGATGACTAAAAAAAATGAATTTAAACCATTTAAAAAATAAGTCTGTAACATAACAAAATGTGTAAAAAGTGAAGGGGTCTGAATACTTTCTGAATGCACTATGTTTTTGCACTTACTCACTCCCACATATTTACTGTGAACGTTCCCATCAATTTATCATCAAGTAACTGGCCCTAGTTTATATTTATGAAAATAAGTTGGTTTTTTGGGGGGGTTTTTAAATCCGCTTTACCCCAACTCTAAGTGTTTCACACTTGCTCTATTTTTGTCCTTTGTGGAAATTTTGTTCAATGTAGCGCACTTAATACTGCTGCCTCAAATGTTCTTCCATTGTCATCTTATCCATTTATCCAGGTCCACTCTCTAAAACTAAATACATTTCCATTCCATCTACTCTTAGTTTTGATATATGTTGCATAAAAATATTCTCTTAAATGCTTTCCAAGAGCTTAACACCTTTTATACCTATTAATCCTGCTGCTCTTCCAGTCAATTGTCTGGAAACACTCATATGAATCAGTCACAAGAGTAACCGGTTCAGCTCTCTGAACCTGCTGCCAATTGTCGATATCCTCCAATAGTCGTCTTATTTCCATTGAACTTCTCAGGAACTTGCTTTCTTATTTGCACTTCTCTGCCTCCCATTATCTGCCAACCAATGAAACACACAAAGCAATGTAATTGTTCTGTCTTTATTCTTGAGTTGTTGATCTTTCTATATTATTACTAGACTAAGTGGGACCTGTTGGGTCCCAGCATCACACGGGAGGGCTGGTCTCCCAATGCAACATTCCACCTCTCCACCAATTCCAATATTGGTGGCATGTGGAGGGGGGGGGGTGCTTTCTGGAGCACTAGTATGGGTGTTGTGGGCTGAAGGGACTGGTTTCCAGAGGGCTAGTATGGACATTTTGGGCCGTATGGATTCTTGGGCTGGCAGCTCAGTCACTCAAGCCTGGCGTGCTGGCAGCTCACTCACTCACAGTTGGCGGGCTGGCAGTTGACACGGCTATTCCTTGATATTCCATTTCAAGCAGAGTGCAAGGCCACCAAATTAAAATACAGTTTCATACCATTTCAAGCAGGGTGCAAGGCCACCAAATTCAAGTGCAGTTTCAAACCATTTCAAGCCGGGTGCAAGGCCACCAAATTCAAGTGCAGTTTCATACCATTTCCAGCTGGGTGAAACCACCACAAAACCACATAGAACACCACAAAACACCACACTCACAGTTTAGTAGATATTCACTATGTTCAGTTGATTCACAGCTCAGACAGAGTCGTGACCTCTCTCTCCCCAATCTTGCAGAGACTGAGCCACGCCCACACTTCCGGGTTTTATAGTCCCTCCCCCCTTCCACTGGAAGGGGCATGACCTTCATGGCGTGATTGACAGGAGAGAGAATCTCAACATTTTTTAAACATTAATAACTCTTTTATTTTTCATCGATAGAAAAAATACTCTGCACCTGATGAGCGGAGGAGGACTGAGTAAGATGGCCAAAAATCACAGTCATAAGTGGTAGCGTTTTTTCTAAAATCAATAGAAAGTGCAAACAGGAAGTGGACAAGTTTAGACTTTTAATTATAAGCTTTTTCAAACAAACCACCACCACCACATTTGCTTAGTTTTGTCAAACCAACCACCGCCACCACATTTGCTTTGCTTTTTCAAACCAACCACCACCACATTTGCTTTGCTTTTTCAAACCAACCACCACCACATTTGCTTTTTCAAACCACATTAAGGGCACTCACAGGTCAGTAAATCCACTCACAGTTTAGTAGACATGTGTTCAGTGTTATTCACCGCTCAGACTGAGAGTCGTGACCTCTCGCTCCCACATCTTGCAGAGACTGAGGTAGTCCACACTTCCGGTGTTTATAGTCCCTCCCCCATCCCACCGGAAGGGGTGCGGCCTTCATGGCGCGATTGACAGGAGAGAGAATCTCAACATTTTTCAAACATTAATAAGTCTTTTATTTTTCATCGATGCGAAAAAATCCTCTTGCCCTGCGCAGCGGAGTGGGACTGAGTAAGATGGCCAAAAATCACAGCTGTAAGTAGTAGCGTTTTTTCTAAAATCAATATGCAGTGCAAACAGGAAGTGGTCAAGATCTGAGTTTTAATTATATAGATGATGTTGATCTATCTATATTATCCGTTGTCACAGCAGTAATTGGTTGCTTCACCAATATTGCTGCACACACACTATTTCCCCATCCCTCTTCTCGATCTCATGTAATAACTGTGTAACCAGGAATGTTGAGCTCCCACTCCTACTCATTTTCAAGCCATGTTTCAGTAATAACTATAACTTTATTAACTTTCACATACAACTTCATACTTCCTGTGCTCCTTCAGTTCACCGCCTTTATTTCTGAGATTCATTGCTTTAAAGAATATACCATCAAAGCACAGTAGCACAGCTGGTAGAGCTGACGTCTCATAGTGCCAGAGACCTAGGGTCGATCCTGACCTTGGGTGTTGTCTGTGTGGAGTTTGCACGTTCTCCCTGTAGCTCCATGGATTTCTTCCGGGTGCTCCGGTTTCCTCTCATCCCAAAGATGTGCAGGTTTCTAGGTAATTTGGCTTCTATAAAATTGCTCATAATGTTTAGGGAGTGGATGTGAAAGTGGGATAAAATAGAACAAGTGTGCAGGGGTGATCTATGGTCACCGTGGACTCAGTAGGGCAAAGGGCCTGTGCCCATGCTGGATCTCTAAAATAAAATAAACTAACTCCTTGCCGAAGAAGTCTTGAATGAAGAATCTGGGGGAAGGAAAACAGACACTGATTGGATCTGTTAATGGATATGGCTGTAAGCAGTGGTAACTGAGGTGAATGATCAGCCTATACTTGGGCAGGACATGTTGGCTGGACTAATGTGCTTAAAACAATGACTGTTGTAGGGACTCTGAAAATCAGTTTAATTCAAACCACCACGCATCTCCTTCGAGTTAGTTTAGATCATTCATTGGGTGGAGAATATAACCGAGACAAGGTTAAATCTGAGAAGGAAGAACAGTATGATGTCATGTAAAATCAGCCAGCTTCCGCGTCAGATCTAGAGTCAGGCAGGGTTGCCCTCTCTCCCCTGTCATGTTCATCTATTGTATTGAACCTTTTGCCGGGTCCATCAGGAAGGACGAGAGCATAAGAACACTGCCAGGCAGTGGGGGCACTCAGCTCAAACCCTCCCTTTACATGGATGATGTCGCCGTCTTCTGCTCGGATCCAGGGTTAGTCCGCAGACTGATTAGCGTCTGCGACCAGTTTGAGTCAGCAACAGGAGCCAGGGTGAACCGCAGAAGAGCGAGGCCATGCTCTTTGGCAACTTGCCCGACCGATCTTCCGTCCCCTTCACCATCAAGCCTGACTTCTTGAAGGTGCTGGGGATCTGGTTCGGGGGGGGGGGCGGAGGCGTGTAACAAGAATTGGCTGGAGCGGATAGCCAAGGTGGGGAAGAAACTGGGGCTGTGGAAGCAGTGCTCCCTCTCTATAATGAGAAAAAATCGGTCATCAGGTATGAGGTACTATTGGGGCTGCTGTACTTGGTGCAAGTGTGGCCCATCCCCCCCTCCTACACCACAGGGATCACCTGGGCCGTCTTCCAGTTCATCTGGGGGTCGAGGATGGACCGGGTGCGACGGGCCACCATGCACAAGTCGGCAGACAATGGGGGTAAAAGTGTGCCCAACGTCGCCCTCACCCTGATGGCCACCTTCGTGTGTGGCTGCATCAGGTAGAGCATTGAGCCAAGGCACGTGGGCACCAAGTGACACTACCTACTGAGGTGCTACCTGTCACCGGTGTTGCGAAGGGTGGGCCTGGCGCAAATGCCATGCAATGTGCCAATCAGCTGGACATTGCCGCTCCATCTGTCGATCGTGGTAAGGTTCTTTCGGGCCAACACCTTTGACCGCAAGTCCATCGGTCAGTGGTCAGCACAGAACGTCCTGCAGGCACTGCAGGGAAATGACTCCATGGATCCTGTGGCGTGGTTCCCAGAGCAGAATGCCCAGCTTGTCTGGCAAAATGCCTCATCGGCAGAACTTACCAACAAGCACCAAGACTTGGCTTGGCTGGCGGTGAGGGGAGCCCTCCCAGTCAGATCCTTCCTGCACTGTCGGAACATCACTAGCAGTGCATGCTGCCCTCGGGACGGCTGCTATGGAGAAGAGATGGTTGTCCACGTCTTTGTAGTGTGGATTTGCAAAGCGGTTCTGAGAGATTTACAAGGGTCCCTGTCACGATTTATGCCGAACAGCTCTGTCACAGGGACACATTCAGAGACGGACATCGAGTGCTGCTGGAAGGTCATCAACTCGGTGAACGACGCTCTTTGGTCTGCCCAAACTTTGTTGATCTCCTAGAGATGTTCGTCCAGGAATGTTGCTGACTGGCCCGCTGCAGACTGCAGGAGTACTTGCTGAGGGACGCACTGAAGCTCGGTGCAGCCAACGCTAAGGCTCGGTGAGGGAGGACCACAGTCTAAGTTCCTTCCACTACTGGACATGGGGGGGGCTGGGTGTGATGGAGACGCCCCTCAAAAATAAGGGAAGGGATTCCACGCCAGTGGGCCACATCAGTGGCAAGGGTGGGGGATAAATTTGTGTAATTTGTGTAAACAGTATTGATAGTTTGTCTAGCCTCCGAGAATGTTGGATGAATTTTTGGAACGGTTCCTGTATTGTATATATTTAATACTTGAATAAAGTCAATTATGATTTATTTTTTTAAATAAATGCATCTCCTGCAGATCAACAAACATGTGTCTATTGGGTTGTTGTCCTTTCTTCCAACTTCAGACATTTTGATGTAATCACAAGTTCTGTGCCCTGATTGATTAGAACAGATGTGAACATGAAACACGTTGCAAATTAACGAGCTCCGTAACTGAATTCATTCAGTCAAAATGGAAAACATAACATCTGATTAAATGACTGCACATTCCTTTGTTTATTGTCTAAGATGTTTTTTTTTCTACCATGATTGGAAAAGTGAAGTGCACATTTTAAAAGTAACTAACATTTTCAGGAAGGAAGACACTTTTGGCATGAATTAATATCTAATATCTGTTCATGGCTGAGTGTCAGCTGTCTGATTTTCTAAAATGTCCTTATTTGAAGTGGACACTTTTATAGAATAACAGAGAACACCTAAAAAAAAAATAAAGTCAAAGAACAAATATAAAACTACAAGCATTGTAGAATTTTATAATCTGCCTTCAATGAGAAGCAAAATTTAGCAGAGTATAAAACACATGCTTATTTTGATTCTATCAACTTCCGAACATGTGGGTTACGTCAGGGTCGACAGATGGCACAATGGGCTAAGTGTTCGGCTGGCAACCGGAAGGCAGCCGGTTCGAATCCCGCTTGGAGTGCATACTGTCGTTGTGTCCTTGGGCAAGACACTTCACCCACCTTTGCCTGTGTGTGAATGTGTGTGAATGTGTGTGAGTGATTGGTGGTGGTCGGAGGGGCCGTAGGCGCAGATTGGCAGCCATGCTTCCGTCAGTCTGCCCCAGGGCAGCTGTGGCTACAGAAGTAGCTTACCACCACCGAGTGTGACTGAGGAGTGAATGAATAATGCGATGTAAAGCGCCTTGAGTATTAGAAAGGCGCTATATAAATCCCATCCATTATTATTATTATTATTATTATTACGTTAAAATTATTCCTATAATGTAGCAAGATAACCTTTTCATATTACATAATACTTTCTTGGGATTATACATGGCACTTGATAAAAATCAGTAAAGCGGTGCACAGCCTAAAACAATATCATAAATTGAAATATCTATGCATACATTTATCATTTTGCACATGGGGTTTGATGGTAAATAACAATGAGCGTGATTTTAAGTTCAGACAACTGCATTAAAAAGACTTGGTAACACAGTTTAAATTTCTCTCATATATTGAACTGAATGCATACATGGAAGAGCTAAGACAATGTTCTGTGGAAGCTTTTACTGATTAACATGTTTTTTGATGGATCAACAAAATAATCCCCTTCAGTTTGATTCAAATCAAGCACCTCATCTAATATGTTGTAGATAATACAAGGTTCAAGTAAATTTATTCATGTATGTAAATTCATGCATTATTGTACTCGAAAGATCATTGAAGGTATTCCATTTATAATTTGGACAACAAGAACATTTCATTAACTAATGGAACAATTGTAAATGAAGTGCCAAGATAGAGAGACCCTAGATATATGTACACATTTGTTTAGGTGGCAGGACATATGAGGAGCTTATTCAAATAGTCAATAGAGGCCTTCGTTTCATAGATAGAAACAGGATTTAAAAGCAGCGAAGTTCTCTATCCTCACTAAATAACGATTAGGTCTCCGCCTTGCTCCCAAGGCAATTTATGAAGTAACCAAAGTCTTAGAATGGGAGCAAAGGAGGTTTAATAGAAATCATTTGAGTTTGAAAAAAACTCATATTACATTGAGAAACCACAGAAAGAGTCATTCTTTTTGGAATGGAAAGAAAAGGGAAAAGTTTGAAAGAAGTGTTCAAACCCTATGAAGGTTTTAATAAATTAAGAATTGTTTTTGTCACTGGCAGAAAGGTAAGTAACGGAGGGACACACATTGAATGTGACAAGCGAAAAAAGAGACTTATGTTTAATTTTGTTTTATTTAGATAAATTATTTTGACAGGAATTATTCATCCTTATTGATGATAAAGATAAATATGACATCTATACAATTCTTCTCATTTTGCACTGTATAGCTGTTGCTTTGCAAGATGAAAATAAAAGTTGATTGATTGATTGCTTATTCTGGAAACCACTAAACTGCACATCGAGCTGTTGAGTTATGAACTTGTTAATTTTTTGTTCATTTCAAATATTTTAAATCTATTTATTGAATATTAGTATATAAATACTAATTTATTGAAAAAATAATAAAAGTTGGCAAGGTGGCGCAGCGGTAGAGTTGCCAGAGACTCGGGTTCTATCCTGATTCAGGTGCTGTCTGAATGGAGTTTGTACGTTCTTCCCGTGACCGGCGTGTGTTTTCTCTGGGTGCTCCAGTTTGTCCCACACTCCAAAGACGTACAGGTTTGTAGGCTAATTGGCTTTGTTAAAATTGTAAATTGTCCATGGTGTGTGCCGGATAGTGTCAGTGTGCGTGGTTCGCTAGTCGGCGTGGACTCAGTGGACCGAAAGGCTGTTTCCGCACTGTATCTCTAAACTAAACTATACTAAACTATTGTTTCTGAAGATTGGTGATATTAGCTCAAATAATTATTCCAAACGCTGTTGATTCTCTAACAGTTTTCACTTTGTTCAAATGACACCAAAATGTGCCTGAAGACCTAAAAATAAAAACTTATCCTTTCTGCTGCCAAAGTTTCTTCATGTGTAATTGCATAGATTCTCCCTTGGGTAGCAATCAACAATTCTAGCTTAAATTGTGCCCAAAATTGCATCTATTTAATGTTTTATCCCAAATATCCACTCAAAAGCATTTTGTTGAACGCAAAATCTGCTTTCAACCAGCTTAATCAAGAAATAAGTCCAGGCTGTAAGCTGTGTGTAAATGATGAGTGAAATATACTGAAATATTTGGGGGGGGGGGGGGGGGGGGGGAAACATGTATACCATACAATGCATACAATATTTCTTAAACTCATCAACTTAAAAGGGCAAAGATAAACATATTTTGTTTCTTGAGTAGTTTTCCATTGATTGATTGGAACCTGAATATTTGAAATTTATATCATTGGAGTGTTGGTTATACATATTACATCTCATCTTTCACTATAAAGAGTTTCTTGAAACATGCCAAATTGATGTCAGCTAGAACCAGGAAACGAACAAGTGATCCATGAAAAATCTGACTAGAGAAAAGCCCATCTGCTCCATATATTTATATCCTTAGTCCCACAGAGACTCTTGGAACATTATTGTGATCTGTTTTCAGTCCTACTGCCAAACATTATTTTGTATTCATACAGAACGCTTCAACATCGAGCTTTGGAGAAAACATCAGAATGTCAAGTCAGGGAAGTATCTTGGCAATCTAATTAATATTGACATTTATGTTTAAGTATTTTGTTGCATTAAACTGCTGGAGCAAGTATTTCAATTTTACTTACTCTCATAAGGCTGCACTGAGTTAGTTCTAGTTTGGAAATTTTCACCATTATATTAAGCATAAAATTAAGTTTTAGATTTTTTAATTAAAAAAATAGACAGTGTACATGTGAATTTTTAAGATATATTTGTCAACTTAAAGTGTGTCATACTAGGGTTTCACAGACAGTGAATAAATTAATTACTTTAAATAGTATGAAATTCAATATTAATTCTAAATAAGCTATTAATACAACCTACTAATATAATATACAGTGCATGTGCAGTAGTAAACAGAAAAGACCCCACAAAGATGAAGTCAAATTTAAATCATAATGATGCACAGGTGTCATTGCCCCCACAATAGGATACAGATCCATTAATTTACTTTCTGCATGGACTTCATGTACAGCTCAGTCTGTGGAATTAACATATTTTGAATCCAGCATTAATCTGATTTATGCATCACTTGAACAATTAAAACAGTTATGAAAGCTGCCGTGTCTATGAACTAGTTGTTGATCTGAAACACTCTCCATGGTTGTTGCCTGACCTGCTGAGTATTTCCAGCTTTTTCTGTGGTTTTTTTACTTCAGATTTCTAGGAAGTGCAGTTTTTTGCTTGTTTAGCTGCAAGAACATTTATTTATCAGGTTCTGAGGGTAGCATTTTTTTAAAGTGTTTTAGGAATGTGGATATTACCTGAAAACTAACGTTTATTGCCACTCTAAATCATCATCATCATCGTTAAAAACATTAGCGATGCAGTGGTGCCAGTTTCCGACAGGAACGGTGACGGACGCTCCACACATCTCTGTCCTCCAGTTCCTGCAGACCTCCGCCGCTGGATGTATAGGATTTTGTTGTGTGTGCTTTATCATCATTCCTTACAATGCTGTGTACGACAGTAATCGCAACGTCTACTGAAGTGTGGATGGCCGTTGGCTCGCTCTTTGTAAGGTCTAGTTTTTGGTCCTGCTGGGGGTCCACAAACCAGGTGGGGAAGACGGTTTAGTCTCCGACTATCCGACCACGGAGCAGGTAGCACAGGATTACAGTATCCGTGGCTGGGGGGAACTCCCCCCGACCTGACCTCGAAATGGTTTGGTCTGGGATCATTGATGAGTGAACAGCAATGCAGTTCCAAAGCTTGTCGGTGTGTAACTAGTAGCCAAGTTTGGAAGTTCTGTTGGACACATGTACCCATTGCTTTACTACTTCTGGGCGTTTGAAGCCCTGTGTTTCAGAAATGCTGTGAAACCTTTGGCACGTTGCTGCAATGCATCATGCCTCCCATGGTACAATAATGGGGTAGGACATACTCATTAAGGAGATAAGCAGGTTGCCAAACATACAGGAGGCTCGGAACTGGACGTGTTAAGTTCTTAAATAACAATAGTTGCAATCATCTAGGTATTCCACAACTCTCCATACTTCTGCTCCATAGCTACAAACAATTTGGGAAGTCAGGTGGCAAACACCTAACCTCAGAATATTTTACTTCAGACTTACCCTTAGGGCCAAAAAAAAATTGATTTTGTTAATTGATATTGATTCCCTAAATATTGACAATGAAGTGTCAAAGAGAGGAAGGCATAACTTTAAGGTAAAAGGTTCAAAGTTTTAAGGAGATATGTAGGACAATTTTTTTAATACAGAGAGTGGTGGATTCCTGAAACATGTTGCATTTGTTGGTGGTGCAGACATGATAGTAACATGTTTGAGACTTTTAGATAGACAAATGGAATGGATGGATATTGATCAAGCTGAGGCAGTAAAGATTAGTTTATCTTGGCATCATGTTCAGCACAGATATTGTAGACCATAAGGCCTGTTCCTGTGCTGTACTTTTCTTGTTTAAGAAGGAACTGCAGATGCTGGAAAATCGAAGGTACACAAAAATGCTGGAGAAACTCAGCGGGTGCAGCAGCATCTATGGAGCGAAGGAAATAGGCAACGTTTCGGGCCGAAACCCTTCTTCAGACTGATGTACTTTTCTATGTTCTATAATAAGGAACTTAGCAATATTTTGGCTATTAATTGTCATGGGTAGGTGGATAGATTTCACTTATAGTTGGTGGCCCTTTCCTGGCATATGTGCCAGTTATCAGTGCACTGCTTCATTACTTGTTCAGATGCAGAGACATGCAAGCACTGTGTAATCACCATGAAATATGCTTCTGCCTACATTGTGGAAGTACGTTCTTTGATGATGTAAATGAAAATGTTGGTTCCAGGACTCTGTTCCAAGGATCTCCTGCAGCTTCATCCGGGGATTGAGATAATTTGCCGACAAGCACAGCAACATCATTTTGCAAATTATTATTCCCATCAGTAAAGTGTTTTCCTCGTGATTTCTATTAACTTTAATCTTGTGAGGATTCCATGGTGCTACACACGCATATACATGCACACACACACACATACGTACACGCACGCACACGGGCACATGCTCCCACACACACGAACACGCACACTCTCTCACACACATGTGCGCACATGCACACATGCACGCACACCCATGTGCACATATGTTTGCGCGCGTGTTTGTGCATGAGAGCATATCTGTATATGCACACACACACATGCGCACACGCACACACCAGGATAATTTCCTTCAAACCTGTCGCTTCATTGTCACCTAGGTACAGTTAAAAGCATTGTTTTGCATGCTATCCAAACAGCTCAGACATACCTTATGGATACAATGTAAAAACTCAAGTAGAATAGACCAAAGGAGAAGTGGGGATGTTCTTTAAAGTTTAGTTTTTTTTATTGTCATGTGTACAAAGGTACAGTGATAAGCTTTGTTTTGCATGCCATCTGATCAAATCATATAATACTATATATAAATACAATTGTCAGACTCAAGTACAATAGATAAAGTGGAAGATACATAATGCAAAATATAGCTCTCAGCACTGCAATTCACCAGTTCCATACATCATGTCAGTTAGAATATGTAATCCTGACAATATGTTAGGAGTGTTGGCCTGCAAAATTTCTATATAATTAGGAAGCATTTTGATACACTGTTTTTCAGTCCATTACAAGGAGATGACAGAATTCTGGACATGTGCACATGCAAAAGTATCAGTCAAAAAGCAGATGCTACAAATCTGGAACCAAAACAATTCAGAAGTGGTCCCTTCATCAAAACTGGAACTGATTTTCGAGAGAAGGATCCACTCCCAAGATGTCAACTGATCCTTTCTTGTCTAACTCACTCAGTGCTTCCGAGGTTTCTGACTTTGGTTCAAGTCTTCTGCAATATCCATTAGTTGGGGAAAGAAAACTTGCAACATCGTCAATTCTTTCCAATCAGTGCCAAAAATAATATGTAACAAGGAACTGCAGATGCTTGTTTAAACCAAGGATAGATACAAAAAGCTGGAGTAACTCAGTGGGTCAGACATCTCTGGAGAAAAGGAATAGGTGACGTTTTGGGTCTGAAGAAGCGTCTCGACCCGAAACGTCACCTATTCCTTTTCTCCATAGATGCTGTCTGACCCATTGAGTTATTCCAGCTGACTGTGTCTGTCTTCAAAAAAAAAAAATGATTACCTGTACTAATATTTTTGGTGAAGTTGAAATCAAGCAGATTTAACTGGTGTCAGTCATTCTACTTTTAAGGAAAAGGCCTGGTTAGGAGAAAAGGCTACACCTACAATACACAACAATATTTTTCTCAAGTGAATTAAAAGCTGGATTATCTTTGGAATAAACTGTATAATAAACAAGACTAATTATTTAAGAAGTACTTCCTTTTTATTCAAACAACGCTATTTATCTGCATTTTCATGAACTCAAGAAAAAGACCACATTTGTAGGAAGGAACTGCAGATGCTGGTTTATACCGAAGAGAGGCACCAAATTCTGGAGTAACTCAGCGGGACAGGCAGCATCTCTGGAGAAAAGGAATAGGTGATGTTTCGTGTCGAGATCCTTCTTCAGACTGCGAAAATAATAATTTATTTTTCCTGCTCTTCTGCTCACCAAACAAAGCGCACAAATTGACTGGCAAATATTCCCCAATTTGGTGGTCAGGCAACATCTGAGAACTAATAAACAGAATTAAGATTTCAGATCAATGATATTTCATCAGAATATCCTGATGAAAGGTCATGACTTACATCATTCACTCTGTTTCTGCCTGCATACATGTGGCCAGAGTAGCTGACTGTTTCTGTTTTTTTATTTATTTATGACTATCAGTATTCACACAATTTTATTTTTGATATTATAATTTTTTGGGTTACCTTTCCCCTGTGGCCTGCGCTACCTCAGATTTGAGAGAAAACCATGTTTTTTTACACGTGAATGTAAATGCAAAGTTAGTGTAATAAATAATGCACTGTAGGTTCAGCACTGAACACAGACCTCAACAAAGGTTCACCATGTTCCTGTCACATAAAGAATCAATGACATTTGTTAGGTTCTCTATCATATTGTATATAAATTACCACTTAACATTTATATCTGATACAAGACCATTCTACAGATGATTCATTGTATTTAGAGATAACTAATAATAACATATATTGACAATTACAATGGTTTCTTTGATCCTGGTATCTTTTCCATGCTAGTACTTTAGGTGCCATTCTTAGTATCAAAATAATGCTGTTGCTATGCAGGCAAACATACAGAAAATGCAAAATAACTCACAATCCTCAAATCGTTGACCTTCCAAAGAGATTGTGACCCAGAAATCATGACTTTGATTTTTGTTTAATGCAAAGTATTTGGGAATGAGTAGGGTTAGCATCATAGTTAAGTTACAGGATATGCATCCTGATGCCTGTACTATTGATCCACATGCAAGTGTTTGAATCCCACCAAGGCCTTGGGGAATTTATTAAATATATCTAGAATTAAAAACACAAACTCAGTAAACATAGAAAAAACACATAAAATAGCAGGAGTAGGCCATTCGGCCCATCAAACGGCACGGCCATTCAATATGATCATGGTTGATCATCCAAAATCCGTACCCGTTCCTGCTTTCTCACCATGTCCCTTGATTCCATTAGCCCTAAGAGCTACATCTAACTCTCTTGAATACATACTTGAAAACATAACTAGGAAAGTACTAGATTGTTGCTGAAACACATTAGGTTAACCAAGACACCTTTGGGGAGAGGAAAGCGACTGTTAATCCCTCTACATTTATTTAATGTTGCCCCCTTCATAAAGATAACAGAATAATGTTAAAACAGGACACCACTAAAGTAGGAGGTATATGAGGTATGGCTTGTAACAACGGTAAAAGTGAAACTTGCACACAAGCTCAAAAATATTTGTACAGCAGGGCATTTACAGAAACATTAACGTTTCAAGTCTTCTTTAAAACAACGAGGTGAAGAATATAAATACATTAACAATTTATCTGCTAATCACATTTGTTACTTGATTACTTTTGATGATGCCTTTGGTGTTTCTTTAGGCTGATGTATAATCTTCATAAGAAAGCCAGGTTCTGGTATTAATTTTGTATCACTTTTTATTTATATTTGTACTCTCCATGTATGAAGCTTTGGAAGAACGCCTTCTGTAAACCAGAAGCCAATCACTTTATGTCACAAAGCATTCATGAAACAGATACTTAAAATGAAGAAAACAATGATTTTTAAACACATAAAATGAAAAGTATAAGGATTTGTTTGCATTCAGAGACTATGGTATTAACTGTGGTCACTTATAAGCATATACCACTCAATGTGTGCATGAATATTAGTTTCTGCTCTTTATTTTGCTGCATTTACTATCTGTAGGAAAGCTCAAGGGAAATAGTACATGCAGGAATTTGGGTATTTAGGTATGCATATAATACATATGAAATTCAAGAAGTAATTCATTCTGTGACGATAACATGATGTATTTTCTTTAAAGAAGGAATGCATGAAGAGGCAGATATTTAAAATTTACTTTTTGGACTGTTTCAATGAAAGATTCTATTTGACTTCATGAGCTGAGTTTCAAGTGGTGTGATATTAATTAAACTTTTTCTCTAATTTTTTTTAAATCCTTCAAACGTCTCTATTGTGAAATGCCCAATAGCAGACACATTAAAAAAAACACTTCACCTTTCAAAGATTCGGGTGTCTATTACGGCAGAGTGCACACCCCATGACTGAAGCAAAAGCAAGCCACTTATATCAATTCTACATGACACACTGGTCAACCTAAGGTGTACCTTCAGCAACAGACAGGTTCCACCAAGATGCTGGACAGAACGCCACATGAGATCCTTCTTCCCTGTGGCTATCAAACTTTACAACTCCTCCACCTTCTGTGATGGGGTAGACTGAGATTGAGACTTATTCCCCCCCCCCCCCCCCCCCCCCCAATCTTTGCACATCCCCCAAGACTTTCCACTCGTCACTTTAATGTCATCAATTGTGTTTTGTGTATTTTGTGTTTTTATGACTGTTGACAGATCAATTTCCCTCCTGGGATAAATAAAGTTCTATCGTATCGTATCATATCATAATGCATATGACACATTACACTTTTTTATTTTGAGGATGACAGATCTTTGACGGGATAACATAAAATGATCATGGTGACGTAGAGGGAAATATGCTGTTTAAATCTGGGGATGTATACTTAAGCTTCCCATTTTTCCCGTATTTTGTTCACACTCATCCATGCTGGGGACTACTGTGATGGACATGTATGGTGTAAATTTATAAAAGACTGCATTAAAAATTCCTGTTATTCCTATTGAGTTTAAACGTACGATGAAAAATAGGAACAAAGAAAATTCCTCACCTTTATCTAATACGTGTATAATTATATCTTGATAATAAATCCAAACTTGCAAACTCTGGCTTGACAGGTAGAATAGTGCTTCATGTTTTCAATTTATATTTAAAGGGATTGGGCATGCTGGTGCGCAATACTTAAATCCTACTTTCCATTTGTCTTGCTATTACTCTTTGTGTTGTTCATGCTTCCCCATGTGTTGTCTGCCTGTTATTTCCACATTCCTGTTTCTGACTTTGATCATCATTTTATTGTCTGTTTCCGCAAAACAAGGGATTTGATCCTTTGGAACGTATGAAATTATATGACTTTGAAGAAGTCACAATGGCAGTGGTCACGTTTTACAGTGAGGTTCTTTTTGGAGCCAAAGCTTCACATAAATCTAGAGGTGGTGCATTAAACCCAGTCTAAACCTGAGCTGTTTTCTGCAGGATTTACTGGAAGATCAAGTAAAACATCCCTAAAGCTCTTCTGTGTGAAACTAATGTCCTGCAGCATTAGCCGCTGGTCTATGTATTTATATATAACTGCAACCAATACTTCAGTCCCTGGCATCTTTCCATCATTTGTCAGACAGCAGGGTACGTTATCTGCTCGTTGTTTCTTACAGTATTAATTTGAAGGTCTGAAGAAGGTTCTTGACCCAAGACGTCACCAGAGGTGCTATCTGAGTCCGGAATTTTGTGTCTCTCTTCAGTTTAAATCAGCATCTGCAGTTCCTTCCCACACAGCATTAATTTCTACTTTTCATTTATCAGATGTATTGAAATATCTTAATTGTTTCCCAAGAGCACTAAATGTTGCCTCCCATTTAAGACGAATCCCTAGAGAACACCGATACGCAAACTTTTCAGGTCGGGACCCTTGCTCCGACTGATTGTAGCAGGGGTATTGAGGTCTCCTCACTACCACAATCAGTCTGAAGAAGAGTCCCAACCCTAGACATCACTAATTCGTTTTCTCCAGAGATGCTGCCTGTCTCCTTGAGTTAATCCAGCACTTTGTGTCTTTTATTTTGCAAACCAGCTTCTGCGGTTGCTTGCGCCTGCGAGATGATCACCATCCCTATTCTTGGGTACAGACTGGCAGCACAAAATTACTACTGCTGTGATTTCTTGACGGCAAAATTAATATTTTACTGTAAAATGGAATATTGTCTGTCAAAAAATAGTATTCAATAAATGTTTAAGGATCAAACAAAAAGGACATTGATTTGTTTTTCTAAACTTAGAAAGTAATGATGTGCTGCTGGATTAAATGAGCTAATACACATCATTAGAAAATAAGATTTGTTTTATTTGCCTTAGGAAAATAAATAAAATCAATCTTACGTTGCATATTAGTTATTACCTCAACTATGTTGAGAGATGGTAAGTTTTGCCTTAACGGCTCGGGACACCATCATTTATCTTGTTTTGCAGGATTACATTACCTGGCTCATAGTATTATTTATTCATCATCTAACACGGGCTCAAATGTTCAGAAAGTTGCCCTTGATTTTAAGGGGTCGGAAGTTTCAACTTTGGTTCATATTCTGCAGCTTTGTAGCTGGAACAAAAAATAGCTCAATCAACTTGGGAAAGCATAACGTTACTTTAATGTACATTTCCTGTAATTATGATTTTCGTTTTTAATTATTCACATCAGTAAATAAATATGCAAGATTTCTCCCCTAAACTTCATTATTTAGAAGTCACATTTGTTATTGTGAATTGTGTGCTGCCAGTTCATCCCTGGTAAGTGACTTAAGATAGAGGGTACAAATTACAAGTAGGCTGCATGTTCTAGAGTAAGAATGTAATGTTTATGTTTTATTTTGGAAACATCTTGCTTGTGTATTTACTTAATCAAAAAGTTTTGATTAAACCAACTCTTATCCAGGCATGTGGCATCATGTGCGATTACTTCTGATAAACGAGTACTGTTCATGATTCCTTTATGAGCTTCATGAATTGTTAAGTGGCTCTGGGCTTAAAGGTTATCATATCAAAAATATATACACACCAACCTATATTTGAACTATCGACAGAGAGAGAAGTGTATGCATATAATTATGGATTTGACGTGTGTGTTCATTATTCTTGTAACTTATAGTGAAAATGCATATGCACGGTCCCATTGATTATACAGCCCCGGGTAGTCCGGTGATTTGTTACAACTGATTTATTTGGAATGGCCACGAAATCTTAGGCTTGATGTCCAATTGTCCAATTGCTGAAAATAACCTGCCGTATATAAACGATCTACCAAAAAGGCGGTGTTATGAATATATAAAACTTATAGAATGACAAGTGGCCATAGACTTAGCCATGCGGGTTTGAGCAGCATTGTGCGGTACCAAAGAGATGTTACCTCGGGAAAAATTCGAAAAGCAAAAAAAACATCTTGTCAGTGCCCTTGGAACAGGAGGATTTATGGTCGGCTCGGCACATACTTCGAGAACTTGACTGAGAACGCACAGTCTAGGTCTCAGCTAAATTGGGTTACGGCATTTCATTAACAGTTTCGCATCGGTCACCAGAAGTCATGAAGGATAGGTCATGTTGCTTCTGGTATTTGACCATTAGCAATGCTGGCACCTGAAACTAGACAGAGATGTGAAAATGACTATAAATGATTTGCAGACCAGCCGTTCTGCAGAAGCCCAAATTAATAAATAACGGTCGAGCCAGAGGAAGGAGGTGCGATAATCCGTGGTCGGTCACTTGGCCGGGTGCGTGGTGGGTTTGGAAGAATGAAGTAAGATAGATGCAGAGAGATTTAGTGATGAATTCTTAAACGTGGAAACTCGGGTGGCTAAAACCAAGTCAGCCCTTCCAACGAAAGTGTAGTCCGAGCAAGGAGACATGATAGCTTGTGGGTTAGAGTACTAGTAACGTTTATACACACTGGCAGCAAGAGTAAGTAAAGTAAGGTCACTCATTCATGAAATATACACCGGCGCATAGACCCGTTGATTCTATAGAGCTGGTCATTTTCTAGTCGTGTACCTTTGAGATCAGTCTTAACATTTAATTTTTAGCCAAGATCGCCACACTTGTCCATGGGATTATCACTTCTAACACAATGTTAGATCAGCAAAATAAAAAATCCAAAAAAAATCATAGAAAGCAGAGTGTGTAAGAAGGAACCGAAGGTAGACAAAAATGCTGGAGAAACTCAGCGGGTACGGCAGCATCTATGGAGCGAAGGAAATAGGCAACGTTTCGGGCCGAAACTCTTCTTCATAAAAAGCAGAGTGTTGGTTTAAAACACCCGCATATCTGAACATGCAAACGGGCTGGAGGACAATTATTAAAGATGGGGTTCTTCTGATGACTATTCTGTTTATTCCATACCTGGACTCGAACATGTTGGTTACCTTCGGTGCAATCTTGTGACCACCTCCATCCAGCCTTGGGGCCGGGCCGGGCCGGGTCCGGGTCCGGGCGGGGGAGGGGAGGGGGTTGTTTCAGTTTGAATGACCTTTTTGAGAGTTTATTGATGACACTTAAATCAGCTCGAAAACGTCTGCATTTTTTAACTGTCGGGGCCGGGTACAGATATGGTTGCGATCAAAGGCTACGCTGCGGCGCGTAAATTTATAGCAGTTCAGGGGAACAATACCGAACATTATCCCGAGGAAATATATGTCCAAACGACGCGTCAGAAGCTATTTCCATTTGAAGAATATTCTTTTTTTTAAATCGTATTACAACCTCCCCCCCTAAAAAAATCGGTGTAAAAAGCTTTCAGCGTTAACGAAGAATGGTATTAGACACACATTAAAATTTCCGCATGCGCCAGGAACTGTTTCACGAATCGGAAGAAACGTCTTTCAATTTAGTTATCAGAAATCGGGGACGTGAATCCTTACGGTGGATTAAAGAGGCATGGGTGTTGCCTGATAAATTAGGTGGAAGGCAGCGGGTGGTTTATCGTCAGAAGCGGCGGGACTGAGCTCACCGATCCGCTCGACTGTCTAACCCGCTCTCGGCAGCGGTGCAAAGCACCATTTGCATGGGCAGGAGTTATAGATTAAATGTGCAGAACCGCGTTTCATTTGCTACTGTAGCCCGATACTCGATGTAACTTGTTCATCGTCAGAGGGCAAAACTTTTTTTTTGTTTGTTTTAACTACATTATCAGCCCAGATATCAACGTTAGTTTTAAAATACTCTGTAGATGAGTGTAAAATAAAATCTCTTCTAATTATCGACGCGGCAACTGCAATTTATCTCAGCGCCTCGGTTGAACTGATTATTCTGCAAATAAAAAGTGTGTTTTTTTTGTGTGTTTTATTCCTGATTCGGGATCCAAGGATTGCTGGAAGAGCCAACAGCTTGCAGATATCGGAAGCAGGGTGCGGGACGTGTGATTTCAAATCGCACAAGATGAATCCAGCAAGTCAATAACCGGATTTAGCAAGTTGCAGAGGGTCCATTAGGTAATAGGTTCGGAAGAATAATGCCTTTAACAACCCATTAATGTCCCTTCACTCTTAAGTAAACTGCGACTCAACTGAAAGAATTACATTCATTCTCTTTCAGATACCGGCCGACCTGCTGTAAAATTAAGACAGCGTTACATCCCATTCATTTAATTCGACTTAAAGACTTGGTCCTTAACCTCCTCTGCACTTTGGCGAGTTGACTTATGTACCATGAGCGATGCGTGTGCCAGGTTTGAAATGAAAGTAATCGCGTCTTAATTTTGCGCAAAATTCGCCATATCTGTCTTCCCCCACAATTAATGCGGGGATTGTGGAAATCCCAGTATTGCCTGTGATTTTTTTTTTAATTGGATTTATTTCCAATCCATCGACAGATTATTGAAATTAAAACATATATATTTTTGGATAATATTTTATTGGCGTTGTTACCATTTACCAGTGAGAATGATGGATTGTGATTGTTGTGTAAAAATAAAAGAAAATTCACCACATCCGTGTAAATTCGAGTTGCTGTTTGATATTTGTTAGTAAAGCAACACCATCTAGCTTGGCGTAAACCATATCCCGCTGTGCGTGTGATAAGCTTTCCTCTCCACACTACTCCACTGGCAGGGGTTGACAAAATAAGATTGAGAAGAATTCGTACTTCGATAGAGACCTGACATGCAAAACCACTGAGGCGCAAGTGTGTGGGGTCGCTGGGGCAACTGTTCCTCCACACCCCCCCTGCCATCATCCTCTGCCAGGTGCTTGAGGTATTGACAGCTGAGGCCTGGGCTATGTTGAAAATGTACCAGGATGGCAGAAGGCCGAGAGAAATTGCGAGTTCTAGAGAAAACATTGGCTTGTTCAACCCCGACCAGTTCCAACATTTTTTCAAACATTAAACAAACCTTCTAATTTTCCTTTTGTCCTTGTGGGATGTCAAATATCCTCTCTGTCTTCTGGGGGTGATGGTAAAAGGTTCATGTACACTAGCCTGAAGAAGAACAGGAGAGTTATCTGTGAGCAAGGGGGTGTTCTGGCCAATGTTCAGCACTCGACGAACACGGCTCAGCATGCCATTGGCACATTGCCGTCAGTGGGAGCTTGTGTGTAAAATGGCTGACATGTTCGCATATCGCAAGCACCAAAAGCCGCTGAGTTGACCACGGAGCGCTTTGGAATGAAGAAAGCCAGCAAAGCGCGCTTCACAATGGCAGTCTACAATAATATTGTTCATTGTATTACCAAAATACCCTAAACATATAACTTATGCTCACATTTGACATTGTTCCTTCCATCCGAACAGTTTCCCCAAGGAACAACACCGTGGCTATTTACTAATGGCCACCTTCATTCCGTGTGACAATATTCAAGGTACCACTCAAGGCAAGGTACCGTGGCCTGACTGCAAGCAAGAAACAGAGGGATTGCTGTGCTTTCACGACATCAGAGTCGCTTCTGCGGCTAATTACATGGTCTTAATGTACGAAAACGCGATTGAACTATTGCAATTCTTAATTGTACCCGCTAGATGCTGCTCCGAGATCCTGTCTGTTCAAGGGGAGGGAGGACAGGGCGGCATGACTAATTTGCAGCTCAACTCCAGCGAACTGTCGGACGGAGAGCGCGAAAACACAACCCGAACGAGTTTAAGGCAGAGCAAAATATTTTATGGCATGCAAAAACATTACAAATACCAAGAGGGCGAAAGGATTTTACAGGAAATACCTGCGATTATAGTTACAACTAAAACATAGAAACTTATTTATATTATATAGCTGAAGAAGTCTGGTATTTAGAAGTAGGTGGTGTTAAGTGTTTTGCTGGCACCGGGAAAACATTAAAGCTGTATATACATGTAATGATGGGGGCAAGGCAGCGTCCTTCTGGAAAAGAAGTCGAGAAACTACTGAAATGTATTTACCGCATCAGAACATATGAGATAGCTGACATATTGGGGAGGGGGGTGGGGGGGGGGGGGTATTCATTGTATTAAATTGATCATACGCTTAACTAAATAGCTTCCATACATCCAGAGACCTTAAAACTAACTTCGATCTGTATTCCCTACTAGTGTGTGGTTGCTAATGGCCACAGCAATGCTCTTGAGAAACTGTTTGCTTTATAACGCAATGCAGGAGTGTATTGCCCAATATTGAATTATTTATGATTTCGAATGTTAAGATAGATTTGCAAACGTATGTAATACCCTGAGACCGTTCTTTCAAATCTTTCTGATTGGATGCAATGATCAACCGACCTTATTGTTGTAAATACATCCATTCGGGATATAACTAATTACCTTTGGTGCCAAAGGGAACTACTTCAATATTGGTTACCAATAACAGCACCTGGCAATTTACTTAAGTATTCAAGTTCTTGCTTTTTCTACTCTATCATCTTGTTTATAAATTCCATTAAACCAGCGACCACCGGAATTAATATATCCGTATATATGAATATATAAAGTGTGTAAAAGAACACGCGCGGGCGCACACCCACACACACACACACACACACACACACACACACACACACACACACACACACACACACACACACACACACACACACACACACACACATATTATATATATATATATATATATCTCTTCGGTATGATAAACATAAAATGCTGGAGTAACTCAGCGGGACAGGCAGCATCTCTGGAGAGAAGGAATGGGTGACGTTTCGGGTCGAGATCCTTCTTCAGACTGAAGGTCTGACTGAAAGTTATACTTCATGATGAAGAAGGGTTTCGACCCGAAATGTCACCCATTCCTTCTCTCCAGAGATGCTGTCTGTCCCGCTGAGTTACTCCAGCGTGTATATATAAATATATTCTTCAAACTTCCGACATAGCACATTAATCGTGTCTATGTCGAGTTCATAGCTCATGCACCCCTTATACTGATCGTATATTCCGTGCGGCAGGTGCCTTATATTTGCCGCATCAATTACATTGCTGGAATACAAAGGAGTAGGATACAACATTCCGCACAGTGGTGGAGGGGAAATTTGGAATGAGAGCTATGTTTAAAAATATGGCAAGAGAATATAAAAGTTTTGTATTGGCAATAATAAATATATATATATGTGTGTGTGTGTTGTGTGTGGGAAGGAACAACAGATACTGATTTACACCGAAGACAGATATATATATATATATATATATATATCTGTCTTCGGTGTAAATCAGTATCTGCTGTTCCTTCCTACACACCACACACACACACACACACACACACACACACACACACACACACACACACACACACACACACACATATATATATATAGTTTAATTGCCAATACAAAGCTTTAATATTCTCTCGCCATATTTTTAAACATAGCTCTCATTCCAAATTTACCCCCCACCACTCTATGAGGAATGTTGTATCCTACTCCTTTGTATCATGTGCTTCCAACAATGTCATTGATGCGGTAAATATAAGTCACCTGCCGCACGGAAAACAAGATCAGTATAAGGGGGTCATGAGCTATGAACCCGACATATACACGATTAATGTGCTATGTCGGAAGTTTGATTAATATATGATTTTCCAAAATAAATACATGGAAATAGCGTTAACAAACAAATGGTGAACAATTGGTGTCACTGGTGGGTGCATAATCTACCATGTATTCCTTCATTGCATGTAACATACTGGAAACGATTCCTCCCAACATTTCTGAGAAAATATCGGTGGATTTTATTCATGTTTGAGACAGGCTAGTTTAAGATGTTCAATCACACCACAGACTAACAACTTCAGAAGTATTCTGAGGTTGACAGCTTTCCCCAGGATATATAGAAAGCGATGAGCTTATCCAGAGGCATAGCGCAGGACAAACTGGCGAACAGCAATTTCCAGGTGCACCTTCTAAAACTTGCCGTTTCTAGTCCCTTATTTTGAATGCGTGTCTCATGTCAGTTCTAAAGGTTTAAAATATCCACTCTACCATATTGATTTTGGGACTTGGCTCTTGATTGAGATTGTATCGAAGATCGGTAGGGACCAAACCTGCAATATTCGTCAAAAGTCAAGTTCAAAGATGAGTGCAGGGGAATGTACTTTACTTTCTTGCTCCTTTGAACAACAACTTTAAGTGAATGATGTGCCTCGCCGAGAGATAAGAACACCAGATGAAAGTATTGGTTATATACTTCACACGACACTTACTTTTCTGCTTAAAGTAATACTGAAGGGAAAGGGTGAGACGTTTGCGTTTTAAACCAAGATTCCTATACACGCGGGGAAACATATGAACCGATTTCAACTTCTTTGACGCCAATGTTATTCCAGTAAAAAATGTGAACTTTTGACCCCCAACCTCCCACGCGTACACCTGAAATATTTCATTTTTGTTTCGCGTTCAGTGATCCTTGTCTTGTTTGCAGAGGTAAACATTATTGCAGAGTTTACTTCAGGCACGCTTTGGGGGCAAGTTTGTATCACTCAGTACATCAACTTTGTTGCGTTTAGCGATCATCAGGGCGGGTGACTTCTGAGGTTGTCTTGTGTGTTATCCTGAGGAAACCTTTCCGGTAAATATCCCTCTGCTTTGCTTCTGGCGAAACAACTAATAAGCACACTTAAATGTTCGTTAGTAATTACGGACAAATGAATACCACGTCAATGCATTTTTCACATACTACACATCATGCCAGTGGAATCCCTTTCCTTAACAAAACTCCACTTTTCCTTTCTCCGGTGGTGTGTTAACACTCCAAGTCAAGGTTTTTACATTGATTCATATAACTGGCAGCGGTAAATCACCGCCGGACCAATTTATCTAATACACACTTAACACAGGGGGAAATTATTGTGTCACTAGGTTTGCAAAACAAAAAGAAGAAAACCGAAGAAGGGTCTCGACCCGAAATGTCACCCATTCCTTCTCTCCAGAGATGCTGCCTGTCCCGCTGAGTTACTCCAGCTTTTTGTGTCTATCATCGGTTTAAACCAGCACCTGCAGTTCCTTCTTACACAAGAAACAACGATAGTTTCAGGAGACTCCGTGTGCTCATAGCATAGCAATATGACGACGACTCACACAGAACGATATTCACAATGTATTATTATTTTAAAGTTGGTACATGGGATTTTAGTTACAATAATCTGAAATGTTCTCCAAAGTGGAAAGGCTAAGGGTAGATAAGACGTGTAGAAAAATCCAACTCGGAATTGCTTCCAAAGGACTTGCTTGTACTTCGTGCTGCAACTCTCTATGTTGTGGAGACCTTATCAGGCTTAACGCAATGAAACATGTTTGGGCCACTGACGACTATTGCACTAAGCCACGCACTATCCTTTCTCAAAGCGATGCCCTCGAGTCTGGTGGCTGTAGGCAAGACGGTTGTTTGCGGGGCAGGCGGCTTCGTGTTGCACAGAAACACCCATCAGTTATATTGCCAAAGCATGACAGACACAGGGGGGCCGATCGTGGCAGTGAAGAACGCAGGAGGCGAGAAGGGGGGTATTGTATGTCTAGGAAACTCCAGCAGTTGCTGTTGTCGACCACAACTCATTCGTTATGCGAATGTGTGACCTCTGTTTCACATCCCGGGCGTGGACGATCAAACGAGGTTGATTCGACCCGCGCACACGTTTTCCCATACTTTCCCAGTGTTATCCTTAGTCTTGAACCCAGGACTGCTTGGGGGCAGTGGTCGAGTTAATAAGAATAGACCGTTGCTCTGGTCGGATGACAGCCAACTTTCTGGAATACTGATTTTAGTCTGCAAGCGTTTAAAAGTTAAAGGGTGATAAGAGGTGTAACGATGTAGTGAAGTAAGTCGGGAAAAAAGCTTGCACGTCGCCATGATAATTAGCCGAAACTGCATTCACAACAAATTGTGTATCAAAGGCGTAACTAGAAACGACTGAGGACTCTAAACTGAGCAAACATCCCTGGTCAAGGTCTTACTAGTGAGTGAATGGCAGATGTCATTTAACGGTCGGGGCTCCATGGAAAAACTAGATGAGAACCAATGAATCAATGAAATCGGGACACTTCATTGCATTTCTGATGTGTTTGTGTTACCCAGTAAACCATTAGTACAAACCCAGAGGGTCTACATTTTTATGCGACATCGCCAGTTGTTAGAGAAACAAATCATAAAATCGTGACTCGGAGATCAATTTGCAGAAACGATTATAAACCTTTCCTTTGCTATTATGGCAATGCACTCGACAACTGGTTCAGGATATCTGTGATGTAATGTGATTCCGTCTTGCACAGGTCGTCCTCCAAATACTTGCATGAAAAGACAACGAATGCCCAGTCAAATCCCTAAGTGCAAAACCCATGGCAAGCACGTTTCCATCTTTGAACCGTGCTAATGCAATAACAATTTCTAATTCATCAGTTCTTGAATTACAGCAACGACGCCATCTAACAGCTTCAACAAAATTCGTGGTGTTATGAAGTTTAACCGACCGTGGGTAAAAAGGCAACCCTTTAATAAAAATCTAGTTTTCATTCTTATGGAATGAAATTTTATACCGAGGTGAGGAATATATGAAAGTGATGTTTCAGTGGCCCAAGACTTCTGACATAGAAATCTATCGAGGGATCGCACAAATTGGACACTGGAGCCAGTTTGGCAGTTAATAATTGATTGGACAGTATATTAGTTCGGAGCCAGGAACTGCTGCCCGACAACGTCTTCACTGCGTCTAAACTGGTCAACCCCTCTCTCTTCCTATGTGTCTCTGTTTATCCCCATGTCTGACACCCTGTCTCCCAGTCTGCCCCTCTCTTTCTCTCTCCGTCTTATGAGAGGACGGGGGAAGGGACGCCGGCGGGAGGGTCCCAAAGGTCAGCCAAATTATGTTTTCTCCGCTGAGACCATTAAATCTGTGTATGGTTTAATAATGATTTGAATGGTTAGTGGAACCCTTAAGTGCCAGTTCCAACATCCGATTACTTGAACGACGTGCATTAAAATATCACAGAATTACATGTACAAAGCAGACAGCTCAGAGGGTACTTTATGTTTCGGGTACATAACACATATTCGGCAAGCTTCTGCGATAGCTTCTCATTTGACACGAAACCTTTTAAAAGCTTGATATAATTGACCCCCCCCCCCCCCTCCAAATTCACTACATATTAAGGACGAAGTACTATTTCTTTCATAGACACAAAATGCTGGAGTAACTCGGCAGCTCAGGCAATATCTCTGGAGAAAAGGAATATGTGACATTTTCAGACCCGAAACGTTACCTATTCTTTTTCTTCAGAGATGCCGCCTGACCCGTTGGTTACCCTATCATTTTCTGTCTATTGTTTAAGCAGGAACATCAGATGCTGGAAAATCGAAGGTAGACAAAAGTGCTGGAGAAACTCAGCGGGTGCAGCAGCATCTATGGAGCGAAGGAAATAGGCAACGTTTCGGGCCAGCATCTGCAATTCCTCCCTGTACTGTTTCCTTGAGTTGAGTAGAGTTTCAAACCTTTAATTCCATCCAATTTGAACGTGTATTATATATCCCAACGAGTCATACTTTACATGACATTTTCTCAACAACTTATTTCTGAGAGATTCCTGGCTGCTGAGTAGAAGAAATTGGGCCTGAAATTGAAATATGTTAAAGTAAACATGGCGAGTAATGGGATAGCAGCGCGTAGCAAAAGCCAAATGCGAATTGGGTTGGGGTTACTGCCAACCAACGCAGTGTAGGGCACCAAAGACGGAAGCCCACCCGTCAAAGCTATGTATCTTATATCAACTCGAAATATGATGTTAAGTATAGAATCCGAATGGCGGTTCTGGTTAGTTTCAATTGGAAGCAATGTTTATGGTGATTTCACTCAAAACAGACCCCAGAGTTATCCCTTCACGTTCCAGGGCTACCTTCAAATATCCTCTAAACTCCAGGGCACCCACCCACGTGCGTTGAAGGGACGGGCCGCCAAATAGAGGGAGGCAGAACAGAATCTGGTGCAGATTTCTCTCGTAGCCAAGATTCACATCAATTCAAATTTGATGATCTCCCATCCTGCTGGACTGTTGTTAGCCTGTGCATTCTCATCCGCTCACGTTCGCCTTCAGTAACTCGTTTCACATTCTCTGATTCCCTTTCCCCCCCTACCATCAACTATATCCAGTTGCATTCTCTAATATATATCTTCTTTTAAAAAGGGTTTAGTCCCTGTTCTAATTATCCTCGATTAACTACTTCATCGACACCGTGAGGTTTGCTGTTGTCACATGCATAGCTTCAAAGTTACCGGTCCGCCTACCGAGGATTCTTACCAAATAGGGCGCCTATTGTAGGGCGAAATGCTGAATGCGCCTTTGTAACTTTGAACTGCGCGTCCAAGACAACGACCATCATGCCTCCACTGTCAATTTCAAAATCAGGAAGTTTAAACCCTGATAAATACAAGAAACAAAACAAATACAAGAAACAAAGTCAAAAAAATGAAATGTTTCTCACAACCTACCCCCACAGTGATAGTGTTTCAGCCATTTTAGTGAAAACTTTGAGTGTGGCTGTTTTATGATTTTAAAAAGCCACATGTTTACTCCCCGCTAAACATAAAACATCAAAGGTTCATTCTAACAATGTCCACTCACAATAACGTGTAGGATTTATTCACTTGCTTGTGCTTCTTTGCAGATTTGAGTTATTTATGCACAAAAATAAAACCGTGGCCCTCGACGTTGGTCTTCAAGTAAGGGCGTTGAATAGATTGTTCTAGTTAATAAGTTGTGGATTAAACGGCGGGATTTTAATTTGTTGTGTTGAAATTGCCTTATCATGTTGCACTCTGTCGAGACTCGTGTGCTTGCTGGCCCTGGTCCCTCCCACATATTCGCCAACACGAAAGTCACTTTATCTAGTGGGATGGTGTGAAGCGTGCGTGTTGCGTTTCTCTCATCTTCAGCTCCCCGCAGTGGGGGGAGGGGGAAAGGGCGGAGTGGGGTGGCAAGGTGTGGAGGTGCCTTGCAGCAGACTGGAAGGGCGGAGTTTGCTACGACTAGACAGTAGCACAAATATAGCAACATATCCGCAGTTGTCTGTTTTCTGTGACCAATATTGCAAGCATTTGAAATGACCATCCTCAAATAAAGGCTTGTACTGAATAAAGAATCCCCCGGTATTTCTTCGTACGCAAATGCCCAGAACTCTCCCCAGAATACTTAACAAGAAAAAACTACAGTTAGCATTAGCGGCGAAAATAGACACAAAACGCTGGTAACAGCGGGATATGCAGCATCTCTGGAAGGAAGGAATGAGCGACGTTTCAGGTCGAGACCCTGCTTCAGACTGAGAGTCAGGGGAAAGAGAACCGAGAGATATAGACAGCAATATATAGAGATATAGACGAAACGAATTAATGATATGCAAAAAAAAGTAACGATGTGACCCGAAACGTCACCCGTTCCTTCTCTTCAGAGATGCTGCCCGCCCCGCTGAGTTACTGCAGCATTTTGTGTCTATCTTCGGTATAAACCAGCATCTGTAGTTCCTTCCTACACTCCTAAGCATTAGCAGCGAATGAGGATAACGCTCTGATGTTACTTGGAACAATAAACACTTAAGCAAATAAGTTGCATTTGACGTTAAAAATATGGCAGTTGATTTGCCTTTGTTTCAATTTATTAACGTATCGATCTGCAGAAGGACTTAGGTGATGACACCATGTTAGTTACTTTGTTAAAATATTCTGGTTAAAGATGTCGAAATCCTTATGAGTCAGAACTGAGAGGTGCAAGATTCCTTTCGGATATAACTATGTCATTTCAACAAAGACCAAAACGTGGTCTGTATTCCTGATAGGAACGTGATATTCTAAATTATTTAGGAGAAAATACACCCATCGCTTTTTGATAGTTATACCATTCAAAATAGCGAAAGTTAAAACATTTGGATTAATTTTACAAGTAAGATGTCCTTGTCCTTCTAAGATGTCCTTCTAATTGCGCTGGGGATGGAGGCGCGGGGCAGGGAAGACAAAATACGGCACTTGCAAATATATATAACTGACGGCTGGTCACTTATATCATTGATGTTCTCAAGGAACACAGTAACAAGCTGCATATCTGTGAAGAAGCCATGAATGTGACTATAGTCAAGTACTTTCGCATTCTCGTGTGTGTGTGTGCGTGTGTATGTGTTTGCGTGTGTATGTGTTTGCGTGTGTGTGTGTTTGCGTGTGTGTGTGTTTGTGTTTGTGTGTGTGTGTGTGTTATAGATCTTGATTGCAGGAGTGATACAATTGAATCCTGAGGAAGTTTACCGGACTGCAACTTTAGTGTTTTTCTTTAAAGCTCCTTTTTATGCAATTTCTGCAGAACTAAAAACATGTTAAAAGTGAATGTTTTTATGTCAAAATGGTGCTAAGAAATTCATATCAATAAATTAACTCTGCGGTTGATCAGTAGGTCGAAACGTGTTCATCTTTTTTTTAAATCAAAGCAACACCACAACAAGGATCTGGGTTTCTTTAGGTAGACAAAAATGCTGGAGAAACTCAGCGAAGGAAATAGGCAACGTTTCAGGCCGAAACCCTTCTTCAGGCTGAAGAAGACATTTCTTTAGATCAGTTAATAAAGAGGCAATTTCGTAATGGCTTTTTTCTACTTTTTAGGAATCTATTATCAACACTTCACTTAAAATTCTACAAGCATGAAAGTTGCGAATACTTGGTCGATTTTGCCTAGATTTGTCCACATTACATATTTATGCCCTTTAATGTGGCTTGGTCACGACATAGTGTACAATACAATGTAAGCTCTGCCACTGATATTTGCCACATCCAATCTTGGCATTGGAGTATTCTCTATTATTATTTTCAAAAGCCCAGGGTTGCTGGCTTAGTAGCACATTCAACAGTTATGGAAACATTGGTAACTGTTCCATCGATATGCAATATGCTGAAAACACTATTTTCTCCAGCTAAATAATAATTGGAGCTGATTGATTTTTTTCTCTATTGGAGAGACAAACATTAGAAATAAAACCGTCCAAATTCCCGATCAAGATATCTATTAATTATAGATTATTTACGTTTCCTCTGGTTTTCTCGCGATAAACTTTACTGCACTTTTTGTGGGCATGTTTGATGTAGTGGATATTTATTACAAAAATATATGTGGCTGGTCAGTTTGTTTATAGCAGTTGCCTCTTTTCCGCTCGACCCCATTCACACATACACACGCACAGATATATATATATACCTCCAATTTATGCAAGCGGCGTGAATTATAAACCTTCCATTCGTTTTTCTGTTCACAGAACCTCTAAGGTAGTTTGTTTTAAGTTGAATTCATCATTAACACATTGTAGACTGATTTTTATTAATTAATCTATTATATAAAAATAAATTATAAATTAAGCCCCTTTTCATGAACAAAGTAAAATACGCATTTGTTTTTTTTAAACTATCAGTCCTTAAAAGCTGAATAACTCTTATTTACTGGTTTACCGCCAGCCGGTAGATTGCTGGTTGTTCTGTTTAAGCGGCCTTTAAATTAGTGATAAAACAGTGAAGTCGTGTGAGTATAAATATTCATTTGTATTGAATGTATAGGTGGATCAGCAAGTGACATTACCAGAAAAATAGACCAGCCTTAACTAGGATTACAGGAACGATATCTTTATCGCTGCAAAATTCCAAAGCGAATAGCTTTCTTTGGTGAAAGTGGTGAGCAGTGAGTTTGGTCGGAATGGGATCGGCCGAAGGGAGTACTTGGAAATGGGTTTCGGGGAACACATTTCTCAAACGATCAGATATTTACGAGGACATATCATTTATTGAAAAATAGCTTGAAAATAAATCATTCCGCGCGTTCTCGTGGAAAAGCAAGCTGTCTTCGAATTTGAGTGCCTTGGTAAATATTTGAAGGGAACGTTTCAAAAGGTGTAAAGCAGTTAAATAAATATAAAGCGTTTTATGAGATTACGGCTACTCGCGCTGGTCAAAAGAAAAGTCCAGAATGTTTGGTGAAGACTTATGGTGTAATGTCGGGTGTTGTTCTCTTGAATTTCTTAAACGACGGTGACAGTGGTACATTAGTTTCTCTAGCCCCTCATGCGCTTACTGATCCGGAACGGTCTGGTCTCGCCTAATGGAATCATTAGGCTACCTGTGTGTGAATACGGTGGCTGAGTGGCCTGGCTCCACTTTGACCAATATGATGAATGTTTTCAGCAGCCTTACGGGATGGTAATAGCCCTTGCGAAATGGGAATGTGTGCACTGCGCACAACAGATGCGACCCTTTGGATCTGCAGTTGAACAGGATTCCTTTGGCGTCTGGTTAATATCTGTCACTGGACTGTCCAATGATCTGAGCTTTGGGGTGATTGTGTACGAGTTATTTGTTTGGGGTAGCTTTAACATAGATCACTATTGATGCTGTCGAAACAAACGCCCTCTTACTGGTAATAATGATTTAGCTACATCCCTTAGCATTCACCAACTATGGCAAAATAACACAATTGTGGCACGCATTTAAACACAAATATTAGTTTCTTTCGTTGTTCTGGTTTCTGGTGATAAAACGATACGCGTGTCATTAAGTTGTTTTGATCATCTCGTCAATTTAAACTTACAAAGTAAGGCTGATGAGTCCCAGACAGACTGGCACCAGTGGTCATCTCTGTAGGCAATAGTGCTGTCAATTCGAGCCATGGGACAGGTGTAAATCTAGCTGACATTCCACATTTCCACCCTGGGTCCTTACCTGAAGCTAATCTCATTTATTACTGGTAGCGAAACGACTACATTTTTAACACGTTAATCACGAGACGCACTCCGAATGGTGATAATAAAGGCGCTGCCTATATGGGAAAGACAGCGTTGCTGAATGCGGCCCGGTTGTACCTAGGACCAGTGCAACCCATCACCCGCTTTTACCTGGAATGACACATTAACAACCAATAGTAAAACTCATTGTTTTCCTTCTTGCTAATGTAGCGTTGGATAGATTTTTGTTGTTCTTTAAAGACATGGAATTGATAAGAGTTTTTGTTTTGCAGAATAAAGAGGAAATAACATTTCGAGGAATTCAAGTACTCATTTTATAGAATCCAAATGTTAATTTTCTTTATTTGGAGTTAATGCGCTTTTTCATGCTGCCATCCAAAATTATTTCCTTTTTTTTTCATGTGCACACCATTTCCCAACTAGAAAAGACTGAAGTGGTTAATGTTTTCTGATGCCTTTTATTTGATTATTTAGCTTGAATGAAAAAAAAAGTGGCGTTAAAAGTATTGATTTTCCAATATAAATCATTATTTTATTGTTAAATTATTTTAACTTTAGTTTCTGTCTTCTTTTGGTTTTTGACATCTGAGATAGTTCAGTATTGGACCAGTTAGTTATACAAAGTAACTTTCATAATAGTGTCCCGAGGTAAAGCCAGTTTAACGTTCTGTCGTTAGGACAACGTTTATTTATATAAAGTTATATGTCTCTAACATTTATCACGCTCGTTATTAGATTCTCAACTATTGTTGTTATCGTATGGGTCGACTGAATTTTTAAGTAATCAGATATTTTAAACGTAAGATTCATGCGGACTAATAGTTGCATTTGACTAATTTCAAAATCCTATACATATTCAATTAAGCGGTTGTGCTGGTAAGACTGGTGTCCATTAGTCCGAAGACGGGTCTCGACCCGAAACGCCATCCATTCCTTCTATCCAGTTATGGTGCCTGTCCTGCTGAGTTATTTCAGCATTTTGTCTCTTCCATTAGTGTGACCTGATTTCTCCCTCACAATGTTCATCGACTCACCCCCCCCCCCCCCTCCCTCACCCACCCACCCTCAAACACGGCACCCCTCCCCACATTATGCACCCACACATCCCACCCGGTGGAACTGCCCCCCTCCCCTCCCCCCCCCCCCCGTGCATTTATCTGACATTGATCACACCTTATCCATACTACATTGTGATAAGCAAAGCATGAAACGTTGCACCAGACCTTGGCTAGTGTTGTATTACAAACAAGAGTCTAATTACATCTCCGACACAAACACCGCACGTATCAGGGCACAAGGTCCCTAACTATGGTACAAGTCCACTACGTAAAACCGTTGGGGAAAATATATATTTTGACGCTCTAGAAATGAGTAGTTGGCGAAATAAAAGGTTAAAAGAAATGCAACATTCTTATTGCAGTTAAACTGCAAAAAGTCTTTATTTGAATCAAGTTACTTTGCGTTGAAAGAAAACTATAACCACGAGTGCAAGCGTTGTGAGTGCCGATGTTGATTATGAATCGTTCTCAAAGATGTGCTCAGGCATGAGATAATGAGGGCCGTGATCGCCCAGATCCCTTTACCTTTTCCCAGGATTGAAGCTGTCGCCAATGTACAAAACGACAGTGTAACAGTGCACCACGCTACTCACATCCAATTTGTTCTGCACAAAAGCTGATCCCCAAATCCGCACTAACAAAGCGGTACTCGGAGACACATCATATAATGTTCAATGTTATTCATTTTCTACTAATTAACTGGAATCCCACCTTTTCTCATATAGTCTCCAATTAATGTGCAATGTATGTCAGAGGTCGTTAGACTTCCAGTAAACCTTTGTTGAGATTTTGGCTCCCTCTCTATATTGATCTTATTAGGGCATTTCTTCTTCGCGCAAAAGGCCATGAAGAGATTTTTTTCCCCCCACTGCCTCGGTCTTTAACTTGAAGCGTTGATAATAGGATTCGTGTCTGGGCTCAAAGTTTAAAGCAATGTCGTGGTTGTTTGCTGGGTAGGTCAAAACACAACACAGCAGAGTAATTTGCCATTCGGATAATATCCGGTACAGCCAAACAATTTTCAGTTGAAGCAAATCTAATTAACCCGGAGATAATTTAGATTCGACAATACGAATATAAAGTATAATTTATGTTACATATGCCTTATGAGCCACAATACTAATGCATTTAATTAGCACAAAATATGAGTCGAACACTTCAAACTCAGCTTTGCCTTGAATGTCGCATGTTCTAATTAACAGACAGCTTATCTGTATGTAGGAGGGGTGAAACAACAGAATGTGTTTCAAAAGATCATTTCTCGTGGCGAGGTTACAGTGATAGAAAGGCACCACTGGGGAAACTGAGACCAAAAAAATATGTTTTTTTCTCTATTTTACCCTTTCAGCTATCGGGCCAGTCTAACGTTATAAAATAGATTTTCCAGACTGCCCTGACGTTAGATTGAGAGCGCACGACCTCTGAATTGATTAAGGCTAACCCGACGAAAATGACATTACCTAGGCTATTCGATCAGCTTTGCTTCTAATGCACAAGAATCCTACCAAAAAAAAAAAAAACAAGCACGTCAGGACTAAATACATGACCGTGTAGTCGCAGCCTGACTTCACTAATGGTGGGATTTAAAACTTATCTTTGAAACTGTTGCTGGTCAGAATTCCAAACTATGAAAACCATGGAAGGTTTAATTATAATGTTATAATTTGAGGTGTTGAAGCCGCCAGCCTCTACTTTAAACATTTCAATTGAAACGGTTAGAAAAATATAATTAATCAGTTTGATTGACGCTCATATATCATCGGTGCAACTAAATAGCCCCATGGAAATTATTGTCACACTGGCGAAAGGCGAACCTACAACACAGAAAGTGAACTTCGGATGAACTTTTTTGTATAGAATGAGCCCTTGCATTAAAACTAGAACCCGTAAGAGCACGCCTGATATGGGCAGTGCACATTGGACAGTAGCTAGATGAGAGTGCTTATTTGTTTTGTTTTTTCTCGCTCATGTTTAATTGACAATTGGGTAAAAATAAAGCAAAATTTGAATATTTTGCAAAAATCCATTATTATTGTGATCGGATATGAATATTTTTTTCAGACTAATGGCAGGAATCGTTCTTTAAGCGTAGAAGTAAACTTACCTTTTTTTTGCCTGTGAAATTCTGGGTTGAGAAAACAGGAAACTTCAAGACAGCGCCATCAAGCGATAGGCGGCTGTTATTTCTCAAGGGAGCAATTTGGCCTGCGCGGTATCACAGGATATTCTAGAGCTGTTATTTGCATCAGGAGATTTAAAGCGACCCCCCACCCCCCAATTTACCCAAGCAATCATATTCTCGTTTACCAATCATTTGTACCTGAGATATTATTTTAATATATTATTTAAAATCACCGAATCAGTGGAAATAGTTCCAATGTCATTTTAGGACTTGCCGGGTAATATTTGCATTCCTTTCAACTAGAACAAACCACCATTATTATCCTTTCCCTAATATGACGGTGACATGCTTTTGTTCTCACTGGCTACAACTATTTTAGCCGTGTAAACTCGAATCGAGGTGTTTCTTTTCAGCAACACACCGCGACCTGATGCACTTAAGAAGTGTGCAGTTATATATGTCACACTTCTAAACGACCTATATTTACACCTGCCGAGTGATGATGGACCTAAGTGCATTGCAATTATGTGAATTGTAAATCTTTTCCGTATGTTTTTAAAAAAAAACAGGAGGATCATCTGTGTTTAATAAATCCTATCAACACGCCCTGCTGCAAACAATGCGGCGCGCAACGATCACCTTGTTTTAGACAATTTACGTAAAGAAAGACATTGATGGTCAGTGCTGTAAAGGGAAGCACAACGGGTATTCTTCGTGGGTTTTGGGCGCGTAAATTCCGGCAAAGGCCTCGTTAAATATGTTCAGTCTTCCTGGTTTCACAAAGTTATCTGTGATAGCAGGTAGATTACTCCTAACTTCATCAGTCTCTCCTTTTCCCTCTCCCCCACTGCATTTAACACTTCAACTTTATGCACAATACAGATGCTTCAGTAGGTCATTGTTAAAGTTAGCACCGTCTTTTAATGGTGTTAATATATTCAGCACGCGCGCTAATTCGTTCTGGGAATTAGTAGTTAATGGTCACTAAAGGTATACAATCGTCCCCTTCCTTCCCTTGCTTACGCCAGGCACCCTCTTGCTTACTTGCATTGTGAGCGTGAGACTGTAGTTAAAGGCTCGTTTAGATCATATTCGCATGTTTACTTAAAGCACATGAATTACCGTCCTATTTGTGTTCTGCCTTTTTTTTAATGGTTGGAGGTAGCATCGGGTCCACAGCGCGGGCATATCATGTCAGCAGTATATTTCATTTAAATTTGTGGTGAGTAAAGCGGCATTTAAGTAGCAACTGATAATGTTGTGATACACTCTGCTCTCGCTCGGTGCAAGCGCTGCAATATACTTCCAACGTCAGTACTTATGATATGAAAAGAGATAGGCGGTGTCAAAATGTAAACAATCAGGAATGAACTGTACTGGTCCTGGCTGTTTATATTCATGTTCTTAGATTTATTTAAATCTTTGCAATCATCTGATTATATTATTGAAATTGGCGAAGGGAGGCTTACTCGGTAAACTCGGTGTAATAGTGCAAAACGGAACAAAATGCCTATCAGGTGCAAAGAAAAAAATTGCATCAATTATCCAGGCAGCTCAAGTCTCTCAGGGTAGAGCCAGATATCACCTCTGGCCACAACTGGTTAAAATGCACCTTAAATCTCTGTGCAAGACTACTTAACATTTCACAAGTTGTTCAAATATTCCCAAGCATTTCATTATTTATTATACCATATTTATGAAACTTGATATATTATTTGTGGATTTCTCAAAATGCACGTTATTTCCCTACTTGTTGACATTTAAAGGCACTATAATAAAATTAATGTTTAAATACTCAAGGTAAGAAAGAGAAATGCTCCAAATTTGCAGATTAGTACGTATATTTGCTTATTCACTCCAGTTATAAAAAACAAAGATTGGGTAATATTTATCCAAACAAATTAAACAAACCAGCATGCTATATTTGATGCTATCCACTTATTCAGTCTTATTTTTCTTCAAATTATGGTAGACAAAAGCAAATCCCACATTTTGTGTCTGTCTTCTGTAATTATTCTATCTCACTTCAATAAACTGTTCTGAATAATTAAGTCAACATATATTTTCACTTTGAACTTGTTTGATATGTGCTGCATATTCTTAGCCATTTACTCTAACAAATACAATAATTATTCATTGATGATGTGCAGAGGATTAATAAAGGATGCGGCAACAATCTTTTACATAAAAATATCTGAAGTACGTTTTTAGTATGTTGGTTTTACCTTTAATTAATTATCATTAATTCTACCTCAGCTGCGCCAATGGGCATTGCAACAATTACAGCAATGTCAAATGGTGTCACACTGGTAGAAGCAGTTTATTCCCATATGTGCTTGGAACACATAAAGGACCAACACATATCACAACATTGTAAATAAATGGACAGAAGTAAGGAGAGAGAGAGAGAGAGAGAGTGAGAGTGAGAGGGAGAGAGAGAGAGAGAGAGAGAGAGAGAGAGAGAGAGAGAGAGAGAGAGAGAGAGAGAGAGAGGAGTATCAGAGAGAGCGAGTAGCGAGGAGATATACGACGAAATAGCTCTCGTCGACTTCGCTCTCTCTCTTCTCTCTCTCTCTCTATCTCTCTCTCTCTCTCTCTCTCGCTCTCTCTCTCTCTACTCTCTCGAGAGAGGGGGAGGTTAAGATATATTTTCACTTCATATATAGATATCATCCAACTAAATACAGTTAGAACATCGCCTTACATGAGGCGAAAGTAAATTAGTGGTTTCACCTTTCATTGCCATGTCTATACATTTTTAAAATAAATGTCAGACTTTTTGCAGCAAAGCTTCCTACAAAGAATACCAGTGGTAGTGCAGTGTTACCACAGATGTCAAAATAGTGAACAATGCTACCTGTCTAGAGGAAGCATTTGAATGAGACATGTAACAAGTCCCATTGCAAGCTTTTTGGTGCATGGATATGTTCAGAAATATCTGAATAGCATTCTTCATCATGCCGTTGACAAATAATTTCAAGATGATATGGTATTTACATTATATGTTGGAAAGTAAGATGAACTTACTTCCTTGAATAAGGACATTAATACTGGCGGGGAGCCAATGGTCAATTCTTTAATTAAACTCATATTCTATTGTATAAGAAAATCACACATATACGAGGCACTTGCAAGATAAGCTTGCCTCAATAACTTTACTTGAGCAATTATTCCTTACATTTTTACCATATATAATAATATTTATCAGTGTTGATACCATGTTACTAATTCTTCACCAGTTAGAGCACAGAGGGTGGGTTTAATTAAGGTATCATTCTTGCTTATTATCAGGGCATCAGGCTTAAATAACATGATCTTGATCGTAATATATGGCAAGAGACCTCATGAGTACTTGGAATAAAATAGATTTGATATTTTTTCTTACACAGGCTAAGATCTAGTGCACACATTTCGGATATGGGGCTCCTTGCTTTTGCTTCAACTCAATTAGATTGGTTGCTTACATTTCCAGACATGCAATAGTCAGAAGGAGATTAATATTTCAACATCGGCAAGGTTTAATTGCCGAAGCTTCTGTGAGAAGCTGCTGAAAACGGTTGCAAGTGTCAGGCAGGGTGATTCAGTGAACAGACAAAAATGTAAAGTGTTTGGTGGAACTGAAATCAGAGGCAAACTCCACCAAGTAATATGCAATTACAAAGCGTTGCTATCTGAAAACAAAATTGCAAATACATTTGGCAAAGCACTTTACTGAGGTAAAAAATGAAAAAATAAGTTAGCTATTTAAAAATCACACAAATTATTGTTGGTAAACCCACACCAAACACCAGTCACTCTTTCTGCACTTATTACGCCCTTTTGTTGTAAGATGACTCGAGACACCCCCGTCGAATTTTTTTTACATCTATTGATCCCTATAGCATGTAAAACATCTGCTTAAAATTGCTCAGTTAAAAACAATCACCAATAATTGCTGTCAGTTCCAAGTTAGCGAATGCCTACAAGGCCATGTGTACCTCTGAGCTGCCCCGTGCTAGTAACTACATTACCAAATACGTATCAGAGAAGGTTTGTTTCAATCTCCACCGCATGACGAAAACACCGCAAACGATTACTTTATGTTCACTGCATCTGTGTGCTTGTGTGAGTTCTGTCACCACTTACCTTTCAAAAATCAATCTAAGAATTTCAACACAAGCTGATTGGTGCGACTATAAAACACAATTTGATGGTAAAATGAGATAAAAAGTCACCTTGCCGTTTAAAGTGGTAGGTCTTGTCATACACGATCTACGAGCAACGCATCAGCAATAATGTTGCCGGCAGTTCTTAATGTATCAGCCCTTTCTTTGCACAGCGGTTCTGTAGCAAAAAGCACACAAAGAAAGCATTGATACAGTAGTTAGTTACCTTAAATAAGTTACGGACGGAAACTCCACTTAGTTAAATTTCCACAAGAAAAAAAAATATTTTCGACTGTCATCTCATCGCAATGTCCAAATCATGATTTGGTTTAAAACGTGATTAGGACTGTTATGCTTAGATAAAAGGACGTTGGGCATTATCCAAAGGCTACTTGGATATTTCGCCAGAAAACATGTTCCTAAATGAAAATTGACAAACGGATGATCACACGTAACGTTCGGCGGTTTGTGAAAGGCTTAAACCAGCTGGCGCCAACATCCGTCTCTGGCCCAAAAAATAATGCAGCAGGCTCTTCCAGAGAACGTGAGACAACTGTTGACAATTGGGACAAAATTCGTGCCTTGCCACTAAATTGGTGGATCGATAATTGAAGTGGCTGTCAAGAGAACAGCGAGCTCGGATCGAGCTGTGCTTCTTTCTAATGACGACCCCGAGGAGAACACTTCTCGCAGAAGTTAGAAATTAAGTTCATGAACTTTATCATAACTGTGAAGTTTTTTTACAGCGTTTGGAAAGAACCAGGGCGGTTTAGTTGTCGGGGGAAGGACACACACGAGTTCAACGATTAGCAGGCGTATAGCAGGGGGAGATGTGTGGTCACTTGGACAATGAACGGGGCTGGTTTGATAAGGGGAAGGGGGAAAGTGCAGTAAAAGGCGAGAAGGGCAGTGGGAGTCTGAAAAAGACAACGAGATTAACAGACTGAAGACAGAAAGTGAGATCGCACTGGGAGTCGGCAACAATAAGGACGTTCAAAGATGAAGGCCAACTCCGAGTTGCATGCAAACTGCCATTTATTATGCAATATGGCAGATGCCGCTCCAATGTGTTGCAACAGCCATTACTGCTGCCTTTAGTTCAAAGCAGAGCATGAAGTACGTGCATGAAAAATAGTTATTTCAAAGGACAACGGGTAGAGAATATCTACAATAAATTATTATTGACAGACGTCCCAATGTAGTATAAACAAATGTGCTGATTATATCTGTTTTGCTGCCTTGCAGCACAGTTTCTCAGACTTCCAGCGTACATGGCGTACATATACACGTTGATAACATGTAATACATCTATAATTTGGCGGGTCATCTGTTTAATATGAACTTTGCAACAATTACGCGGGTGCTAAAAGTAAGTTATTTTTACTGGTGTGAATTCGCGTTTATTTTAATATTTGGATTACCGCCACACGCTAGAGTATTCTCGCACCTGCATTGATATAGGATTACAATAGCGGTCAGTTCATTACAACTGGCCGTCAGCAGAATAACAAAAGACGCCGGCCGCAGTGTAAACTTATTTAGTAACACGTTCGGTTCGATTGTAATGGCTCGCGAATGGACTGAGAAGTTTCGGAAGGAATAAGCATGTCATCGGCACTGGTTGGACCTCACACATACCAACAGAATATTTACAAGAAACTTGCCAATGTAAACGTGACCGCTCCCTCAGATAAACAGTAATCAACAAACCTCTGTATCATTTCGAGCTATAGCTCTGTCTGCATATAGTTAATGAAGTGAGGTGTCTGGTTGCCCAGCCACTTCAGAGCCGTTTGGTGCTGGCGTAAATGCTTTCAAAGCCCATTTTAATTTTCACATCAGTGCACTTACTACGTTTAAAGCTCTGACGGCTAACAAGTAGCTTGCGGTATTGGCGAATGTTTAACTAAGATGGCTAGCCATCAATTCCCTTTTGTTTGTTCGCAAATTAATCATCCTATACCGAGTTGGCGCCAGTGTAGATTTATCACACACGGGAGGGTGAATGAGTCGGGCGAGGAGAGACAAAGGGAGTTCGCACCTTCCTGCTTTTGATCCTAGATTAGTCCACCCTAACGCTTCATAATATGAGTCTCCAGAGTGCTTAGTCTGGGAGGTCAGCCATAATTGGCGGAAGTTAGAGCAAACGTTTTAAAACGTTACATTATAGCGCATATTTCATAGATATTTATAACTTCGACTGACTCACTTCCAACACGATATTCTAGAAATAATAATCAATTTGTAAAGACTACATCCCAACACGACCCGATCTCTTTTCTTGGCAATGATACTGTTATATGGAATGTTTAAAATGGTGATTATAAGTTAAAGAAAGCAGAGATCCGAGCAGGACCTCTCTTTGTCAAGATGTCAAACAAAAATGCACACGCATAGGTTCAGGGGAACTCGCCTTGAAGAGACCCTGACGGCATCCAATTCTCCACAGGTCAGACAAGTGCTGTGCGTTAGACATCCGCGGCAGAAGGAAGGAGCCAAAGGGCTCACAACACCACAGAAGCAGAGAGAGAGTGAGAGAGGGAGACAGAGAGCAAAACAAAACCGGGAAGCAAATAAAACGATGTTAGATCGTTGGCTACAACCGCGGAGGATGGTGCTGGTCAGAGCGAGCTATTCGCCAGGGTATACTCACAGATCAGGGAGGCGATATTTGGGGGGGTTTTAAGCGAAAAGTGATACGCGACGGTAGTTGCAACTCGACGTCAGCGAGCTGGCGCCGAGCGCCCTTAAACATGTGCGTCCAAAATGCAATGTTACAAGATCTAATCACTTTAGATGTTCCGCTCCTATCTCCGTGCGTTTAGCCGATGGGATTGCTTAGCAGTTACAAATCTGTTTGCAGCAGCACTCCGATAGAGCGAAAGAGAGAGAGAAAGAGAGAGAGAGCGATAGAGAGAGAGGGAGCGAGGGAGAGAGAGGGGAAGAGAGAGAGGGGAAGAGAGAGAGGGGAAGAGAGAGAGGAGAGAGAGCCCTTGGTCTTTTAGCAAGTGCAGCCCATTAGGCGCCATGTCCTGATAATTAAATCACCTCGTTAAATGAGGCTTTTCGTTGTTGTTTGAAAGCGTGGCCAATAAATAAATAAAATCTAAGCACTGCGGCCTTGCTTGCTTTTGTGAAAGCACACTAATCGCTCTCTGCCGCAGAGGCCCGGGGAAGAGGACAAAGCAGCACACAACGAATATATATATATATGAAAAACAATATTGAATATAAATAAAACGGTAATGGCCCAAGCTGGCATTTGCAGATTGTTGAGGAGGGAGCAGTGATGTTTCGGAAGCAAAAGCACGTAACGTAACGGCAGGGATGGATGGGGCAGTGGGGCCGGTTGAGCCGCTGATTTACTTCAGCTTTTGGAGTCCGTCTCCGAGCCGGGCTTGCCTGTGAACACAGATGATTTCTTGTCGATTTCCGGGTACTCGGTGGCGTAAAGGGCACCTGAGGCGGCCCAAGGCACTCCCATTGGTTATCGCCCACTCCATTACCCCCCTCCCTCCCTCCACCCCCCCCCCCCCCCCCCCCCTCCCCTCCTCTCCCCTCCCATAATGATGTTGACATATTCACACGGCTGAAGTAGTGATGCTCGCTGTACGTTACAGTTTCCGACACCTTCTTTTTATAACTCATCTATCCCCGGCTTTAGTTGTCAAAACCACGCCTATGGAGCCACACAATTGGTCCGAAAGCGTCAAATAGCCAATCAACAGGGCTCAGCTATTCGCAACACGCACACATACACACACACACATAGAGAAAGATCAGAGTGGACTGTTTGGAGAGATGCGTCTCGGCTCTGCCACCGCCAACCAGTCTTACTTTCTGTTAATGTGAAGAAACGAAACAATAATATTATCAACAAAAATGCCCCGCTTATAAGTGATCGTGCGACAGAGATCTGGAGAGTGGATGAATTTACCGATGAGAGAGCCAGTCATTCCGGGGACGAGTATGGCTTATCATCCGTTCTTACCTCACCGGGCACCGGACTTTGCCTTGAGCGCTGTATTGGGACATCAGCCTTCGTTCTTCCCGGCACTCGCCCTGCAGCCGAGCGGTGCGGCCTCGCTAACACTCCCGGGCGTACTTAGCAAGCCCATTGTGGATCAGCTTGTCAGCGCAGCTGAGGCTGGGCTCGCTGTGTCGGCAATGGGCCATCAGCCCTCGCATCTGAGGCCTCTTAAGACTCTGGAGCCCGAGGAAGAAGTGGAAGACGACCCAAAAGTTATACTCGAAGCCAAAGATTTGTGGGACCAGTTTCACAAACGCGGCACTGAAATGGTTATCACTAAATCTGGAAGGTACAGCGCTTTTTATCCATCGAAGAAACGAGTGCCAGCCTTTCCGGCTGGAAATCATACATTTAAAAAAAACACCCACTCGCGTGTAATTGTGGCACAAGATAATACGGGCATCTTACTGGGTTGTAGGTTTTAAAAACGCAAGATAATGTTTAATTGAGAAAAATGGCCAATGTCCTTAACGTGTGATCTGACAAGGGGGTTTCTAACACTTGGACTGAAACTGCTTCCTGAATAATGATCCATTTTGGTGACACGGTTTGGCTCGACTGTTAGTTTCTCGATATCTGGAGTCGCTTATTCATTGGATTAGCGTAGCGAGAGGCTCCGATCCCTTTAATCTGCATCTTGTTTTTTTTGGTTTTGAGATACGACAATTTTAGATGGTCGGACTGAGAAAGAAATTAACCACGGCCAAATATTTGATTTTAGCAAATTGTAATGGATTTATTTTAACTAGGTTCTTCCTTGTGATGGGACGGGGTCACATGTGATCTGCGGGGAGCCTATTGAAGAATCTGATTTAGCGAACTTTTATTTATTCATTCATTTGATGGGGGGGTAAACGCGGCAGTAATAAGCAGCTGTACCCTAAGTAACATGCACCGGTTGCACGACTAACGTCCCAAACCAGTACGTAGATCCCACAAGAGGGATTACAATTTATCTCGAAGGAAAGCGAATGGTAGATTATGTCTACGACACCTGCGAGAGTAACATTTTAACTCACTCAGTTTTTTTATGACACCAATCGGTGATTATAAAACCATAAATGTTAGCTGCGGCCTTACCCAGTTAGCAGGGTGACATATATGTATACTTTGTACAAGGGTAGCTGAATCATATTTTTTAAATTTCAATCAATAGGCATCTCGAGAATTAAGTTGAAATATCTCCAATGAAATCCTATTGCTTCGACAGTTTGATATGCCCCTTTTATAATAAACGGCAGTATTTTCTTAATGTTAAACATGATCACAAAGCGTACACAGATCTCTTGCAGTGTCGTTTCTCTTTTCTAAAAAGTGACACCACTGAGATTTGTTGCCTCAAAAATTGCATGGACAGGCTTACCTGCGAGTCTAAACTCCAGCCAAAAAAAGGCATTGGAATTAACGTTGGTTTTGCAATAGAGGGTTACGGTATTGGCAATTTGCTGCTTTAAAAAAAGTCAACTTCACGTTTTCTTTCAGGAGAATGTTCCCGCCATTTAAAGTTAGGTGCACGGGACTGGATAAGAAGGCCAAGTATATTTTGTTAATGGATATTGTGGCGGCAGATGACTGTAGGTACAAATTCCACAACTCACGCTGGATGGTAGCTGGGAAAGCTGACCCTGAAATGCCAAAGCGAATGTACATTCACCCCGATAGCCCGGCTACTGGTGAGCAATGGATGTCCAAAGTCGTCACTTTTCACAAGCTGAAACTGACAAACAACATTTCCGATAAGCATGGATTTGTAAGTTCAATATTTTATTCTGAATTAATCTCAATTGATCAGATCGAGTGATTTAAATATATACATTCCAGTGTATGATGTGTTTATTTAGCAACCTTAGTTTAAGGTGGTAAACCAGATAAAAAATATATAATTTCAATATTTACAAAACGTACAAGCGCCTCTCGGCATCAGGACTATGTGGGGGTTTTGCCTATACTTTTGTCCCCAGCGTTTTATGATTGTTCCCATAACCTGGGGTATCGTGATGATCGGCCATTTTAGGTATCTGAGATTGCAAGTATTTGGTCAGAAGAGGCATATTTGCCAATTTGTTTTACCAGAATCAAAAAGTGACAAGGCACAGGTTTAACTTTCTTAATTCTTTGATTCGTAAATCTGGAAGTAATAGGCAATGTCTTACAAAGCAAACATATTTAAAATATGTTTTTTGTGTGTGTCTAAAGCTGCCTTGAATTAAGCCTTGTGCTTGCTGCAAAGGCCACTGTATTAACAATGCCGATAGCAGGAGCTCCGCAATCAACTCATGTTAAAAGTGACATTCAAAAAGCGATGCACTGACAAGTCAAAAAATCCGTAGGCTTATTTAAAAATCACTATCTACCTAACTCATTCCAGGGCTCGGATTATTTTAAAGTACGTAGTGGTTTTGTTTATGAATTATGATGCAGATTAGCTACATATGAGTGTCTGTACGAACAAGTACATATTTCTGGAAAGAAAAATGGATGCAGAATAGTGTGTAACTATATATTTAGAAATAGATTCAGGAAAAATATTTATATATCAGCCCGCTTGATTTTTGATAGCACTTTAAGCTGTGGGGAAGGCTATACTGTTGATGTTACCTCGCCGTCAGTTCACGCAGATGGTGAGATTTACATTTCTGCTGAAATCTGTCCTTTCATGTTGAAAAAATGACTGGCCATTAGTATATATTATTGCTGAACAACCATTAATGAGCAGTGTGCGTTCAAAGAGTAAAATGATATTACACTAAATTTAGCAACAGCGATCCGAGGGTCAGTCTGGCAAGACCGAGAGCATTGGTAGACTCTGTGGAGCTGAGCTCGCTTTGAGAATTATAATTCTTTGATTTATTCTCCTCAGACGATTTTGAATTCCATGCACAAGTACCAACCTAGATTTCACATTGTTCGTGCGAACGACATTTTGAAACTTCCTTACAGTACTTTCCGGACCTACGTTTTCCCAGAAACAGAATTCATAGCTGTAACTGCATATCAAAATGATAAGGTGAGTAGTAAAAACATATGGCAGTTCGCAACTTGTGTATAAAAACAGCTTGTTAGATTGAATTGGGTTTGCTCAGTAACATAAAACACCCTTCACGCTTGAAAGTTAAAAAGGCCGAGTTTTAGTGAAACACTTCTCTTTCCCCGCATCTTAGGTTATATTGGCCAATATGAGTTTTAATAGTAGACGACGGGTAGTGATTACATTTACAAGATTGCATGTTCAATATTCTGCCTACAATGTGGTGTAATTAGATTTTTTGCTTTGTTTTGTAACATGGATGAAATGATACACCAGTACAGACAACTCTTCTGAATGCACACGTTTGCACGGGTCGTGCCATTAGAACAATACTGCACCACTAAGTGGTGGGCTTTAATAGATTTCCAAACTGGTCACAAGATGTAGTCGTTTAAAAGCAAGTGGCACATTTTGCACTGTGTTTGGGAATTATACGAATGTAGACGAACCGCATAGTGTTTAAGTCAAAACGTTGACGTGGTATATTGTTCTTGCACAGGTATCAAACTTATCAGGATGGTCAATTAATTGTAATTGCAGCTGGGCACTTTATACCAATAGTTTTAAATAATATCAAACTCTACCTCAACATCGCACTTCTAACTGATCAGGTTTTTTTTTAATTAAGAGCCTTAATGTTGCGGTGACCTGAGTCATTATTGTTCACCGCTTTGTTGATTGAGAGGAGCGTCATTTCAAGGAGCACGTAGATAGCATAAAGACAAATTATGAAAAGATTGCTAACTTGGCATGAGCCAAACATGACCAAATTCTTCTCCTGACTTTTGGGGTTTCGGTTTCTTGCACTCCTGGAATATTATCTCCAGCCCATTATTAAAATGACAGTGATCTTTAAATTCTCTACCCCCATTGAAATGAAAACGATGTGACAATAACGTTAGTGTTGACTTTGTTGTCAAGAGAGGGCACGTTATGAAGGCGACGCCAGACCATCTTCACTCATAAATACCTGCTTATCTTGCACCAGCTCACACCCGGGATTGTCGTGAAAGCAGCGTGTTTTTATTTGAGGGCAGATATGTGATTTGTACCGAAGATCTTCATTGAATAATATAAATACTCCGCATTAAACACTGAGTTTATGTCACTGTGCAAAAATAATGCGAACCATATCATCGCTATTCCCACCGTGATGCCTTCTTCCTGTTCGGTTGTGTTCCGTTTTGGCCTTGTATTTAATACCTGGGGTACAATTAAAACGTAGGAAATATTGTAGCAACGGATCAGGTAGTGACAGAAAATAAGTTGTCTTTCAACTATTGGTGCATTGCCATTTGTCGAATACAATGCGGCGGTGGATTGGCCATAATTAGTAATAAACTAAAATATTAATCTAGCAGTAACTTCACGCAGTCTGGTCTCTGACCTTCGCGTAAAACGCTCGCCGACAATGCCTTGAGCCTGAGAATTGCTGTTCATGGGTTGTGTGGCAGAACACGGGGAAGAATTGAACCTTATATTTTTTTTTTACGTCTAGATAACTCAGTTAAAAATCGACAATAACCCGTTTGCCAAAGGCTTTCGTGACACGGGGAATGGGAGGAGAGAGAAACGGTGAGATTGGTTCAGTCTAAGTCTATTTTGTCCGTGCGTGTGTCTAGTTATCTTGCTGATATTTAACGTGGCGGTGTTACAATGTCAATCATGCAGACTGCGAGATTATGGATTGTTAGTTTGCTCGTTACATTCTGAGACAGAGTCGTAACTATCTTCCTACCCTTTGATGTTGGCGTTGGTTAGTGTCATTTTAGAACTTTAATTTCGAGAAGAAACTGAGAAGGGGGAGAGGGGGGTTAATCATAAGAAATCACCGTTTACTTTTTGTTGATGATTTAAACGTGTGCGGTTTCCAGGGAGAAATAAACAGAGCAGTTATTGAATGATTCTAATCGCTGTCATTGTTCATTTTCTTAAAATGTAAAACAGAAAACAGTTGGCAATCCAATCGTTGCGAGTTTACGAAGAGCATCAGAAAGGGTCCAAAGAGAATGGGACATCGGACGATTCATCCAACGAACAGGCCACTTTCAAATGCTTCGCTCCGTCCGTCTCTCCCGCTGCTTCCACTCCAGGGACCGCCAACCTAAAAGGTTATTATTTTGCTGGCTACACAAGGGGCCTGTTTGCTCTTTTTTATAAAGCGCGACTAAGTCCGTGTTTTTTTCTCTCTCTCGCCCATTATTTGGGAGATGTTTGTATTAAAGATCCTAATCACCTCACACCATCAGTAAGTCAGGGGCACCACGCAGTGTTATTCTGACAAAACCCCGTTCCCCTGGAATACGTCTAAAAACATATTTCGGAAACACTGCAAATTTATAGGGATTTTAAACAAACCGAGACCAGATAACTGGATGCATCGAATTTGTACTTAACCAAGCCAATAAAAGTTCAGAAGAAACCGTGCAGAAATATAACTAGAGAAGTCGGGTCCCTCTCTCTGGATTGTTCGTGTCCGCCGTCCCTGTATTGTCATTGCATTGCGGTTTGACTCGGCCCTGATATCCCGGGACTCTCGCACCGCGCCAAGGCACCACGGGTTGTTAAAGGAAAAATTGGCTTTAGACCGTCTTTAGATTTGCTTTCACCGTATTTTCCACTTTAAAAAAAATCTTCTGTTCTCCAGGTGCCCTGCAAAGCGATGGAGAAGAGAGCGATATGGATACTAAGGATGACCCGGTCGAAGGGGAGACGGATTCAGAGAAATTATCCACGACCGCCGAGCAGCGGAAAGATGAGCGCAGTTCTGTCAAGCCGCACCTATGCCCGTCTGACACGGGGAGCAGGAGCAGAGGACATGAAAGCGCCAGGACTGATAAGAGTTTAGCGGATTTGCAGCACAGCCCGACAAATACTTCGTCCCGCACTGTCGCTCATAATGGCGAAGGATCGGGGATCAAAAGTCCAGTCAGAGACCATCAGAAAGGGGACGGATCTATTGCGGTGAATAAATATGCCTATTCACCTCTGACCGTGCAGACGGATGGCATTTCGCACTTGAACCATGGACATTTACAGAACTTCGCCTTTTCTCACAACTTGTCCGGTCAGCACTTCTTCAGCCCGTTTGGTGCCGGCCACCCCCTTCTGTTGCACCCTGGTCAGTTCGCTATGGGTGGGGCTTTCCCTAATATGGCAACGGGTATGGGTCATCTTCTGGCCTCCATGTCGGCGTCCACAGGCGGGATCGGCAGTCTGGACCCCCTGGCTACATCACAGCAGGGATTACCCGGCGGGTCGGCGGCGGCAGCTCTACCCTATCACCTCCAGCAGCATGTCTTGGCTTCACAGGTACGCCTCTTTTTAAAACATTCACTGTTGCCACAATCCCTCTTGCATGTGGACTAAGATTTCAAAATCAGCTTGATTGTTTTAACTAAGCCACTATGCTTATAATAATAGTTAAATACCATCTAGAAGAACCTAAAGATACTTTTATTTTATTTTTAAGATTAAGAAATGACAAAACTATACACGTTTTCTCTTTATAAAAAATAATTTGCAAAATGCACCTGCACAATCATAAATAGTGGAGCGGTCTCCTCTGTTGTGAATTTTCTGCCATCCTATGGGCCATTGAGTTGGAACACTCAGCTGGATGCAGAGCGACTCTATTGCTTGCTGTGTTCTGCAATGTATATCTTACAGTGTACATTTTACTGCACTGAACATTTCACGTTTGTCCACTGGAATGTGGTCAGTGCAGTGAGTAAATAATGGCGATATTCATGTTTAGTTTTAATAAGAGCCACCCGCACATGGTCAATGTTCCAAATGCGTGCCTTTTCGCTGAGGCTGCTATGCATTTGCCCGGTGCCAGGTTTCATTCATTAATTTCCATTAGTGCAAGCTGCTGTAGGAAGTCTACATTATCTTGCTTTAGAATCTTGGAACATTGGTTTATTGTTAAATGCAGAAATGCGGTTTGATCCATCCTGTGTGCTCGGTAATTATATACGACTTTTCTTGTTACATTGGCAGGGTCTTGCGATGTCACCGTTTGGTAGTCTTTTTCCTTACCCTTACACCTATATGGCGGCTGCGGCTGCGGCCTCAATGCCCGCTGGAGTCCCTACATCCATCGCATCCTCGTTACATCGCCACCCCTTCCTCAACGCCGTCCGTCCTCGCTTGAGGTACAACCCTTACACGTTCTCCATGCCAGGAATGGACAGTAGCGGCTTGTTGACCACCGCTGTGTCGTCTATGTCCACCCCAGCTGAGGCTAAGGTCAGCAGCATGGCGACCAGCCCCGTATCAGCGGGCCTGGACTCGGGATCAGAGCTGAACAGCAGGTCCTCGACTCTCTCCTCGGGCTCCATCTCCCTGTCTCCGAAACAGTGTTCAGAGAAAGAAACGTCCAGCGAGCTTCAGAACATCCAGCGCCTGGTCAGTGGACTGGAAAGCAAACAAGATCGGTCAACCAGGAGCAGCTCCCCCTGATAGGATGGTGATAGCCGAAAGCCACAAGGCTTTGCATGTCACACATGTATTATCTGGTTTCGTTTTTTAATGTTATCGTAGAGCCTTGATCATATCGAGTTTCCCGGATTAGCGACAAAAAGTAGCTGAAAAGTGGAAGATGGGAGTTTCAGGACACCATTGGTAGCTGGGTTGTAGATGTCAATCTGCTTTTCATATATATGCAATAACAGAAGGAAACGGAGACTATTATAAAGTATTTATGTAATTATTTGATAACGTGTAAATATACTGAAATTAGAATACTCGAAATTATTCTTTAATTTATTGTTGTTGTACATACATCTGTATATAAGGCTGCAAGCCTTTATTTGTTAGTCATACCCATTTCAGTACAACTCCCTATTAATCAGAATGCCGGCATTGTTACCACTATTTTACCTAGTAATGTGTTACCTTCCAACATTAAAAACAAAACCTTTGTAGAGTACAAGATGTGCCATTTTTAGCTTTTATCATTGTTTCAGTGTTAAAGTGCTACTGTCTTTACAGTTTAGAGTAACAAAAAAATACACAAGCTCACCTGTTGCTTGAAAAGTAATGAAGATGCTTTCGGGGGAGGGTGGGGAACTTGGTGAGTCGAAAGGAATGGAAATTTTATGCTTACAGCTTGAAAGTGCCGAGAGTTAAAATAAATAAATGAAGGTATATTTTGTGTTATAAAATATTGAATTTTCTTGGTTTTCTTGTACTATTTGTTTTGCTTTGAAGTTCTCATAAAATGTTTCAATAAATTTTTATCCAAGTCTCTTGTACCTGTTATTCCAATCAAACCTCCATTCAATCGTACAGCCCCCCCGCCCCCCGCCCCCCGCCCCCCGCATGAGTTTTGTGAGATTATTTATTTCACTTGACAATTAATCCTCAAATTTAAAGGGGTTTGTTCATCCTTGCTGTTAAGATATGCAATTTCTTACAAGTGGGTTTGTGAATTTCAGGTTACTGATCACAGAGATATTTCCTTTCGCAGGTTTGCCCATTGTCCTTCTCACATTCTCCACTGTGTTATCTGGCCTTAGTTACTTCACTCTCCATTAAACTATCTCCCTTGCTACCACACCACACAATGGCCCTTTTCAACTGTAAATTTATCCTACCCGCTGTCTAATTTAAACCTACTTTGCAGTTTGTTAAATAGTCCCCTAATATATTCCATATTTGCAATGTATGATATCGCCTCCACACTATGTTCCATAAACTTATTCCCAACCTTAAATATGATCTCATCCTCTGTATCACACAGATGCTTATGTATCCTCTCCATTGTAGTGCACCAATTTCCCACTGTGAAATATTCTTCCCTGTGGAAACTGCATTCACACGTTGCCATGTAACCTTCCAATTGTATTGTGCTAACTCAATATGCTTCTGCATTACTCCTGTTAAACTGCTTTGAGTATCATTTAACCAAACTCTGCACATATCTATTTCCCACTTTTAAACACCCCCCACCATTCCCACTGTAAAGGTCGTGGAGTATTTGCCACAGTAACTTTCTACCATCCCAGAGGAATATGTTGATGGTATATCCATCCTCATTTGTCGTGAAGACGCAATTTGTTTCACATAATTTGTGGGCATAAAACAACGCGGTATTTCTCCGCTGGAGAATGCAGTGTTTTATTTAAAGGAATAGGGTAACATTATTGTTCAAAATTACCTCACCGCCCCCCCCCCCCCCCCCCCCCCCCCACCCCACTGATATCACGATTTCAGATCTGAGATCTTGAGGTTAGAATTTGTAAACCATCAGACCACATGATACATTCGCGAGGGCTCATTTCATGTCGCCTAACAGACAGACAGTGGAATCTACATTTTGTTTTCCCCCCAACAAACGAGCAGGAGCCTTGCGGCATTCTCAATACCACGTTTCTGGAAATACAAGTGTGTTTTTTTACCTTAATGAACGAGGGGACTAATCAAAATGTTGTGGTCACGTAAAGAAACATATGTAATGTCAGTTTCATGGAGAGAAGGCAAATCCCCAGAGCGAAAGGGCAGCCGGGTTGCAGACTGCGTTGACTGTTTTCTTATTTATGATGTATGCAACTCACGCCCTAACTTGTTTAATTTTAAATCCAATAGGGGCTAGTAACCTGCGAATGTCTAAGCAACTAACGCAATTTATTTAGAAAACGTAACCTTTTCAAAGCGCCATCCCTTGAAAACTCATGAAACGTCCATAGAGTACTATTTTATTTTAAAGTTAACTTTTCAAGCCGAAGATGACGCGGGAACAATGTCCGCTGACCTGTTGACGGTGATGTTAATAAATAACCTCAGCGGCGCTCCTGTATCAAGGTAAACAATGTGCACTCTGCTCGTTTTATCACAGTGTATCAACTCACCTGGCGCCTCCGCTGATCTGATGTGAGATTTCAACAACTTGGGACTTTACCCTGGTCACCGAGCGCCATCTAGGGGTTAGCGCTCTCAATAATCTCAGTGACCGGGGTAGAGTGGAAAGGTCACTCCATGGCCAGCCTGCGTTAAAAAATCATCGCAGGCTCGCCTGTCTAGATATAGAATTGAAAATCGTTTCATTACCCCGTTTGGGGGGGGGGGGGGGTGGAAGGGGGTGCAATTGTTGGGATAGAACGAGCAACATAATTATTGTATTGTTCCCGTAGCAACACCTCCAAAAAATTGGCCTGAAGCTGAGATGAGTTATTTTATAAAGTTAAATTTTAAAATGTACAATTTCCTTCATAACACCGGTAGCTGTAATATTAAAAAAAAACGAAGAATGATTGAAAATATATTTCAAAATAACTGCGCCTATTTAAAAATGTAATTGTTTGGGGGGAAAACGCGATGGATTCATTATTTAGAATGAATACTGTATATTTTCAAATCTTCTGTGGTCTGGAGAAGATCAAATTAATACGGTGGTGTGGGTTGATGGCTCAATATAAAGGCGTCACAGAGGAGGTATTTTATGAATGAGGCCATTTAATTTCCCGCCCGACCCTTTTTATTTAATTATTGAGCGCACTGCCAAGCTACAACCATTATAGCTATTTCGTAGCTTCACTTTTACAACCGTTTAAATAACAGTAAACGCCTGAAAAATAAGTTTTATTTATTCGCAGAACTGTTCTTTATCCGCTGAGAATACCTTATTTTTGTATATCTCACATAAGTCACGATAATTTTACTTTTCAGTTATATCCTAGCGCAACTATACAGGTTGTATTCTTAGCCTGACGTCGAGATCAAGAGAAAGCCCACGTTCAAATTAATCTGATGTGTCACTTTGATGTGAAGTTGGGCTAGACGCACAGGTGAAGATTCTAACCTGTAGATTTGCAAGGGAAAAAACAAAATACAAAGTTAAAAAAAAATATCAGCAAGTCAGCAAGGGAAACAATTCTGAAATAATTTCCTCCTGATATTTAAATTGATAGGAAATTTGCCAAATAAGATAAACAAACTGTGTAACTCAAGTGCAAATTGCAGTAATACGGCGTGATGTTACAAAGTCTACTAAGTAGGTCGACAGCCGACTGGTAAGTACATACGTCGATAATGATCAATTCAGAGGACCACGCGTAGTTAATAAATGTCGATGAGGTGTGTGTTCTCCTCAGCTTCATTCTATTACTCAGCCGGTTCAGAACCGGCCGGCAGATTTACTGCAGCCGATGAAGCGTGAGGCGCCATCTATAGGGAGGTGTCAATTAGTTTGTTTCAGCCGGAGCGACAAGCCTTTCCTTTTGGCAACCGGTTCGCTTGACAGACGACTGACGCCGGGGTGTCCAGCCGCGCTGACCCTTTCCACACCTCGGAACAATGGTGAGGGGCCACTGGGCTTGCCTGCGGGCTTGAATGTGCATAGACTGGGCGCACCCACCAAACGCAGCTCCGGGGCACAGCTTCACGGAGGCCAGCCAGCCGGGGCACGGAGCGCTCTCCAAATTGGCTCTGGCTCGCGTCGAGGTCATAACAAAGGCTGCCCGATCACTGTGTGCATTTGGCCCCGCGAGGTGAATGCTCGCATACATTCCACTTGGCGGAGCTCCAGTACCAGATAACCTCCATAGCTGATCTGCAAAAGCGTTCAAGGAGCTGCAGAAAAGGAGGGAGGGATGGTAGGGGGATCATGTAGGGGTCTATCCCATTGGCACCGCCCGACAGAAAATAATACACCGACTCGCAGCCCGCAGTTGGAAACATCATGACAAGACGGCAGAATATAAAACGTCCGCTAACATATCTTTCAACATCGCTCAGACGACTCTTTTATTTTGTAAACAGCTGTATTCAGATTGCTCGATAAATGAGAAGTTGGTTTCAAGTACAGGATGGCACTTCACAATATAATTATCTGATACATCTCTCTTCCGTTGACGGGATGTTGACTTTAAAAAAAATGATTTTGAAAAATAGCAGCAGCTTATTGAAGGGCTAAGTACAAGAGAAGCGAATGGCATTTTCCGAAAGATCAAATCTGACTCCCCCCCCCCCCCCCCTCCCTCCCCCTGACTCCCAGTCTGAAGAAGGGTTCCGACCGAAGTGGTACTCGTTCCTTCTATCCAGAGATGCTGTCAGTCCCGCTGAGTTACTCCAGCATGTTGTGTCAATCTTCAGAGCAAATCTCAGAGCAAATCTCAAGTTCGACGCACGTTTAAAATCTGTTGGTTTTTAGTTCTAGTTCGTCAAATGCCCTTTGGAGAGATGGGGACACACAAAGAACCGCAGATGTGGGACTGAAGACGGGTTCTCAATCCTTAACGTTATTTGTCGATTGGGATTTGCAGATACTGCCTGGCCTGTTGAATTCCTCGAACAGTCTGTTTTTTGCTCTGTATACAGTGAGTTTTTTTGTTGTTTAATATATTAGCACCTGAGGCATTGTTCAGCAGGTCGTGCAGACGCTGGGAGTTTCTAGTGCACTTGCCCTCAAGTGTATTGACCAGCATCTGCGAGGAGTTGTCTCCAAAGCGCTGACGTGTCTCCTGGTGGCGATTTCAGATCAAACGCCACCCTCGGGTTAACGCGCAACAACCTGCTTATCTGCAGCACTTTGACTGTAGTAATACCTCCCAAGATAATTAACAGGCAAAGGGGACTTCACAGAGCCTTACTTACCAAGATCATTGGTGCAGATGGTTAATTAAACCGCGATTTTAAAAATATATACAAACCGCGCAGATGCCGGAAATCAGAAATAAAAACAGAAAATGTGCTGGAAACACAAAGTGCATCTGGAGGCATTTGTGGGAAACGAGAGTGGAGTGGAGCGTGTGGAATTGTCAAGCTGAATGGGGGATGGAAATCTAATAGATTTTAAATTGTGGAGGAATGGAAAGGACAAAGGGAAGAATCCACGGATCAAAGTATTGGTTGGGTTGATGAGTGAGTCATGGATACTGGCAGCGAGAATTCGCGCGTGTTAAGGGCGAGGTAATGAGATGGAAAGGTTGATGACAATATTCCTGCACTTTGTGATGTTGTAAACTGATGAGAAATGGACCAACACCAGGATGCTGGGATATCAGTGGGATTTCAGTCTGGAGAAAGTACAGAGATGCAGAACAGAAACTTGGTAAGTTGAATGCATTGCATTCATCAAAAATATTTAATATTTAAGTTACGCAAATGTCTGAGTTATTGTCAAATGTTGCACCGTTTTATCCTCCACTTGGATTGTTTAAAACGTGTGTGACCTTCCTCTTCTTAGGCCATCCTGTAATTTGGAGGACTCTCATTCAGTCTTTTTGAATTCTCAGCTGCCTGATGAAGTTATAGTAGGAACCACAGATTCTTCTGTGGCTCACACAAGATTTTGTTGTGCTCCTGATGCATGACGTCACAGTTCTCAATACCATCCTGACTGTTTCTTCTCCACTTTGAATGGTTATGAACCTGAGATTCACAGAGGTCAGTGGGGAATGTTGCATTTCCTCATCTTTGAATCTTTTCTTCTGTCTGCCTGGTAATCTGTTCCCGTGTCAGAGCTTGGAGTGGAGTAGAAGTTTAGGGAGCCTGGTGTCGGGAAACCTACACAGCCAACTTTGTATAACTAGGGCCTCGTTACAGGGAGTAGCCTGGAAGAGGATTCACTTTGGTTCACTTGTCCTTTCGGTGAGCAACTGCTAATGGTCCATATAAGGACAGCATCAGCTGTTGCCCTCTGTTAGGCAACACTGATCCCTTACATGATACATAACAGTGAGTTAGGTTCTGCAATGTATTTATCGGGTAATGTGAGCACAGTTGTTTATATGAGATAAAATGCAAAATTAAAAAATTGTTGTGGCCCACGATGGTAAAATTATTATTGGAGACTGTACGTTCAACTTATCCTTTGTGGTGTGCCCAATGCTGTTCCACTGCTTGAATACTCTTATAGCAGTGCAACAAATGCATGGAAACGCTAAGGTGGCCACATACTTACAAAGTGTATTGGAGTACAATAGATTTTAGTAGCATGTAGGTAACACGCCATGGCATTCTTGGCACACACAAGGTGGACTCCCATTGTTAGTTAGTCTATTAATAAGAGTGAGCAAGTGAGAACTGGGAGAACTAGGTGTCATAACCTCCCTGCACCTTCTGCAAAGAGATATAGGCAATTCTGACTTGCCAAAATGTGCGCGAATAGAAGTATATTTCTAAGTTGGGTTAGTGTATTTTTTATCCCAAATGCAACTTTCTATTGTTACTGGATGCCCACTTATGTCCAGCCAAGGCTGCTGTCTACCTTCAGATCAGGTGCCTTTTTTATACAGCATTCAGGATCAATATGTGTGTGTGATACTTCAGCAGAGCATCTCAGGATGGGACTAGATATCATCAGCAACACTGCGGTAGAGTTGCTGCCTTACAGAGCCAGAGATCAGGGTTCGATCCTGACAACGGGGGCTGTCTGTACAGAGTTTGCACGTTCTCCGTATGACCGTGAAGTTTCTCCGGGTGCTCTGTTTTCCTCCCACATTCCAAAGACGTGCAGGTTTGCAGGTTATTTGGATGGGGGTCGGTATCATCAGCTCATTGGCCAGAATTGCAGGTGGAAAAAAGAGAACATCACTAAAAGAAACACTTTAAATCGATTTGGAGGTGGGTGCAACGTTGATGGAGGAGAGGTACATGTGTCAGCAAACAAAGTAATACTCCATGAACCTTTAAAACACAGCAGTGTATTATTGATATTATTCTCACCACGTACTCCACCACCCCATTATCACCTCTGATGTCCACACAATCATGAACCCAGGACCCTCCTTTGGACTCAACCTACTGTGACAGGACACCACCAGCTTTCCTGAAGTTGTATCTTGTAATATCAGATCAACTAAAATAAAAATTAAATGGTGTGGAGTGATGAAGCCATCATTTATTACATTGATGTCAATAATCTGTATAGGCATATGGTGGGTCAATGATCAGGTCATACAATAAATCATATGGCATTTTGGCCACAGTAATATCAGTCAGTACTGCCATAGAACAGGTTATTTTGGCATCTATGAAACAAAATCATGTAATGTGATTCAACAAAGGCTCTAATTACATTTTCTGACTTTAAGTATATATGAAGGAATTTGTTAGATTTGGGTGTTTAAGTATCATAACAAAAGAACAGGACTTTCCTGCTTGAATATCAGCAAGGAAACACGCCCCAAAAAACATAAAACATATTTTTGATGAAGTAAAGAGCCTTTTCAATATGATAGATGGATAGACTGAGAAATGATTTATTCTGTTCCTATGTACAGTTATGCAACTTGAGGTTTTGACAAAAGCTTCTGGGGAAAAAAAATTCTATTGGGCAAAACACTTTCCTGGAAGTATTTTGCACTGCCCTGCTCAAATTTGTTGGATACTTCATTCACTGTTTACTAAAATACACGAATGTAATGTTTACTTCCATCTGTTGTATAGCTTTAAAACGGCACATACTGTCTACTGATTGTCCATGAACGTAAAGACTGAGAATCACCCATAGAGATGATTTAGTGAAGGCCTTAGATGCTTAAAAAGCCATGGGCTTAAAATGATGTTGTGAAAATATTAATGTACTAACACTGTATGAGATTCTGTTGTTTGTTATATCAACAAAGCAGTAATCTATTTAATGTGAAGATGTTAAGTGGTTTGTTAAATAATAAGTATTTGCTTAGTGTCATTTCAAGTGCCTAATTTTGTGCATTAGATCCATTCTATGAGGTTTATATTCAGTTACTTTGCAAAATAGGTTTATTTGATTACACATTATCTAATTGTACAGTAAAAGAATTTAGATATCCAATTACCAGACAGCCATAAATCTGTCTTAAGTTTGACTCTTTTTAACATAACCTGGGGTAAGGCTGTCATTGTAAATCAACTGTCCTTTGTGAATTCGCCATAATTTTCATTTCAATAAAAACAGATGAATTGAATAGAATAGTCTGTGTATTCTACAATAGGTGACAATTCCAGTTTCAGACGGCAAATTCAAAATCAATCCGAGTATTTCAGTCTCATGGTGTATATGATCATATAACCTTTACATCACTATTATATGGTACTACATATAAATTTAAAAAAATTCTGACAGTGAAAGAGATTTTTGTTTGTATAAAGGGTAATTGCTGAATATAAATCATTCACACGAGTGCTCAAAATATTAGGACTTAAATGCTCAATATATTAGCACTTAAAATTATTGTATGCAAATAATTAATGTCTAAAAAAGCCATTAACCTGTTTGCTCTAAATGGATTACCTCTATGTAAAGGATAAAAGAGCTTCATGTATGCAAATTAAATGTTCATACAATAGTCATTTAAAAAGAAAATCCTTTTCTAAATTATCTTTTATTATAATCCGTCGCACATACTCAATCAACAGTCATGAGTTTGTTCAGAAACCATTTGCTGCCCATCATCTTACTGTGAAATACATCATGTGCCTCTGGTCTGAGACCAGCTGCTGACCAGAATCAAAGGGCATTTGTTCATTCCCTTAGTGTGATTCTAACTTTTAGGAGTAGGTTAAGTGTGTTGCCAATGCTGATAAAGCTTAAACATTGTGAATGTAGAAAGGAGGATCCACTTTGTCCATTAAAAAAAAATATATATATATTGTTATTGGAAGCAATTTAATTAAAAGATTTAAACCATATATATAACGCTCTATATACAGCTAAGGCAACATACACGGAGGTTTTTTTGGCTTCATTATTTGCTGCAGGGGATTATTTAGCCTCTACAGGCTCGATGTATTGCATTATGCAGCTGCAGTATTATAACACGTCTATCACTATTTCATAGCCTACCACACCTCTCCATTTTATCACGTAACCTTTATGTAACTGAAACAGCTGCTACTCAAAATCACGGCAACGCAGACAAAAAGTTCTCACCCTAATATTAGTGATACATCTGTAACTCAACAATAATCAGTCCATTTCACTCAAACTTACTCCATGGCCAACGACGTGAAAGACAAGATTTGTTATTTAAGGTAACACTGGAGATATTTTGCAGATAAAGAAAAAAACCTGTTGTTATTTCTTTATTTGGTATCTGATCAAACATACGAGAAGGTAGTGTACAAATCATTAACGTATTCAGCACATGAATAAACTGTTCAGCTTAAGATATGCCAAAATTATGCTCTACTCAAACCTCCACCTAATTTCCTTTATGTGACATATTTTATCACAATTGACCCCCCTCTTTCAGTATTCTTATCCAACCTTCCCTTAACATCTTTATTTAATCTTCCCAATAAATAGTGAGTTCTATGTTCACACATTCAATGGAAGAATCTTTTTTTCCCCTCTGAATTCCCCACTGAAATCCTTCTTGATTTCTTTCTATAAATACATTTTGGAATTGCTCTTCCCTCATGGACATACTATCTCTTCATCTGAGAGTGACACAAAATGCTGGAGTAACTCAGCAGTTCAGGCAGCATCTCTAGAGAAAAGGAATAGGTGACATTTCTAGTCAAGAACCTCTGAAGAAACAGTAATTTCCAATCATACATTGAACCATAAACAGCTATTTTTTAGATTAGAGATACAGCATGGAAACAGGTCCTTCAGCCCACTGAGTCCACACCAATCATTGATCTGTTCACACTAGTTCTATGTTACCCTACATTCGTAAACACTCTTTACACACTAGAGGCACCTGACAGGCAAATTAACCTACAAATTCACGCCTTTGAGATTGTCCAGAGTAGGTGAATCGAGGACCAGAGGACATAAGTTTAAGATGAAGGGGAAAAGTTTTAATAGGAATCTGAGGTGTAACTTTTTCACACAAAGGATGGAACAAGGTGCCAGAAGAGGTAGTTGAAGCAGGGACTATCCCAATATTTAAGAAGCAGTTAGACAGGTAATGTTTGACAGGACAGGTTTGGAGGGATATGGGCCAAATGTGGGCAGGTGGGACTAATGTAGCTGGGACATGTTGGCCAGTGTGGGCAAGTTGAGCCGAAGGGCCTGTTTCCACTCTACGACTCTATGTGAGAAGAAACCAGACTACCTGGAGGAAACCCACATGGTCACGGGGAGGACGTGCAAACTCACACAGGCAGCATGCAAGGTCAGGTTTGAACTTGGTGCAATGAGGCAGCAGCTCTACCAGCTGAGCCACTATGTTGCACCTTCTGCAAAGAGGCAAAGCAACAGCAAATCCCAAAGTAAATAAGTTACAGGGCTAATTGCTTTGTACTTTATGTGCACGACAAACAAACTAAAAATATTAAATATGTCTAACATTGTGCCTGTCCAATATAATAACTTCTATTTATATAGTGCCTTTAATGTGGGATTTAAACCCAAGTGTTTCATAAAGCAAAACGATTAAAATGAAGGCTTGGAGAGTTAAAACAATTGAAAATTGATTTCTAAGCAGGTGGAAAGGGAAGAGTCAAAGAGATTTAGAAAAGATCTTTCGGATAAAAGCAGTTGAAAGCATTCCCAACAATGGTGGGAAATGAAATATAGATGAGAAGGAAGTGGGTTGGGTTGATAGAAGACCAGAGTCAAAGAACAAAAGCAATGAAACTAAACATTATAATAAAATATTTGCACTAAGCAGATGACTCATACGTTCTCGTGCAATTGTATGTTTTGCAAATTAGAGGCTCCAGCTGGGAAAAAGTGTGATGATAAATATTTATTCATTTATAATATTTAGATTTTATTTTGCAACTTTGTGCAACTGTAAAAACGACATCTGTGCAGTATCATTGTTACAATCAAGCCATAACCTGCCTGTGCCTATTTTGCTTCAGTAGAGAGAGAGCTTAACAAAAAATAATTTACATTGTGCTACTCGTGTGATGTGCCGACTTCTTGTGTTCCATGTCTGTACTTTTGTACAGTTGGGGGATTACTGTCCAATAACATCCTTGAAAAAGTCTTGCAGGTGCCATTTGGAAATATTTGCTTGTGCTAATTCAACAACTTACTTTGCTGTGACAAATGAAAACTTTAAAGTTTTCCCGGTTTAATAATCACAGAATACCTGAGAATACTTTAAAATTTTAGCTGTTAGACGTTGTAAAATATTCATTTCCTCAAGAAGTTGACTGCTTTATTTTAATGTCTTTTCATTAAAATGCTAATTTCCATTATGTGGTGAATGTGATTTCTACATCTCTAAGCAGGCCCTTTTTCATTCATATAATGAATCAATTGTTAAGGATGCGTATGGTAGATGGGTTTCATCTTATCAAAGATAAGGCCAAGTTTGGCAGTTTGGAATCTCCCCTACAACTCTCACCAACTTCTACAGATGAACCACAGAAAGCATTTAATCAGGATGCATCACAGCATTGTTTGGGAACAGCTCCATCCAGGACCGTAAGAAAATGTAATGAATTGTGGACGCAGCCCAGGAGATCACACAAACCAACCTCCCTTCTATTTATTTCCATTTATACCTCACACTACCTCAGCACAGCCAGCAGCATAATCAAGGTTGAGTCGCACCCTGGCCACTCCCTCCCCTCTCCCATCAGGCAAAAATATAGAAGTGTGAAAACGCACACCACCAGATTCTGGGACAGTTTCTTCCCAGCTGTTATCAGGCAATGGAATCATCCTACAACAACCAGAGAGCAGTGCTGAACTACTATCTACCTCTTTGATGACATTTGGACTATGGACTTTGCTGGCTTTACCTTGCACTAAATGTTATTCCCTTATCATGTATCTATACACTGTAATTATATTCAAGTATTGTCTTCCTGCTGATTGGTTAGCATGCAACAAAAAGCTTTTCACAGGACCTCGGTACACGTGACTGATACTGAAACATCTTTCTGAAATGATTTTTTTTAGGCATTTAAAGGATTGTTGATAATTAATTTGTTAGAAGGATGGGCATTAGGATGAAACAATGGGGGCTGGAATATACTCATTTCTAGCCAGCAATTCCAAACAGAGCGATTGGCTAAGTTCAATATTTTGTTCAGCTTGTTCCTACATTTTACATTGGCACATTACAACAACAAACTGGAGCTCAGATAGAATAGAATAGAATAGTTTCTTTATTGTCATTGTAACATGAACCATGTACAACGAAATTGTAAAATGTCAGCCAGTCAGTGCACCATTCAAACATTTCTAAAAGCTAACGATACATACAAGGTAAAATATTTAAAAAAGATAAACAACTAAAATAAATATCATAAAAATAGCACGCATAAACACCCAGCCCTACATCCTTCTGTCGATTTCACAGTCTCTTAGTATGTATCGCCCCTGCGTTCCTTGGCGGCTACATTTAGTGCCTTTATAGCAGTGGGGTAAAAACTGTTTTTAAGTCTGTTTGACCTTGTCCTTGTAGATCTGTACCGTCTGCCTGACGGTAACAGTTCAAACAGGGAGTGTCCGGGGTGGGAAATGTCCTTTATAATACTCTGGGATTTTTTGATGCAGCGGGAACTGTGTAAGTCCTCCAAGGTAAGGAGAGGGCAGCCGACAATCCTCTGGGCGTTGTCAATGGCCCTCTGGATCCCAGTGTATCTGACATCCCAGGGCACTGCAGAAACCAAGGGCCAAGCACAAAGTTCAGTTTAGTTTATTGTCACGTGTACCGAGGGACAGTGAAAAGTTTTTGTTGCTTGCAAACCAGCCAGCAGAAAGAAAGTACATGATTACAATCGAGCCGTTCACTGTGTACAGATACACAATAAGGGAATAACGTTTAGTGCAAGGTAAAACCAGTAAAGTCCAATCAAAGCTAGTCCAACGGTCCCTGATGAGGTTGATAGTAGTTCAGGACTGCTCTCTGGTTGCAGGAGGATGGTTCAGTTGCCTGATAGCAGCTGGGAAGAAACTGTCCCTGAATACGGAGATGTGCATTTTCACACTTCTATAACCTTTGCCCAATGGGAGAAAAGTTGTGGCACTTTGCATCTGACCCTACAGATGTAAGCCTGCAAGGGCTGTGCCATATGCATCACAATACAATTCTTTTCAATGAATTCAGTGACCTTGACTATAAAAGTAAGTGGTTGGTTGTTATGACTTTATCTGTTACCTAATTATATGGGTGATTGATGGTCAGCATGGACTCAGTGGGCTGAAGGACCTCTTTCCACGCAGTATCTTTCAGTCAATCATGAAATAATGATTTTACTTAATTTTTCTAACACTTACAGATGCTAGGAAGTAAACTTATTATTTTGTAACATTCTACTGAATTTGATGTTCTGACATTATCATGATCATAGACATTTAAAAGTAAATCTGGGGTCTGTGATAGCAGCGAGCTGTCAGATATCTACCAGGAAATGTGAACATGCTACCACTGTCCAAGGCCTACAAATCTGTACTCCATGTAATGGGATGGTTATGGCAACAAGGACACCACAGTGCCTCAAAGGTTCCAGCCAGCTACTGGACTAGCACAGGCAACAGTCTGGAACAAGCATGTCTGATGCATTTGAATATAGGAGTAGGTACACAGAGACCTGAGAGAGAAAATGTTAGTAGACTAAAGCGTTCAGGCATTGGCATATGCAACCTCTAACATGCGATTGGATTGCATGAGTATACCTACAAAATAGTTTAACTTAGTTTAGAAATACAGAGCGTAAACAGGCCCTTCGGCACACTGAGTCTACACCGAACAGTGATCGCCGCACATTATTACTATTCTATACACGCTGGGGACAATTTACATTTATACCATGCCAATTAAACTGCAAACCTGTACGTCTTTAGAGAGTGAGAGGAAGCTGAAGAACTCGGAGGAAACCCACGTGGTCATGGGGAGAATGTATAAACCCCGTACAGACAAGCACCCGTAGTCGGGATCAAACCCGGGTTTCTGCCGCTGTGAGCGTTGTAAGGCAGCAACGCTACCACTGCCCCACTATGCCGCCCCTATATAAGTGGTAAATACGATTGTTAAACCTCTCCTCCCCACAACTCCCTCAAAATGGATCTACAATATAATATAACAAAGTCCTCATTGTAAAGGAAGTAGAGCATAGGGTACTAAATATGCTTGGATGCTACATATAGATAAAATATACAAAAATGAAAATGTAGGGGATAGAACAATGTTGATTGAGATATCAAATAGAAAGAAACCACAATATTACTTTCTCCTTTCTTCTCCCCCCCCCACCCTACATCAGTCTGAAGAAGGGTTTTGTTGCCTATATCCTTCGCTTCATAGGTGCTGCTGCACCCGCTGAGTTTCTCCAGCACTTTTGTCTACATATTACTTGAAAAGGTTGTTATACATTAAAGGTCAAATATGAGATCTATTTAGTTAGAATGAAGATGACCAATTACTCTATTGGATCTAGATGAAACCAGAGAGCATATGGGGAAGACATGAAGAGGGGATATGAGGTCGACCTTCTGCACCAAGAGGATGGCACTGGTAAGTACTGGGAAATGCATTGCCTGGATATAGGAGTAGGTAGGCCCCATAGCAGGAGCGTCCACGTCGTGGGGCTGGAAACTGGAAGTATCCTGAGCTAATTCTGCTACCACCATCATCTATTGCGACAAGCGAAGGCTCCCACTGATTGTCACCGGAAGCTTGCGTCCTTTTCAGGACGGACGATGACAGCGAGGCCAACATTTGTAACAAGATGGACACGAAAAGAAGAAGAAGGAGTAGGTACACAGAGACCTGAGAGAGAAAATGTTAGTAGACTAAAGAGTTCAGGCATTGGCATATGCAACCTCTAACATGCGATTGGACTGCATGAGTATACCTACAAAATAGTTTAACTTAGTAATATCCAGATGAGTGCTTTAATCACCGTGACATAAAAGACTAGGCCAAGTTCTGGAATATGGGACTAATACAGAAGGATGACACAAAATGCTGGAGTAACTCAGCGGGACAGACTGCATCTCTGGAAAGAAGGAATGGGTGACATTTCGGTCGAGGCTCTCTTGGAGACAGAGGAGTTCAGTGTGTAGGAGATGGGTCAAAAGGCCTGATTCCATGATGTACAATTCTGTGACTCTTTAGCTGTGTTGCACCGTTAACAGAAACTTGATTGAGTTAGTTGATCAAACAAAGAAAGGGTTAATGAGGACAGTGATTGATTACGTGATTGTGGACATTCAAGAAGACATTTGGAATGGCACCACACTGTTAATGACATTAAAGAGATTGCATTGATAACAAAATTGTGTTTGAAAGCAAAAGCAATGGAGACGACAGTTTTTCTGATTAAATGGAAGAATCCAGGGAGGTTCCCTCCATGAGTGTGTAATTGTTTTCTTTATCTTTCTTGAGAACTAGAAGTTGTTTTAATGGAGCAAAATTCAGAGTGCTGGAGTAACTCAGCGGGTCAGGCAGCATCTGTGGAGGGATTGGACAGACAACGTTTTTGTTCAGGACAATTTGGACCCTGTCTATTCTCTCCACCGATATTGCCTAAGTTCCTCCAGCATTTTGTCTTTGGCTCAAAATTCCAGCAACTGAAATTTCTTGTGTCTTCATTTAAATGGAGCAATATTTCAAAATTTGAAGATAATATAAAACAAAGAAATATTTTCATCAAAATGACCGGTAATAATCAGCCTGAGAGGAACTGAAAAACTGGTAAAATATGCAGTGATTGGGCAATTGAAAGCAAGTGCTGAAAAGTGTGAAGTGATACATTTTGGTAAGAAAGGAAGAGACAATATGCAATTAATGGTGTCATTTTATAGGTTGGCTGGAAAGGAAGTGAACTGGTACATACAAGATATTGAAGATAGACACAAAATGCTGGAGTAACTCAGCGGGACAGGCAGCATCTCTGGAGAGAAGGAAAGGTTGACGTTTTGGGCCGGGACCCTCCTTCAGACTATTGAAGGTGGCAGAAGATAGACACAAAATGCTGGAGTAATTCAACGGGACAGGCAGCATCTCTGGAGAGAAGGAATGGGTAATGTTTGGGGTTGAGACCCTGAAAAAGCAACAAAGTTACAAACAACCACAATGAGCATTGGTGGGACCACATTATGGAAGCATGTGATGGCCCTGATTCATACTTACCTGGAATGGTATCTGAGTGTGAAATTAAAATTATGTGGCAACATCTGAGAGAATGAATTATTCTTATAAGAGCTAAGGTTAAGAGGAGATTTGATAGAAATGTAGAAAATCATACATGTTTAAAGAGTAAAGAAAAAAAATGCAAATGATACCTGAGAATCAGTCAGCGCAGGTCATAGATTTAAGGGTCAATGGTTATATAAGGAGGTGTTTTCTTAGAGCTGTTGTGTTCTAAAGTGTGTGGTCCGGAGGTGTGGTGGAAGTAAACTCTATGGTAGCATTCAAACAAAAATTGGATTAATAAATGAGAGCAAAAATAAAATGATCAGTCCATGGGGAAATGAGGGTTTGTCTGGCACTAATAAAGGACCTGCAGAAGTGGAATGGGCCAAATAGTCTTGTCTAATGGTACGTCAAACTGTAATTCAAATACTCTGAACTGTAAGAATCTACCCTAGCATGGAAGATGTGATTGAAGAGAAGAATGGCATTGACATGAATTTCCTCTGGCTTCTGTGGTTCTAATGATTCATAAAAATAATAAAGTTAGAGATCTTGGTGAAGACAGATTATTACAGCTAATGGAATGCAAGACTTTCTTGGCTTGTTTTATGTTGCTATATGGTAAAGACATTTACTACCATTCATTTTTGATGATTCCAGACAAATTGCAAATGTTTGCTTCAAATATGTGAATGATTTGTGTACATGCTAAATGTGTTTCTCAAAGGGAGCATTTCAGAGAAAGTTTAGTTGACTAATACCTGGAATAGGCAGGTTATATGAAGGGAAACATTAGTCTTCAACTAGAGTTTAGAAGAGTGACAATGACTTGATCGAAACACATGATCTCAAGAGGTCTTGGGAGAATGAATGAGCAGCAAATTCTTTTTCTGGTGAAAAAAATCAAGAACTAGGGGGTTGCTGTTTTAAAATAAGATGTGTCCACATCTGTGAAAAGGTAAATACATTTTCTCCATGGTCATGTGTCTGTGAAACTCTCTTGCTCAAAGGGCAATGAACAGTCTAAATATTTTTCAGACAAGGATAGACACATTTTGCATTAGCAAGGAATGAAAGATTATCGTGGTTAGGAATGCAGAGGTGAGGTGACAGTCAGATAAACGTTGATCACATTGAATGGTGGAACTGGCTCAAAGCCCAAGGGCTGATTCATACTACTACTTCTTTTGTGTGCAATGCATACTTAGAGCAGTTTTTCCTTCACTTGCCTTATCTTACGATGAAATGACATGGATGAGTTCTCACATTGTCTATCCATGCGATAATGCCAGTCAACTGCTAATATTTGTGAAGCTCAGCAGAGAGCTTTGGATCACACTCAGACAGTCATGAGTTTAATTCACATCCACTTACTTGTATAGGATTATTTTTTCCACTTCACGGTTGGGTTTGTCAGCAATGAACTGTGCAAAATAATGAAAGAAAGGAAGAACCTTGATTTATGTTATGCCTTCCTGGACCTCAGGTCATCCCCAAGTGCCTAAAGCCAATTAAATGCATTATTTAAATGTGGTCACTACATTGCAGTGTAGGAAGCGATACGTATCTTGACCAGAAAAAACTCTCAAAAATGTTACTACAAAAATAAAAGGATAGCACAGTGGCTCATCTGGCAGAACTGCTGTCTCACAGCACCAGAGACAACAGTTCTATCCTGACCTCGGGTGCTGTCTGTGTGGGGTTTGCATGCTCTCCCTATGACCATGTGGATTTCTGTCCAGTTTCCTCCTACATCCTAATGCCCCTGTCCCACTTAGGAAACCTGAACGGAAACCTCTGGAGACTTTGTGCCCCACCCAAGGTTTCCGTGCGGTTCCTGGAGGTTCCCGGAGGTTTTTGTCAGTCTCCCTACCTGCTTCCACTACCTGCAACCTCCGGCAACCACCTGCAACCTCTGGGAACCGCACGGAAACCTTGGGTGGGGCGCAAAGTCTCCAGAGGTTTCCGTTCAGGTTTCTTAAGTGGGACAGGGGCATAAATGTGCACTGGTTGCAGATTACTTTTGACGTTGCAAATTGCCCCTAGTACGTAGAGAGTGGATGTGAGGGTGGGATAACAAAGAACTAGTGTGAATGGGTGATCGATAGTTGGCATGGGGCTGAAAGGCCTATTTTCCATGATGTATCTTTCAATCAAACAAAAAACATTTTTCAGTTGATATTGGTTGAAGGACATGTTGATCAGGACAGCGAAGAGATGTCTCCTGCTATTATTTTTTTTTCCTCGTCCATCTGAAAGAGAACGGAAGATTTCAGTTGATCATTACATCCCTAGTAGTCATCCCTCTGCAGCTCTCAGAAGCCTGTGCAGTGTGGGCTAACAGGGGCAAGGACCTCAGTAATCATTAAGCATACAACTGTATTCAACTATGACGTGTGTATAATGGAGATCTGTTCATTGTTCCCACCCAAACACGGTCTAACTTTAATTTCTGAACACACCACAGTCAGCACTCAGTACTGAGCTAGACAGCAGCATTGATTTTTTAAGTAGTTTAGTCTATTATTGTCACGTGCACTGAGGACCAGTCAAAAGCTTTTGTCTGTGTGGTATCCAGTCAAAGAAAAGAATATATATACATGATTACAATCAATCCATCCAAACTACACAGATAAAAGGTAAAGAAGGGCACAACATCCAACGCAAGATAAAGTAGAATGAAATCTGATTAAAGATAGTTCAAAGGTCTCCAATGAGATAGATGGGAGGTCAGGACCGTACTCTAGCTGGAGAGGATTTCAGTTGATCATTACAACTGAATGATTGTGGTTCAATTGCCTGATCAGGGCTGGGAAGAAACTGTCCCTGAATCTTGAGGTACGCATTTTCTGTGCCTCTTGCCTAATGGGACAGGAGGGAAGAGTGCGTATTCAGGGTGAGCCTAGTCCTTTTAATTATGCCAGTGATCATGTGCTGAAGTCTTCATGGTACCATTAGGACCCACAAACGTCTGACTCAGAGACTAAAGTATGATTAATTGAGCTATCTTGGAAACTTGTTCTAATATTAATTCCTTGGGTGTGGATTTTGGTAGCAAAGCCAATATTTATAGTCTAATTGTTCTACCAAGGTTGCCTTGCACTGCCAGTTTGAACTGTCCGGTGGTAAAGGTACATTGGCAGAACATTATGAGATGCTTAGCTGCTCTGGTCTTTATGATAGAAAGTTTAGGAATACTATTGAATAGGCCTTTGTGAGTTGCTGAATGTTCCATAAAGAAGGAGCACAGTTTACCAATCTTATGTCTGGTGGAAGGAGTGAATGTTGGAGATGATGGATGAGGTGCCTGTGAATTCAATTGTTTTTCTGAGTCAAAATGTGGGCTATGCAAATAGAACGTCTGACGAGTCACAGCCTCTGACCAGCTCTTCAGTAAGACCCTGTATCAGTAAGACCAAGCAGAGACTAGGTAAATGCTGAACATTTACGCTCTGGGTCAGCACAAGATCCCGGTTGTTAGCTAATTCAATTCCCCTTCCCATTCCCATAATGACCTGTTTATCTTCGGACTCCTCCTTTGCCTAAAGCATGATGTCAAGACCAATTCTGCACATAATCGATATTCCTTCAATTTTCAATCCCTACATATCCAAATGCCTCTTAAATGCCACTATCTTTCTGCCTACACAACCAGCCCTGGTAATGCATTCCAAGCACCCATCATTCTACGAGTAAAAATCTTGCCTGCATATCTTCAAATTATTTAATATTTCCATTCTGGCAGAAAGACTCTGATGATCTGCCCAATCTATGGGTCTCATAATTTTATAAACTTGTATCAGATTTCCCCTCAACCTCTGGCGTTCTTGAGAAGACAATCCAAGTCTGTCCAAACTCCCCTTATGGCTAACACCTTCTCATCTAGATATCATTCTGGAAAACCACCTCTGCACCATTTCCAAAGCCTCCAGATCCTTTCTGTTTTGGGGTGCATGCAATACTTCATCATCATTAGCGACGTTTTCCAATGGGAACGGTGACGGACGCACCACACATCTTTGTCCTCCTTGCGGACTTCCGCCGCTGGGTATAGGTGTTTGGTGTGTGTGCTTTATCATCATTCCTTATAATTCTATGTACGACAGTGATCGAAACTTCTACTGTAGTGTGGATGGCCGTTGGCTCGCAAGAAGCTCATCCGCCCTTTGACAGGTCTTGTTTTTGGTCCTGCTGGGGGTCCGCAGCCCCCTCCTCACCTGGCAAACCAGGTGGGGGAGACGGTTTCATCGCTGACTATCCAACCATGGAGCAGGTAGCACGGGATTACATGGCGCGTGGGAAGCCCTACAAGTTTATTCCAGGGATAGTTGGCACATGTTGTAAGGAGAGCTATTAGGGAAGGTTGTTCAAACTTGGATTGTTTTCTCTGGAGCATCAGGGGCTGAGGGGAGACCTGATCGAAGTTTATACAATTATAAGAGGCATTGATAGGATACACAGTCAGAATCCTTTCTCCAGGGTGGAAATGTCAGACTAGAGGGCATAGTTTTAAGGTCAGAGGAGGCATGTTTTTTACATGGCGAATGGTAGGTGCCTGGTACGCACGGCTTGGGGCGGTGATGGAAGCAAATACAATAATGGGAATGGAGCAACTTGGATCACATGCAGGCAGGAGGGATTAGTTTAATCTAGCATCATGTTCGACACGGACATCATGGGCTGAAGGCCGTGTTCCTGTACTGTTCTCTGTTGCTGATCTTAATTGAAAAGTTCATGTGCACACCTTCTCTCTCTATCTTAAAAAACAGCGTTATTTCTAACTTCTGAAAGTGCCGAAAGGTTATCAACCTCAAATGCTAATACATAATGTCATGTGATAGGAGCAGAATTAGGCAATTCGGTCTACTCTGCTATTCAATCATCGCTGATCAATCTCTCCCTCCTAACTCTATTCTCCTGCTTCTCCCCATAACCCCTGACACCCATACTAATCAAATATTGTTTAACAAATTGTTAAAATACTATTGCTTTCCTGACAGATGCTGTTTGATCTGCTGAGTATGACATTTTTAATTTTTATTGCAAGCAAATATAAATATATATATATATTTATTCTAATTTATTTCTTGCATTTAAGAAAGTTATCAACTTTTAAATAATTACACCTCTTTTAAAAATTATTTGGATCATTTACTAATTACCAGAAATGTATGGGAATGCCAACTGTGGCTTGGTTGCTCCTTGCAGCCCATTCCACTTAACACTATGGACCCCAGTATAGTAAGATCCAGAGGCCTGCCAGAAGTAAGTGTGATCATGGGAATAACATGGGTGGTAGACAATATTGAACACAATCTAGGTCATTATTACAGCTATGTCGAGAAATTCAGTGGATTAGCCCTTTCCACTCTCCCATAACACAGAATTATTCTTCCCAGGTGAGGGGAAATGAAACAAAGACAAATATGTAATTTAATAAATGTAATTATTTGAATTGAAATCCTATTATGTAAAACCTCAGTAACCAAGGTTATAATAATGACTTGTGTAATTACTTTGGAATATGTTCAAGTAAAAACATAATGTAAACAATTTGCCAAAAAAGATGGCTTTCAAAGGTTTTGCCGGAATAATATTAGTGATGCTAAAAATGAAGTGGATGGTAGAGATCTAAAACAATGATGATAAAATAATTTGTTTTAAATTGGGTTTATTGTCACATTCAAGTTTTTTTTGTGATAGAATATATATAATTGTAAAATTAAGACATATTAGTAATTTAACAAATTGAGGATTTTTGATACCTAGACTGATAAATGGTTGTAGGATAAATGCTTCCTTGAGTCATACAAAATAATTTGGCATCAGGGTTGAACAATTAATTAAACTGTAGGAAAAGTCTTGAGTAAATGTACAATGAAATCCTTTTTCTCTTTTCCTTTTTTTTCCCGACAAATCTGGCGTGTAGTCTCAATTTCTGTTTGCTTACTTCCGTCAAATAATTCTGCAATGTCGCCAACAGAGCAAATTAATCAGGAGAGATTAATGTTATCCTGTAATCGAAAATGATATAAATTAACAGCCTTGGTCTCCAGGAACTCAATTAATCAGATCTCAATATTAGCAGATTTGCATTTCCTTTCTTGATGATAACTATGATTAAACTATTTTGGTAAAACTTTCATCCGAAGCTATCAAGTCATTAAGTCGTACTGGACTTCAATGACTCCAGCAGTCAGTGAGATACCTTCGAATTAGAGGATGCAATTACAGACCAGATTTCCTGTGTGTGATTTAGTGAATTTATTGTGCATTGGCATCTTTTATATAGTTTGAATAAATTGCTTCCGGATTGAGTAATTTCTGTCTTTAGTATACTGATATTCACTGTTCCTAGTGCTTGACAATGATGCAGAGCTGGATTATTAAGGTTCACCCTCTATTTAATTCATCCATGTACTGTCTCATGGCAGCCTTTCTACAAGATAGTTATCCCGGTGAACCAGCAAAACTATGCATCTTTACACGGTAACCTCAACACTGCCTAAACTGTGTATTTTTCCAAGGTGATTTTCATTCATAGACAAATTATTCTGAAAGAAATTATTTTGTTGTGTCCTTGTGCTTGTCAAAATTTATGACAGAAGTCACAATTGTTTGTCCAAGGACTTAGACACATACTTTCTTGATGTTTTGTTTGCAACTTTAGAGTGCAGCTTCCCATAACAATGTATTGCTAACCGCTGGCAATTAATCAGGGATTTTCAGTAAAATCAACTTCATCAGTATGTATAATATTATTAATTTGGGTGCTATTATATAATTGTTAGAATAAGACTAATTTTCGCTGTCAGAACTTAAAGTGGAATTGTCATCTGAATTCTTTGATATTATTTGAAAATTATATTGTAATCATGCTTATACAAAACACAATTAATGAATGTATTGTATTGCTTTTTTTAAGAGGCAGAGTAATTAGACATAATTTCTGCTCTCTTTTCATGATGTCACAGTTTGCCTTTAACCCGATCCATTCCTTCTGCACTCTCTTATGTCTTTGTTTTGAGTCTTCATGGTTCAGAATATTTCTTTTAAATTCTCTCGAAATGTTCTAACGTTTAAGGAGAGCAGGTCCAGGCACTCCATGAATCAATGAAGTATCTCCTCCATCTAATTAAACTACCATCACACTTTTGGGATTGAGAGAAAACGAGGGCAGCAAAGGAAATCCATTCAGCCACATGGACACGTTGAGAACTCCACAAAGATCGCACACAAGGTCCGAATTGAACCTAGCTCCCTGGTGCTCTGAGGTAGCAACTCTAGTTTAGTTTATTGTCACATGTACCAAGGTACAGTGAAAAGCTTTTTTGTTGAGTGCTAACCAGTCAGCAGAAAGACAATACATGATTACAATCGATCCATTTACAGTGCACAGATAAATGATATGGGAATAATGTTTAGTGCAAGGTAAAGCCAGTAAAGTCAGTTCAAGGGTAGTCTGAGGGTCACCAAAGTGGTAGATAGTAGTTCAGCACTGCTCTCTGGTTGTGGTAGGATGGTTCAGTTGCCTGATAACAGCTGGGAAGAAACTGTCGCTGAATCTGGTGGTGTGCGTCTAACGAGTGTGCCACTCCTACTTCTGCTTTTGCGGCTCAATTTTGCCTCAAAAACCATTTTGCAACTGAATGGATCATGATTACAAATGACGTGGTGGGTATTGATTTGATGGTCTCTTGGCTACAACATAAATTTGTCCTTTCCCTATTTCGGTTTTCAAGACACTGTTTCTTCTTAACATCATCTGGAACTGACAGAGCAAGGTTCTAGCATCTACTAAGTTTGCATAGATGAGCTCTCCCTGTAATGCAGGGAAAATTTGAAAGACAGTTTTAATGCCAAGTTTGGAGACTTCTTATCTCTAAATGTATTGTGAAAAATAATTATCTTCGGATTCTATTTTTTTTAAACTTATTTGTACGTTAAGTATTTAATTTTAATGAAGACATATTTAATAATTTTCTGCAAAGCCTCAAGGCTTAGGGCATTTTATACATTTGGAATCAATTTTATTGCTGTTCAATGGAACGTCTTTAATGCATGAATTTGTTCTCAACATTATGCTGATGAAGGTAAGCTTATCTGAGCACGTCTGACAAGATGATTGCTAATCTTTAGCATTACTTCTGGAGAAATATGTTTAATGCTGTTGCCTGTATATTCCAGATATCTCTTATGTTGCATAGATATTGGGAAGTAAGTTCATATTTATGCAACTAGAGTCCCTGGTTTATAACGAAGAAGCATGCAGGGGAATAGATATTTTTTTTTAAACATGGAGGTCTATAAAAAGTGCATACATGCATAAAACATTGCATAACTGATCAAATATATCATGCAACGATGCACACTATTTACGTGTACCGGAACCCAAAATATTTGCTTGCATAGTGCAACATTTGTGTGCTACATGTAGGCATTTATAAGAAAAATAACATTTGAACATGATCAAGTACATAGTGTGTATTAAACAAAGGTGACAAAATTGCTTTCGTGTATTCGATGCAGTAATTCATAAAAGCATCTCAAAAGGCACAGGGAGCACAATAGTGTGAATGTTCGGGAAAGTTTAATCACGTATATACAATCCACGCATGCAATAGTAAAGTCTTCATAATGAATATAGGAATTGCTTCAGGGATACTAGATGGTGGGCTACCTGAGTAGGTCTCAATCTACAGAATTTGGCGGTGGAATTGTCTGCATACAAGAAGCTTATGGACTCATCTTTCTGTTGGTTTCTCTGTAGCTCGCTCCACCTCAGCCCACAGGCACTGCCAAGCATTCCCCACCATTCCCATCACTGTCACTATCACATATCTTGATTGCTTTCCATCCCCAGTCCAATAATGAATCCTATGGAACTGCCTCTACCAGTCTCTCTGGACTACACATTTGACCAACAACCTACTTGATCTTCACTGACTGAACTCTTACTAGGTCTCATGCACAATAGAATGTTGCAGTGGTGTGTGCTCATGCAGAACATGTGTTGACATTCTTAGCAACATCCTCTAATGCAACTTTCTCAGGGAATTTCTAGGCTGTCACATTGAATGTTATTTTCAATGTATTTCCAACTCGCCATCATTTAACTTAATTCATGGTTTTACAGATGCCACATTTTAAAAATATCTAATTTGGGATGTTCAAGGCGACAGATCAGGTGGAGAAAGTTATCATGACCGGTTGACTAGAGGGTTTGGATTATATGACAGGAAGAGAGAAAGCCGAGGAGAGATTTGAAGACTGCGGTGAATTTTCTTAATGTATCAGGCCCCGACCTGATACATCGCTTATCAGTTCCCACCATAGATGTTGCCTGACCCGCTGAGTTACTCCAGCACTTTGTGTTTTGCTCAAGATTCTTAAAATGGATCATGCCTGATGGGGAGTCACCATAGGCAGCACACACAGGACTGGGTAAGTTAGGACCAGGGCAGAAGGTTTTCAATGAATCTCACCTACACCGAGGATCAACAGGTATGCCGTCCAAGTGTACATGAGATAAGTGCAGTGGTAATAAATGCAAATACATAACAGAAGGTTTCAGCTGCAAATAAGATGACATTGGGTGAAGCTTGAGCACGTCACAATGTGGAAATAAGCAGTCTTACAGTATTTGCAGTTTTGATCTCTGATTCAAAGCTTATCTCCAGATGAAATATGTCATCAGGATTTATTTTTAACTGCCCGAAAAAAATAGTTTTGCAACCCCCTCACTAAGGCTATGCTTAAAACATGCAATAAAATTCTCAACTTAAAGTGATAGTAGGTTTGTATCCAATAATGACCCAGTATCTCAATGTAGCAATATTACAACATTTTGAGATTTTAAAAATCAAGTCTGCAATTTATCCCATCAGATAAAGCATTAAAAGAAGTTTAATTTGACACCTAATTCACTTTCATATCTTCAGTATTAAAAATGTTATGGCCATTTTCATACTGAAATTAGCATCTTGTTCCCTATTGCTTTTCCATTGACTTAACTCAAAAGCTGTGATCGAGGACAGTCAAAAGCCCATAACTTTCTTAAAAATTAAGAGAACTGAAATAAAATTTCAGTTATTATAGATTGAAGCATTCTGAAACAAATATGAAACAATCTTACGTGGATGACCTGAAATTAAAGCATATAATTAGTTAGTTACCTAATTGTAGCTAATTACAAAACTCAATTACTAGTTCTAAACATCTATCCATTTCTTAAGAAAAGATCAACATTTTTAAATAGCCTAAGTGTCCAAATAACAGTCACACAAGAATTCACAATATAACATGATTTTTAAATCTCATTGTCATGAATTTATAGGTCAAATGGAAGGAATTTAGTGTTTAATTCCCGTAAATTAATGGCCATTTAAATCATCTTGCGAGTGGGATTTTGTGGAATGCGATTGATTGGAACGTTGCATTTGCGGTGAGTTTAAACCGCATATCGGCAGGAAAAACACTGCTGGTTCGTATGGGGCCTAAATCACCTTTTTGCCACATGAAATTTTGATAAAACGCAAGTCGGATCGATTATAATTCAGCAGCTAAACAGCCTGACAAAAATCGACTTCAACAGGCTGGAGAAAAACGGCATTTTAAACCCGCCCCCCTCTCAAAGGCGCCAAAGTCGCGCACACGGGCAGTGACAGAACTGCAGCGCCGCTGAAGGCAACTTTTGTAACATACCTACTCAATGAATATTAATATTTGATATTATTTGCATTTCATGAAGCGCCAGCTCATGAAAATATGATTATATTAGTACTGCATGTATAATGTATTTATAATCATTTATCACAAATAAAACATAAATATGAAAAATAATTATAGCATTACATAATATTATATTATGCATATATGTGTACATATGCACATAATTTACACTGATTTTGATTATTTTTTAATACTACGCTATTGTACATAATTGTATCAATGTTTCATATTATAAAGGCAAAGTGATATTAAAAAGATATCTCAAAAATACAAATCAATTTGCCAGGTGAAGAGAGAAGCAAATATAATGTTTTGGATTATTGGCCTTTCATTGGAACCAGAAAAATACAAAAGTAAGTTGGGGAGAACAAAGAGAAACTCTGCAAAAGGGTGGAGAACAGGTTTGTACCGATGACTCAATGCTTTTGGTATCAGTTACTGCAACTTAAAACACACTTGCTTTCTTACTGTTTTAGTTCTGATGAAGGGTCATGCTGACCATAAAGCACACCTGAGCAGAGGTGAAGAGTAATATATACATGTATATATAAATTGCAAGAAGCACACATAATCAGTACAAATGATATCAAGCATCTTATAATGCAAATAAAAATTGCACAATAACTCTCAAAGTGAACAAATGGATAGATGAAGCAACAATAGGAGGTCATTTTCATACAGCATGAAACTGACCAAAGTCAGTGTGTACGGGTTTGTTGGTTAATTGGCTCCTGTATATTGTAAATTGTCCCTACTGTACAGGACAGTGCTGGTTGGTGCAGTACAGGGTGATTGCTGGTTGGTGCAGATTGGGTGGGCGAAGGGGCCTATTTCCACACTGTATCTCTAGTCTAAAGACTGATGATGGACATATTATCTGATGATGGCCACATGACAGTGGTCTCATAGAGTGCAGAAACAAAACATTGCATCTTGTCAGTCATATCATATGAAACCACTGACTGATTATTCATATTTATGTTGAGGACAGCAGTTACATTTAATCATTTTTACTGAACATAGTGTACAGTTTGCAATAAAAATTAAAATGTCTGTTTTAGTGACATTTGACTTACAAACCAATGTCCTTACAAGGATAAAACAAAGTGGAAAATAAGAAAATGTCTGCACTTATGCATATAATTAATGTACAGATTTTGTGTGTGTTGGTTCTAACTTCAGAACTACATGGCTGGCATACCCAGGTGCTCCCTGTAGAGGTTGGTTGTAGCCATGTCAACAACCTGAAGGGAATGGGAGTTGGAGGACAGGCCTTCCGGCCAGACGTCAGGTCGCTGTCAGAGGCTGCCGAGCGAAGCAGCAACTGGCTGTGGCTGAAGAGGAGGGACTCCAACTGGGCTGCAAAATGACCAGCAAGAGGGGTAAAATGGAGGGCAGCGCACCTGGGATGCCAGGTGTTGCTGTTGAGCCCTCTGGAGCTCTCGTGGGCCTATCAACGAAACATCAAGGAAGGAGGGTGCCCACCTGATGACGTCAATGAAGTCTTTACCCCTACCCCCACTCAAGATATTAAGAAGGTACCAATTATAGTAGGGAATGTAATATCAAGTCCTATAAGCTCAACATAAGAGTTAATTAAATTGGAAAAAAATCTTTCAATGCAAACAACGAAGTGTCCACTGAATTGAGTATTTCTTGAAATAATTATTTAGCTATAAAGTGCACATTTCAAACTTTATATATGTAGAATTGTTGTCAATTTTTTAGGCAATTAAGCATGGAATTTTCGGTTAGTTAAGCTGGTTCTACTAATGCAAAATGCTTAGATCTTCCATAATTCAATAGTCACATTATTGTCACATATGCCTAGATACCGTGATATGCAGATATTAGGCTGCATCAACATATTTCCCATAAGATTTTGGACATAATCATAGTTTACTGCAATGTATACATTTTACATAAGATGCTTAAACCAAAAACAATAACGTTTATAATGATATTACAAATGGGGGAGTGGGGAACACAGCCCAATACATTGAACTAATTTTATTGTTACTATTTATAAAGATTAAGGTAAAGAAAAATGTTCTATTTGTCCCAATAATGTAGAAATCAGAGGGTTAAAATGTAACATTTTTCAAGAAATATAGATCTGAAGCATATATTTTTTTTACATACTCTTTATAAAGAGAGAGCATAAAATATTCTATAAATCAATGAAGGATTAAATTAAACATCTGGTTGAATGAGATGAGCATATTATTGAAAAGTGGATGGCAACGCATCTGGTATTATACAAAAAAAACATCTGTTGTCAACAACAAATGCTCGCATAAATCTGAGATTATCTAAATAACCCAATTTCAGATGATAAAGAATTGACAGCAGTACAAATTTTGTTATATTGAAAACTGTGATGTAACCTTTGCAACATTCCAGAATTTAAACTTTCCTGCACATTTTGCAACAACAAAACACATTTGCCATGTCTGCACTTGTGATTTGGAAGAACTTCAATGATGCGATTCTGAATGTCTTGATGCCTGATTGATATTTTGTTGAATTAAAAGATTCATACTCAGCTGAATCCAGTAGCAGAAGCATTTCTGAATAAAGCTGGGAGTGTAACCCCACCCATTATAGTGGCACGAAACGCAACCCCCACGGCCAAGTCAAGTAAATGAACGTTTGGCCTCGGGCCAACAGAACCTTTTGATCTTCCCACAACTCTTCAGGCTTAGTGAAGTTACCATTCTGTGTCGGCATAATTGAATTTCATGCCTACTTTGGTACTGTAAGAAAATGTGTGTTATTCACTTAAGTGAGCTGAGCACAAATCTGCACATCCCCCTGCCATTAGTTCAACCATACAGTTGGCAAAGTCAATTAAGGTTCATCAATGGTAACCATTCTCACCATCAACCAAACCTATTGCAATCATTCAGACTGACGGTGAGAATGCTTCACATTATGTGAAGCTGCTGGCATGTATTAAAATGCAAAAGACAGATAATGACAGTAGATCACTAATATTATTTTTTTTAACATTTCAGAGCACGTATTTGACACGAGCATTTGAGGCATGTCTCCATGGAAACAGCCCAAGAGGAAGACTGCCAAAAAGATGGAATGACAGCCTGAAAGCAGACTGCAGCAAAAAGAACATCAACTCTCTGGTCAGAGCTAGCCGGCTAGCTAAGGACAGAAGAGAGTGGCAGGACATCATGAAGCAGATGGCACCATTCAACCCCAAGTTGGAGTGAAATAGATAGATAGATTTGTTTGTTTGTTTGACTTGGGCATTGAGTGAACAGTTCTGACAGGCCACCTATTAAATGTCCATCTTGAGGTCAAATACTATAGAAGGCAATGAAAGTGAATATTAAGCATAGAAAGCATGGGTATCTGTGTACCCCTACCCGCTCCATTTTAGATGTTATTTCATGTCAAATACGTTAATTTTACATACATACACTAATCTTTTTTAGATGTTTGAAGTTTCTGAAATATACTTATTTGATGAGGCATTATTACTTTGTTAATGCATGATTTTCAGTTGCAAAATAACTTGCAAAAGGGTCAAACGTCATGTCAATGTGTATCTCCAAATGTACTAAACTAATTAAATACATCTTCATACCTTTTATCTCCTTTAAACCCTGTGATAAATGGTGTGTAGTTATAAACTTCCTTTAAGGGGCAACAGTGGCACAGATGGTAGACCAGCTGCCTTGCAGGGCCAGAATCCTGGATTCAATCTTGACCTCAGTGCTGCTTGTGTGGAGTTTGCATAGGTTTCTTGTGGGTGTTCCAGTTTCCTCCCACATCTCAAAGATGCTCTCTGTAAATTGCCCCAAATGTGCAGTGAGTGGAAAGCGAGAGTGGGATAACATAGAACTAGTGTTAAAAAGTCTGAAGAAGGGTCCCGACATGAAACTTAACCTATCCATTTTCCCCAGAGTTGCTGCCTGAACCGCTATGTTCCCCCAGCACTTTGTGTCTATCTTTGGTGTAAACCAGCATCTTCAATTCCTTGTTATTACATAGAACTAGTGTTTTTGTTTTTGTTTGTGGTTTTTTTTAGTTTTAAAGTTTTTTTTTCAATTTGTATTTTTATTAGAAGCAGAGTACAGTAGTATAAACCGCGGCATATGACAAACATTTTGTCTACAACTTCTATTTTAAATTTAACAAGAAAAAGGTAGATCAAGAAAGAGAGAGAGCGAGAGAAGAAAGTGAAGGAAGTAGTGATGTGTAAACCCCGAGAGTACCAGATGGCAGATGGGCAGTCCAGGGGTGAACAAGTGACAGCCTGTAGAAAAATAAAGACAAAAACCCATTAAATTGTAAAAACAGAAAGAAAAGAAAAAAAAGAGAGAAGAAAAAGAAAATGAGAGAAAAAAAGGACCATTGTGTAGGTATATACCTGCTTATATCTTACCACACCCATCACCCAGTCCGTGAATCGGTTTATTTCCAGAGTTATGTTGCACCATACTATACTTGTAATAAATCAATAAATGGAGATCATATCTTTAAAAATTGCTCTGATTACATAGAACTAGTGTGAATGGGTGATTGATGGCTGGCCTCGACTCACTAGCCTGTAGGGTCTGTTTCCATGCTGTATATTTAAACTACACCAATATTTTTAATTATTAACTATATTTAAGGATATTTAGCCTACATTGTTTTATTTTGGTGTCCTTGAGACTCTTGAAAGGCGCCCATAAATAAAATGTATTATTATTATTATTATTTTGTGTGCTTTTATTTATCTATATTACTAAATATCTGATCTTGACCACTTTTGGCCCACTGTGCTGCGATTTCCGACAGAATGCCGTGACCTATGGCCGTCATTTTTGGCCACCTCGCTCAGAGCCCCCCTCCGCCTTACGGGTGCAGAGGATTTTTCCCATTGATAACAAATCAGAGAGATATTAGCGGTTTTTTTAAATTCACCATTCTCTCTGCTGCCCCTGCTGGAGGGAGGGGGAGGGACTATAAAACCAGGAAGTGGTGTGGCTCACTCAGTCTCTGCAAGATGGATGAAGCCAAGGGTCACGTCTCTCTGGGCTCTGAATAACACTGAACAAATGTCTACACAACTGTGAGTGCCCTTAATGTGGTTTGAAAATGAAAATATGGGTTGTTTGAAGTAAAAAGGCACTGCCTCCAAATGGTTGTTTGGGTGCTTTGGCTTGAAGTTGAAAGGCACTACTTACTGCAAATGGTGGCATGAGGTTGAAAGGCACTACTTACTGCAAATGGTGGCTTGGGTTCTTTGGCTTGAAGTTAAAAGGCACTACTTACTGCAGATGGTGGCTTGTGTGCTTGGGCTTGAAGTTGAAATGCACTTCTTACTGCAAAGGTGGCTTGGGTGCTTTGGCTTGAAGTTGAAAGGCACTACTTACTGCAAATGGTGGCATGAAGTTGAAAGGCACTACTTACTGCAAATGGTGGCTTGGGTTCTTTGGCTTGAAGTTGAAAGGCACTTCTTACTGCAAATGGTGGCTTGGGTGCTTTGGCTTGAGGTTGAAAGGCACTACTTACTGCAAATGGTGGCATGAGGTTGAAGGGCACTACTTACTGCAAATGGTGGCTTGGGTGCTTTGATTGAAGTTGAAAGGCACTACTTACTGCAAATGGTGGCTTGGGTGCTTTGGTTTGAGGATGAAAGGCACTACTTACTGCAAATGGTGGCTTGGGTGCTTTGGCTTGAGGTTGAAAGGCACTACTTACTGCAAATGGTGGCTTGCATGTGGCTTAAAGTTGAAAGGCACTACTTATTGCAAATGATGGCTTGGGTGATTTGGCTTGAAGTTGAAAGGCACTTCTTACTGCAGATGGCGGCTTGGGTGCTTTGGCTTGAAGTTGAAAGGCACTACTTACTGCAAATGGTGGCATGAGGTTGAAAGGCACTACTTACTGCAAATGGTGGCATGAAGTTGAAAGGCACTACTTACTGCAAATAGTGGCGTGGGTGCTTTGGCTTGAAGTTGAAATGCACTATTTCCTGCAAATGGTGGCCTGGGAGCTTTGGTTTAAAGTTGAAAGGCACTACTTACTGCAAATGGTGGCTTGGGAGCTTTGGCTTGAAGTTTAAAGAAATCACCATTCTCTCTGCTGCACCTGCTGGAGGCAAGGGGAGGAACTATAAACCAGGAAATGGTGTGCCTCACTCAGTTTCTGCAAGATGGATGAAGCCAAGGTTCATGTCTCTCTGAGCTCTGAATAACACTGAACAAATGTCTACACAACTGTGAGTACCCTTAATGTGGTTTGAAAATGAACATATGGGTTGTTTGAAGTAAAAAGGCATTGCCTGCAAATGGTTGTTTTGGTGCTTTGGCTTGAAGTTGAAAGGCACTACTTACTGCAAATGGTGGCTTGGGTGCTTAGGCTTGAAGTTGAAAGGCACTACTTACTGCAAGTGGTGGCTTGGGTGCTTTGGCTTGAAGTTGAAAGGCACTACTTACTGCAAATGGTGGCTTGGTTCTTTGGCTTGAAATTGAAAGTCACACTTACTGCAAATGGTGGCTTGGGTGCTTTGCTTGAAGTTGAAAGGTACTACTTACTGCAAATGGTGGCTTGGGTGCTTTAGCTTGAGGTTGAAAGGCACTACTTACTGCACATGGTTGCTTGGGTGCTTTGGCTTGAAGTTGAAAGGCACTACTTACTGCAAATGGTGGCTTGAAGTTGAAAGGCACTACTTACTGCACATGGTTGCTTGGGTGTTTTGGTTTGAAGTTAAAAGGCACTACTTACTGCAAATGGTGGCTTGGGTGCTTTGCTTGAAATTGAAAGGCACTACTTACTGCAAATGGTGGCTAGCGTGCTTAGGCTTGAAGTTGAAAGGCACTACTTACTGCAAATGGTGGCTTGGGTGCTTTGCTTGAAGTTGAAAGGCACTGCTTACTGCAAATGATGGCTTGGGTGCTTTGGCTTGTGGTTGAAAAGCACTACTTACTGCAAATGGTGGCTTGGGTGCTTTAGCTTGACGTTGCACTACTTACTGCAAATGGTGGCTTGGGTGCTTTGGCTTGAGGTTGAAAGGCACTATGAGTGCAAATGTTGGCGGGTGATTTGGCTTGAAGTTGAAAGGCACTTCTTACTGCAAATGGTGGCTTGGGTGCTTTGGCTTGAAGTTGAAAGGCACTACTTACTGCAAATGGTGGCGGGTGCTTTCGCTTGAAGTTGAAAGGCACTACTTACTGCAAATGATGGCTTGGGTGCTTTGGCTTGAGGTTGAAAGGCACTACTTACTGCAAATGGTGGCTTGGGTGCTTTGGCTTGAAGTTGCACTATTTACTGCAAATGGTGGCTTGGGTGCTTTGGCTTGAAGTTGAAAGGCACTACTTACTGCACATGGTTGCTTGGGTGTTTTGCTTGAAGTTGAAAGGTACTACTTACTGCAAATGGTGGCTTGGGTGCTTTAGCTTGAGGTTAAAAGGCACTACTTACTGCACATGGTTGCTTGGGTGCTTTGGCTTGAAGTTGAAAGGCACTACTTACTGCAAATGGTGGCTTGAAGTTGAAAGGCACTACTTACTGCACATGGTTGCTTGGGTGCTTTGGCTTGAAGTTGAAAGGCACTACTTACTGCAAATGGTGGCATGTAGTTGAAAGGCACTACTTACTGCAAATGGTGGCTTGGGTGCTTTGCTTGAAATTGAAAGGCACTACTTACTGCAAATGGTGGCTAGCGTGCTTAGGCTTGAAGTTGAAAGGCACTACTTACTGCAAATGGTGGCGGGTGCTTTGCTTGAAGTTGAAAGGCACTATTACTGCAAATGGTGGCGGGTGATTTGGCTTGAAGTTGAAAGGCACTTCTTACTGCAAATGGTGGCTTGGGTGCTTTGGCTTGAAGTTGAAAGGCACTACTTACTGCAAATGGTGGCGGGTGCTTTCGCTTGAAGTTGAAAGGCACTACTTACTGCAAATGATGGCTTGGGTGCTTTGGCTTGAGGTTGAAAGGCACTACTTACTGCAAATGGTGGCTTGGGTGCTTTGGCTTGAAGTTGCACTATTTACTGCAAATGGTGGCTTGGGTGCTTTGGCTTGAAGTTGAAAGGCACTACTTACTGCAAATGGTGGCATGAAGTTGAAAGGCAGTACTTACTGCAAATGGTGGCTTGGGAGCTTTGGCTTGAAGTTGAAAGGCACTACTTACTGCAAATGGTGGCTTGGGTGCTTTGTCTTGAAGTTAAAAGGCACTACTGCAAATGCACTTTCTTCCTGTTTGCACTGTATATTGATTTTAGATAAAACGCTACCACTTACGGCTGTGATTTATGGCCATCTTACTCGGTCCCCCCTCCGCTGAGCAGGTGCAGAGAATTCTTCCCATCAATGAAAAATAAAAGTGTTATTAGTGTTTAAAAAATGTTGAGAATCTCTCTCCTGTCAATCACGCCCTGAAAGCCACACCTTTTCCGGTGGGAGGGGAGGGGTTATAACACCCGGAAGTGTGGGTGTGGCTCAGTCTCTGCATGATGGGAGAGGGAGAGGTCATGACTCTGTCTGAGCTGTGAATCAACTGAACACACTGAATGTCTACTGAACTGTGGGTTTGGTGTCTTGTGTGGTTTTATGTTGGTTTCACCCTGCATGAAATGGTATGAAGCTGCATTTGAATTTGGTGGCCTTGCACCCTGCATGAAATGGTATGAAGCTGCATTTGAATTTGGTGGCATTGCACCCTGCTTGAAGTGGAATGAAACTGCACTTGAATTTGGTAGCCTTGCACCCTGCTTGAAGTGGTTGGAAACTGTACTTGAATCCGGTGGCCTTGCACCCTGCTCATAGTGATAAGAAACTGCACTTGAATTTGGTGGCCTTGCACACTGCTTGAAATGGTAGGAACATGGATTTGAATTTGGTGGCCTTGCACCCTGCTTGAAATGGAATTTCAAGGAATAGTTATGAGTCAACTGCCAGCCCACCAGCCGTGAGCGAGCTGCCAGCAGATCAGGCTTGAAGGACTGAGCTGCCACCCCAAGAACCCATACCAGCACTCCAAAAAGCCCCCCCACTGGCCACCAATATTGGAATTGGTGGAGAGGTGGAATATTGCGTCGGGGGAACAGCCCTCCCATGTGAACATGGGACCCAACGGGTCCCACTTAGTCTAGTTTTTACTTAAATTCCTCTGATATTGTTTCATGATATCTGATGACCAGAGATCTCTGAAAGCAGTCCCAAAATAATTTGACCACTCCATACTGGAAGCAGGGTTCAGGATCTGATGCCTAAACCTTAGCCAGGCACTTCCACCTTGCAAATTGTAAATGAAGATAGACACAAAAAGTTGGAGTACCTCAGCATCTCTGGAGAGAAGGAATGGGTGATGTTTTAGGTCAAGACCCTTCCTCAGACTCCAGATCTTAGGTAGAAGGGTCTCGACCCGAAAAGTCGCCTAATTCCTTCGCTCCATAGATGCTGCCTCACCCGCTGAGTTTCTCCAGCATTTTTATCTACCAGGTCTTAGGTAAGTGAGTTGGCTTTGACATCAGTCCATATCCAGAATAGGTTCATATGGATAGGCAAAAATCACAGATGGCAGGGTCTCTAGTGAGCCTATTTCACGAGAATTCATTCTTTTTTAAGTGGGGAAAATATTATAAAGTTACTGCCTTTGTGCCTCATATTCCACTTGGATAGATCACAACCCAATGGTATGAACATTGAATCACAACCCAACGAGACAAACATTTTTTCAACCTCTCGTCCCTATGCCGCACCTGACTGCACACTAATTTCTCCCTTCACACTTTCCATCATGTTCATCCTGCTATATTCTTTTCTCTGACTTCACATTGCACGCCTCTTCTATCCTTGTCTCCATATCCCACACTTTTTTCTTCTGGCCATTGTCCAACCATCTGCTAATCAAAAAACACTCTCACTTGTACCCACCAATTATGTGCCAGGCTTTGTCCTGTCCCCTACCTTCCTTCCAACTCACTTTCTCCCCAACCCCCCTCCCCCACCACAATCAGACTTAAAAAGGGTCCCAACCTGAAACATCGCCTATCCATATTCTCCAGGGATGCTGCCTGACGCGCTGAGTTACTGCAATAATGTGTCTACTTTTGTACTTACAGCGGTTATTTTCTTTTACTCCAACCTACACTGATGCATTATTATTACATGTTATTGGAGTTTTAATGTTGAATTGCTGTACAGCTGATTTGAAGTTTATTTAATTTCAATGAGAAACATGTGCTTTAAAATTCTTTGTGATCAAGTTCACAGAGTTTTCACAGAAAATGGAATGCTATGTGTTATATGATCCCCAAAACACTTGTAAAAATCCTGTAGAACCACATCGTAAAAACTATAATCTTCCATTCGCCATAATTCAATTTTTCTCTCTTCCTTGACGCAGGATACAAATTTGAATAGATGCAAAAATCACATTTTTATCCAGGAAACAATGATTATAATTTTGCTTTCTTCTCATCTAGATTAGAAGTTGTTCAGACAGAGCTGACCACACTTCTCGGCATCTGCACAATGGTGTCTGTCCTGCGCTTCTTGTGCATGGTGGTGGAAAGCAGGCGAGCCCTCGCGGAGGGGAGCTCTCTGTTCACTGGCCCACGGCTGCCTGAAGCTCTGCTGGAGCTCCAGCTGCCGCTGCGTCCGGAGCCTGGGATCTCTCGTTGGGGACCCCGGAGGAGGAGAAGAGCTCCGACCGCCGGCCTGCGGCCTACTCTAACCGCGGGCGCGGCGAGGACTTACCATCCGGAGCAGGGTGCCTCGCCGGGGATCCCTGGAGAGGAACTCCAACCACCGGCCCTGCGGTCTGCGGTGCTTCTGGCTGCGGCGCGGCGGGGACTTTTAGATCTTCGATCGCCGGCCTGCGGCCTACACCAACCTGAAGCTGAACCTGAAGTCTCCGGTGGGGAGGCACCGATTCAGGACTTACCTGGACTTACCTTATCTAAACATCTGGACGCCCGCATCGGTGACTGCGGAGGGTTGTGGTCCTGGCCGCGGGGGATAATGGAGGAGGACTGGCCAAATTTTGTGCCTTCCACCACAGTGATGAATGCTGCGACGGATGTTTGTGTTAAATTTTTATTGTGTATTGTGTATTGTTTTTTTTTATTGTACCGCTGCTGGCAAATTCATTCACTGCACTGCATGTGCAAGTGACAAATAAAACTTGACTTGACTTGATGAATATATTGATTCAACATTATTCCTAATCTGTCAATTTTGTATTGCAGATTAGACCTCTGGCAAGTGGCAGGAGAGCTATTGGTAAATTAATTATGAGAGGCATCAGATGAAAACGTACCTTCTTGCGTTATTATCATGCAGTATTATCTCAATGCTAACCTAGCTATGTACTTGAATTACATTGGAATATCTGGCTGATGACTGCTTAAAGTAGAAAAAGAGTGGGTATTAGACAATAGACAATAGGTGCAGGAGTAGGCCATTCGGCCCTTCGAGCCAGCACAGCATTCAATGTGATCATTGCTGATCATCCCCAATCTGTACCCCATTCCTGCCTTCTCTCCATATTCCCCTAACTCTGCTATTTTTAAGAGCCCTATCTTGGCCTGGCCCTCAACACCAGCAAAACCAAGGAACTGATTGTGGACTTTGGAAGGAGTAGGAGGGGGACCCACAGCCCCATTTATATCAACGGGTCGATGGTTGAAAGGGTCAAGAGCTTCAAATTCCTGGGCGTGCACATCTCTGAAGATCTTTCCTGGTCCGAGAACACTAATGCAATCATCAAAAAAGCACATCAGCGCCTCTACTTCCTGAGAAGATTACGGAGAGTCGGATTGTCAAGGAAGACTCTCTCTAACTTCTACAGGTGCACAGTCGAGAGCATGCTGACCGGTTGCATCGTGGCTTGGTTCGGCAATTTGAGCGCCCTGGAAAGGAAAAGACTACAAAAAGTAGTAAACACTGCCCAGTCCATCATCGGCTCTGACCTTCCTTCCATCGAGGGGATCTATCGCAGTCGCTGCCTCAAAAAGGCTGGCAGTATCATGAAAGACCCACACCATCCTGGCCACACACTCATCTCCCTGCTACCTTCAGGTAGAAGGTACAGGAGCCTGAAGACTGCAACAACCAGGTTCAGGAATAGTTACTTCCCCTCAGCCATCAGGCTATTAAACCTGGCTCGGACAAAACTCTGATTATTACCAACCACTTTCTGTTATTTGCACTATCAGTTTATTTATTCATGTGTGTATATATTTATATCATGGTATATGGACACATTTATCTGTTTTGTAGTAAATGCCTACTATTTTCTGTGTGCTTAAGCAAAGCAAGAATTTCATTGTCCTATACAGGGACACATGACAATAAACTAACTTGAACTTAACTTGAACTTGAACTTGAACTTAAGCTCTCTCTTGAAAGCATCCAGAGAACCTACCTCCACTGCCCTCTGAGACAGAGAATTCCACAGACTCACCACGCTCTGTGAGAAAAAGTGTTTCCTCGTCTCCGTTCTAAATGGCTTACTCCTTATTCTTAAACTGTGGCCCCTGGTTCTGGACTCCCCCAACATCGGGAACATGTTTCCTGCCTCTAGTGTGTCCAAACCCTTAACAATCTTATACGTTTCAATGAGATCCCCTCTCAACCTTCTAAACTTGAGAACCCTGAGTGTGAGCATGAAGAATAAACAGAAGCCATGTATTATCAACTTTGGGAGAAAATTCCCTCAAATTACCTGCCTATCTGCCCGGTTGTGTGCCTCATGCACCATCTTCGGAAGGTTCCGTTGATTCCATACAAGTCTCATCAGAATGCACAGAACCAAAATGGATACTAATTACCCCCCTTCCTACGGAGAAAATTAAGTTTGGCGCAAACTCTATCAGTGAATAACTTTTAGTAACAGTAAGAAAACAAAGACAAATGCAAGGAACTGCAGATGTTAGTTTACAAAAAAGGGACAAAGTGCTGGAGTAACCCAGCGGGTCAGGCATCTATATCTGGGAAACATGGATAGGCGATGTTTCAAATCCTTCTTCTGACCAAATAGATGTATCAACTGAAATAGCTGTTTTATGTAGAAAATACTAAAGTAGAGTTCCAGCCTGAACTGTCGCCTATCCAGGTTCTCACGAGATGCTGCCTGACCCATTGAGTTCGTCAGGCACTTTGTCACTCTTTTTTTAAGAAAACAAAGATCAGGTACTGCATCATATATTTCCTGAACTAATCTGTGTAAAATGGAATTTTATTAATAAATGTCATGGAAACTCATCCCTCTCCTTTTGTCTTTTGTACAGAATAGCTCGAGTTTCAATTGAAGTCTTGAGAGAACCAACCAAATCTGGTATAAAAATGAAGAGTGCCACTTACTTGTTGACACCACTTGAGGGCAGTGTAAGATGGCAATATAAACATTTCGAGTATTTTCATACTCTTAAAACAGCTATTTCAGTTAATATATTTATTTGGTAGCGAACTCGTGCATTAAAGTCATTCAAAATGATTCTAGATTTATGTCTTTATTATGTTGAGAGGTGTTCAGCAAAATCACCCAATTTACAGTTGTCAAAACACCCTATTTTGTCTGCAGGCTTGTTGGTGAGATACCCTCCCATTCCAGCCCACTCTGACTCATCTGCCTGCACTTCACCAGTGATGCTATGCAGAAGCTCAAGAGATATCACTCAGACTGACACTCTGCAACCTTCGTAACTCAACACGAGTATCATCGATTTCATGCCATAACCATTGGCCGCATTTTCTTAAACATCATGAGGAAAGGCTGTTTCACAGCAGCTTTAGACCTTTGTGTCTTGCCCCATTTTGCTGGATTGCTTACACCAGTGGTTCCCAACCTTTTTTAGCTCATGGCCCCCTTGGGATCTTTTAATTTTTCTGTGGCCCCCGCCTGACATTATTAGCGGAATAAAAGTACTTCAATATTATAATACCTTCCATAAAAATATCAGTGTCTATTAATTGCACATATATTCTCTTTTTTTCTATTCCACAAACATAAAAAATATTTAAACTACATAGATTTAAATTTATTAGAACTGAAATTTAGGAGGCAACAGGGTGGTAGCTCTGTGGCCCCCTTCATTGAACCTGTGGCCCCCTAAATCCCAAAATGTTTCTGTGGCCCCCCTGAAATTTGCCATGGCCCCTTTGGGAATCACCAGGTTGGGAATCACTGCCTTACACAATATGTGAACAATTCTCCACCCCAACCACATCAAGAGCCAGGTGTGCACTTCTGTAGTCGTGGCATGACTTCTTCCCTACTGTGGTTTATTTATTCAGAAACCTCTCACGCTCTAATTGAGTTACAAATGCTGCCAGGAGTAGCAGTGAAGATGTTGAGACAAGACCACTCAATCCAACACAAAGGGATAATTGTCCTTATTTAATTGTATTAATAAAAGGTACCCTTTAAAGCTTGTAACTTTAGTTTCAAGGGGAGTCATATTTCTCATTTTTTCTCAAATTACGAGTTCCTTTAGATATTATCTCGGTTTTGGTAAAATTACTTAAATTCTCCACATTTTCATCCCATTCTCTGTGATTTTCTTTGTTTTAATAGATTGATTGATTGAAACAAATATAATTACCAGGCCCTTCAGCTCACCAAGTGGGGTCAAGTAAAGAGCATTCACGTCGCTGCCCTGTTTCCACCAATCTTTCCACCACCATGCACAGGGCTGGATTTAGATGAAGAGAGGCCCTAGGCTATTCCACTTGTGAGTCCCCCATCCCAGTCCTCCACGATGAGAGGAAGATGGAAGAGTCCACCAGATTGACACCAATGTGCAGCCGAGCGTGGCCAATGAGATAAGGGCTGGAAAGTTGCGCTTTTTATTTATTGCCAGTGCTAGTGTTGAGTTATCGGCTTAAAACACTATTATTCTGAAATGGAGGGCAAGGAAAATTACAGAAGTGTTTTTTAGAGACTACAGTGCGGTGTGACAACATATGTAAGAAAGGCCTATGACAGTGTCAAAAATATTATACACTAGGCCTGTATGAAGCTTTTCAAAAAGGGGGATGGCATGGCAGGATTACAAAAGTTTTATGTGAAATATAGTGCACCCAGCACATAACACAAAAACACCTTGGCCGGAGGCCCCCTAGATTTTGAGGCCCAAGGCTTCAGCCTATGAAGCCTATAGGTAAATCCGGCCCTGCCGAGGCACCCCTAGATCTGGAGGCACTAAGCTTAAGCTTGCGAAGCTTATACGTAAATCCGGCCCTGACCACGCACAAGAAACGCAAGACAGACGCCGTTGTATGCAGATGCCGAGAAGTGTGTTCAGCTCTGGTTGAACAACTTCTAATCTTGTGTGTGGACTCGATAAGAAGAAGAAGAAGCTCACCAGGTCCATGCTGACCATCCATTCACACCAGTACTATGTTATCCCACTTTCATTTCCACTCTCTCCACTCTATGGGGCAATTTATGGAGTTTTCAGGTGTATTATTGTCATGTACCGAGGTACAATGAAAAGTTTTGTTTTCTATGCTAGCCAAACAGATCAGACATATGATAAATAGATACAATCAGTTCAAACTAATGTACAATAGTTGGAGCAAAGGCGAAGATACAGAGTGCAAAATATAGTTCTCAGCATGGTAGTGCATCAGTTCCTTAGACAAAACCCAATGTCGCAATGGGGTAGAGATGAACCGAACAGAACCCTAACTTATGGAAGGAGCATTCAGGAGGCTGCTAATGGAGGGGAACAAGCTGTTCCTGAGTCTGGTGCTGTGTGCTTTCAAGCTTCTGCATCTTTTCTGGGTGGGAGTAGGGAGAAGGTATGACCAGGATGGGACAAGTCTTTGATTATGTTAGCTGCTTTTCCCACGCAGCGTGAAGTGTAGATGGAGTCAATGGTGGGAAGTATAGACTTGCCTACATCCACGTCTGTCTGCAATTTCTTGCGGTCTTGGGCAAAGTCGTTCCCCAACCAAGCTGTGACCTGAGACCAATGAACCTACAAATCTGCATATCTTTGGGATGTGGGAGGAAACTGGAGCACCCGGAGGAAACCCACCAGTCATAAACTGTGTGCAAACTCCTCACACAGACAGCACCTGAGGTTTGAACTTGGGTCTCTGACCCTGTGAGACAGGAGCTCCACCAGCTCCACCAGCTGCACCACTGCGCCGCCATATTTTTAAGTGGAAAATAATTGCCTTTATCATGTTTTTGTTGAGAATAGTCACAAAGGAGGCGGTGGTGTCGCCCGCAGCAGGCAGCAGTGGTTCCGTGCCTATCCCCGATGCAGTGCCCGTCCTTGAGAGGGAAGCCACTGAGCGCAGTCCCTGTCCATTCCCGAGGGCTGCAGAACCAGGGAGGAGGGAGGAGATAAATGTCAGCGATGGCAAACGCAAAGGACAAAGGGCCAGTAAGAGGAACCAGGGCGTACCCTCAAGGTGTTCCAGCGGATGGGATGACGATTCACTGGCCTAAGCAAGAATCTGGACCAAGGCGACAGCTGGAGGTCCTGCAGCAGCATAGGGTTCAACTAGATCGGATGCCTCTCCAAGTGACCGTACGCACGCCCCAGAGAAGGCCTGTGGCGGCACAGAGCAGAGGAGCAGCAGTGGAGGATGCCTACAACTTCACTTGTCCAGGCCGGTCCAGGACAATGGCTCTTTATGGCCAGCTGCACCAAAAGCAACTGCAACTTTGAAAATGGAAGCAAAACCTAGCGACTCTAGTACATTGTCTCAGTGGACTATTTCTACATACTTTATACTTAATCTAGGATTGTGCTTATGTATAGTAATATTTTGCTGAACTCTCTGCAAAAAAATAAAATTTCACTCTACCCTGGTACATGTGATAATAAAGAATCATTGAACCATTGAAGGTAGTTCAGAAATCCACCTGCTTTTATCTTTGTCATCCAACCTTTATCTGCTCACATTTCCCATGTTTTGCAATCACTACAATTTTATCCCTAGCAACAGTGAACACATTTAAGCCCTGACTTCAGATACAGCCTCTCATCGTAAAAACTCAGTGCACAGAATGTGAAGTGAGAGCTTTTTATCCTTTTATTTTTTGCAGCCATTACAGTTGAACTACTATTGAGTCATTTTATTTAATCTCCCTTTGAACAAATATTCACTGGTTCCCAAAATATCAATAAAAATATGCTTTCAAGCAAATTTATATTGATTCAGCAGGTCACAAATATTCATCTAACAGCAATATATTATTTAGCCTTGCTCATTGCTCGTATTTCCATAAATATATCTGATCAAAGTATATAATATCAGGGAGAGAGCAACTGAATAGGCAGCTGCCTGTTGTAAGCAAATAGGTAAAAAGTGGGGATTAATGCTGGGACCACACTTAACCATATATAACCATATAACAATTACAGCACGGAAACAGGCCATCTCGGCCCTACAAGCCCGTGCCGAACACTTATTTTCCCCTAGTCCCATCTACCTGCACTCAGACCATAACCCTCCATTCCTTTCCCATCCATATACCTATCCAATTTATTTTTAAATTAACTTGTTCATGTTTCATCGAACAATTTTGATTTTGTAACCAAAAGCATAATTTCTAGAGTTTTGGATGACTCCATATTGGAAGTGGATAGAAACATAGAAACATAGAAAGTAGGTGCGAGAGTAGACCACCAGGTCCGTCGAGCCCGCACCGCCATTCGCTCATGGCTGAACACTAAACAGACACACTTACCCACAAACAGTAGACACAAGACACAGAACACAAGACACTACCCTCCCCTTTATACCGCTATCACCCCTCTCCACCCCAAGAACCGCGTGATCTCCTGGGGGAGGCAAAAAACCGGATAAAAACCCAGGTCCAATTCGGGAAAAAAATCCGGGAATTTCCTCTCCGACCCCAATCCAGGCGATCGACACTTGTCCAGGAGATCACTCAGGTCTTACTATACTACCCATACCTAGGTCCATATCCCTGCCCTCTCCCCGTAGCCCCTTATCCCCTTGGCAGCTAAAAAAACATCTATTTTAGACTTAAATATATTTAACGTTTCTGCTTCCACTGCTCCCTGGGGCAGTGAATTCCACAAACTAACCACCCTCTGGGTGAAGAAGTTCTTCCTCATCTCAGTTTTAAAAGAGCCCCCCCTCACTCTGCAACTATGTCCCCTAGTTCTAGCCTCCCCGATCATTGGGAACATCCTCGGTGCATCCACCCGATCAAGGCCCCTCACGATCTTATATGTTTCAATGAGATCGCCTCAATAAATCGATATAAATGGTTAGTCCATATTAAGGAGGGCAGCAACAAATAATTAAAAAATAATAATAAACACATCATTGGCAAAATTATATTGGTATCAATAAATGCGAGGTATGAAGTTTTGGTAAAAAAAATAATTTAGTCACATTTCTTGGAATTGAAATAGCCAATGGGAATAGCAACATTACTTTAATTAACTGAATATCTGATCTGCAAATACTTTTAATGAGTAAATTATGCTTCAGTGTTTCTTTTTATAAATGAATTACTGAAAAGTAGAGAAGTTTTAATTAAATTGTTTCTATATTTAGGGTGCAGGAGCATAGGAATCGTGGATTAAAAAGGAAATATGAAAAAGGTTATATAACCCCTGCAGTCTGCCATCTCATTCAATATTATGGGTGTTCGTCCAGCTCATGTCCATCTTTTTTGCAAACCAAATTTTTTTGGTAAACCAAAATCTCACCTTGATCTTACCCGTGAACGCATTCAATGACCAGGCATCCGGAGCCATCCGAAGTTGAGTAACCATCCGGCTGAAGAATAGTTTTTTAATCTCAATCATAACTGCATGATCCCTTATCTTGAAACTCTGCTTCCTGGTTTTACACACTCGAGATAGGTGAAAGAGCTCTGTGAAATTTTATATGATCTGATGATGTCACTTCACTTTCTTCTAACCGGCAATTAGTTTTGACCAACCTTTCCCCATTTCTCCTCACGCGACAGCATTCTCCGTCCCACAGATCAATCCGGTGATTCATCGTCAAGGCAAATATATTGTTTGGATGCAGAATCCAGAAATACACACTATGATACCTTACCAAAGCTCTGCATGTTCCCAGCAAGGCTTGAGCACGTTTGTAAGAATCCACCCACAAAGATAGGTCTTTAATATACTGCTTCTTGGTTTCAAATCCCTCCATGGTCTCAGTAATCTCCCCCAACCCCATCTGAGATACTTGTACTTTTCTAATTCTAGCCATTTGATCATGCCCAGATGTATTCCCTCCATCATTGGTAAGTAGTTTTGCCCATTATCAAAGCCCTAAGCTGTGCATTTCCCTCTCTCAACATGGTTTCCCCTCTATTCTCTTCCTTTAAGATCCTCCTTAAAACTTATCCCTTGGCCCCATTAAACATCTGTGCTAATGCCTCCTGGTACTCTTTGATACCGTCCCTATGAATTGCTAAGGGCTATTTTAACACAGGAAAGACATTTCATAAACTCACAGTTATTGATTTAAATAGAAGATAGACACAAAATGCTGTAGTAACTCAGCAGACCAGACAGTATCTTTGGAGAGAAGGAATGGGTGAGAATGGAGCATTCTCTCCAAAGATGTTGCCTGTCTATCACCCATTCCTTCTTTCCAGGGATGCTGCCAGTCCCGCTGAGTTACTCCAGCATTTTGTGTCTATCTTAGGTTTAAACCAGCATCTGCAGTTCCTTTCTACACAAATTGGTTTAAACATGTGGGCATTTTTCCTACTTGTAATGTTGGGTGATAATCAGGGCTGGAAAGAAAACCGAATAGGGGTGAACATGACATTATCTATTGTCTATTGTCTATCCTTGCCGGCAAATTTTCCTGGCTATGGAAAAATAAGGCCAACGTATACATCAACACTTAATCATATTTTTAAACTACTGCACAACATCCCAGCACGGTATTCTATTTTTTTTAACAACAGTATCATCAAGTGAATCCTTTTGTGAAAGGGTTTACTTTCAAATCATTGACTATCCATTTTACAAATCGGCCATATTTTAGGAATTTTCCCACCATCGGTCAAGCGTGAAGCTGGCCAAATTCCTACTATGCCCTTTTATTATACCTTCACAGTTCAAGTACTGTAAAACGGCTAAAGATTTCAACTGAATTGGACACAAGTTAATCGATAAGGCATTATGTCACTCACGAGTTTGTAAGGATTTTATTGATTTAGTTTGCGACCTGTTTTCCAAGTATTCGGATTTTATTGAAGGCAGGGCCTTAAGTAAGACCACTCATATTGCAATCAGAAAGAGAATTAAACAAGGTGAGCTGCTTTCACCCATTTTATTGAACTATATTGTGGATATTATATATTTGTTAGAACAAAATGGGAATGTTTTTTACCAAAATGATTTTGACACATCATGTTCACCCCTAACTTTTGTTGATGTTATTACTTTCGTAGGTAACACTCACAAAGGTATGGCTTGACAATCAAATTAAAATGTGTCTTGAAAACTAGTTAAGAGTGCTGTAACTTCACTGCTAACATCAGGAAGAAGATACAGGAAGGAGCATGAAGACCATGACCACCAGGTTCAAGAACAGCTTTTTCTCAACAAGTCTCAGGCTCTTCAAGATTCAAGATTCAAGAGAGTTTATTGTCATGTGTCCCAGATAGGACAATGAAATTCTTGCTTTGCTTCAGCGCAACAGAATATAGTAGGATAACAGAATACATGACATTAACTTCAGCAACAATGATCTACCATGGATTTACGTTAATGCCATAGCAATACGAACTTTGGTTTTTACACTATTGTGGGTACCTGGTGTTACAGTTTTAATTTATTATATTTTTGATTATTATATATTATTTATTTGTCATTGTGTTTACGGGCCTGGTAAGCTGCAACAAGTGCAAATGTCATTGTTTCATTGTCAGTACATATGAAAATTAAACAAACCGGACTTAAAATACTATACAGACATCTATAATAATATTGAGAATTGGAAGAATGTTGGTTCATATTGATTACTGTGTTAGCACATTAAAGGAATCAAATGAAATGTGTTTAGTATAGGAATGTAACACAGATAAACAAACTATTTTATTCATTGGTAAATCAGGTACAAAAATGTTTCCTACTCTTGCCTCTATTCTTATTGTTTTCAGTATTTGGATCCCCTTGTGCTTTATTATGAGTTTACTAAATTAATTCAGCAAGTACCCTGCTGAATTAACCAGGAATCTGTGTTGAGCAATAGGACATAGAAACATAGAAAAATAGGTGCAGGAGTAGGCCATTCGGCCCTTCGAGCCAGCACCACCATTCAATATGATCATGGCTGATCATCTAAAATCAATACCCCGTTCCTGGTTTTTCCCCATAATCCCATGATTCCTTTAGCCTTAAGAGCTAAATCTAACTCTCTCTTGAAAACATCTAGTGAATTGGCCTCCACTGCCTTCTGTGGCAGAAAATTCCAGATTCACAACTCTCTGGGTGAAAACGTTTTTCCTCATCTCAGTCCTAAATGGCCTACCCCTTATTCTCAAACTGTGACCCCTGGTTCTGGACTCTCCCAACATCGGAAACATTTTTCCTGCATCCAGTCTGTCCAGTCCTTTAAGAATTTTATGTTTCTAAAACATTAAAATATTAAAGTATTAAAATCCAATAAACTACAGATGCTATCTGGTCTCTTCCTACCCATATTCATATTATTTATATTCTCTAACGACTGAGAAGGCACCGATTTTGACTCATCAAGTCCATGCAGCTCTTCGAACCCATTTCCCTGTGACATTTGCCTCACAAATGTCCATTAATACTCCATTAATTCTCCCAGCTCCCAGTAGGATGATTTAGAATCACCAGTTAACCTACAAACAATCACATCTTTGGGTTGTTGGAGGAAACCAGAGCACCTAGCAACAATCTAAAAATGGTACATGAAAATCAAAATTCCTGCAGATACTGAAAATCGCAAATAAATACTGAAAATGCTGCAAACACTCAGCAGGTCCAGCAGTATCAGTGGAAAGAGAAATAGAATTAATATTTCAGATTGATGATCCATCAGCAGAACTGGAAAGGTGGGGAAACAATTGTAGGAAGGAACAGCAGATGCTGGTTTACACTGAAGATAGACTCACAATGCTGGAGTGCTCAGCAGGACAGGCAGCATCTCTACAAAGAAGGAAGTGGTGATGGACAGGCATCATAATTTCATTGGGCACACATATTTTATATTTTATGCACCAATTATTTTTAATACTATTTTAATATTAAAATCTTTCTTTTATCCTTTAACTCAGCAGTTCAATTTAACATGCAGCTTTACAGAAACTTCATTATTTTACACTGGTCATAAACTTGAGTATATGAACAAGATTTATAATGTTTAAAGAAATCTCTGCTTCATAGCATTTATAAAACCATAGTGAGCAAAAGAGTTTGCTATAGACAAATGGTTTTCTATTTATCATCAGCTTTTCCCGGCCAGCTTTCAATCCAGTGAGGTAATTTAGCATTAATGTCACATGCCTTAACTTTTCTTTATACAGGGAATTAAACTGCTTCTTTTGAATCATAAAAATAAGCTTATATTCACAGCAATGCACAGTTTTCAGTACCACTGCAGCTGAAACAGTATCAGTTACAGATTTGTCTTCAAATGCAAAACCATCTCCAGGGAATAGTCTCACACAGCTGCGGAACAATTACACCTGGGAAACGCAAATTGTTTAAACTTCAAAATTACTTTTTAAGAATTGCCCAGGTGTTTGGCTGAGTGCCCTGAAACCTCTAATATAGCAAAAACGATTGAGGGACCTTTTACTTTCTAACAATAAAAATGTCACCAGTATTCGGATGTTGTCAAGAAGCCCTTTGTGGATGTATAGAAGAATCTACATTAAAAATACTATTTTGCTCTACATTGAGAACAGTTCACCTAAACCAGATAACTTCGGAGTGCCACCTTGCACTGTTTATAAACGCCAAAGACAGCTCTCTATCTATCTATATTGCTAAAAGTCTGATCTTGACCACTTCCTGTTGTTCTGTATATTGATTTTAGAAAAAACGCTGCCTATTACGGTTGTGATTTTTGGCCATCTTACTCAGAGTCCCTCTCCGCTGCGCAGGACAAGCGGATTTTTCCCATCGATGAAAAATAAAAGAGTTATTAGTGTTTAAAAAATGTTGAGATTCTCTCTCCTGAAGGCCACGCCCCTTCCGGAGGGACTATAAAGCCCGGAAGTGTTGAGTGCCTCTGTCAGTCTCTGCAAGATGGGGGAAGCGAGAGGGTCACGTCTCTCAGTCTGAGCTGTGAATAACTCTGAACACATGTCTACTAAATTGTGAGTGGTTTTACTGACCTGCCAGTGCCCATAATGTGGTTTGAAAATATAGTTTGGAAATGCTAAAGCTGTGTTGCCTTTGGTTTGGAAATGCTAAAGCTGTGTTGCCTTTGGTTTGGAAATGCTAAAGCTGTGTTGCCTTTGGTTTGGAAATGCTAAAGCTCTGTTGCCTTTGGTTTGGAAATGCTAAAGTTGTGTTGCCTTTGGTTTGGAAATGCTAAAGCTGTGTTGCCTTTGGTTTGGAAATGCTAAAGTTGCCTTGCCTAATTAAAGTTGCCTTGCCTAATTAAAGTTGCTTTGCCTAATTAAAGTTGCCTTGCCTTCTATATAATTAAATGTCTAATTTTGACCACTTCCTGTTTGCACTTTATATCGATTTTAGGACAAATGCAACCACGTATGGCTGTGATTTTTGGCCATCTTACTCAGACATGGCTTGGATAATTTCCATGTGTGGTACTTTTCTGTTGATGTGCAATTGTATCAAATTACTACAATAATTATAGTAACTACCCCCCTGCTCATGAGGTGACAAGGATTTTTCCCATCGATGAAAAATAAGAGTTATTAGTGTTTAAAATATGTTGAGATTCTCTCCTGTCAATCACGCCATGAAGGCCACGCCCTTCTGGTGGGAGTGGGGAGGGACTATAAAACCCAGAAGTGTGGGCATAGCTCAGTCTCTGCAAGATGGAGGAGGGAGAAGTCACGACTCGCTGTCTTTAGTGGTCTTGCACCCTGCTTGAAATGGTTTGAAACTGCACTTGAATTTGGTGGCCTTGCACCCTGCTTGAAGTGGTAAGAAACTGCACTTGAATTTGGTGGCCACCAATACTGGAATTGGTGGAGAGGTGGAATATTGCGTTGGAGGACCAGCCTCCCATGTAATGTTGGGACCCAACGGGTTCCACTTATTGTAGTAATTAGATACAATTGCACATCAACAGAAAAGTACCACACATGGAAATTATCCAAGCCATGTCTGAAGATCCAATTCATTACATTGTTCTAATTTGGTATCTGTGTTGCTTTATTGCTGTCACATCCACTGAGACACAGTGAAGAACTTTGTTTTTTTCATGCTACCCAGTCAAATCATACTATACATTAGCAGAAACAAACCATGTTGGTTTGGATGGTTCCGTTGCCTGACAGCAGCTGGGGAAAAACTGCACCGGAATCTGGCGGTGCCCGTTTTTACACTTCTACACCTTTTGCCCGGTGGGAGAGGGGAGAGGGGAGAAGAGGGAGTGGCCAGTTAGCGACTTGTCCTTGATTATGCTGCTGGCCTAGTGTGAGGCAGCATGAAGTATAAATGGAGTCAATGGAAGGGAGGTTGGTTTGTGTGATGGTCTGGGTGGCCTCTACATTTCTCTGCAATTTCTTGCCGTCTTGGGTAGTTTATATTCCCAACCATGTTGTGAAGCATTCCGATAAAATACTTTTTATGGTGCATCTGTAGAAATTGATGAGAGTCGTTGGGAACATGTCATAGAAACATAGAAACATAGAAAGTAGGTGCGAGAGTAGACCACCAGGTCCGTCGAGCCAGCACCGCCATTCGCTCATGGCTGAACACTAAACAGACACACTTACCCACAAACAGTAGACACAAGACACAGAACACAAGACACTACCCTCCCCTTTATACCGCTATCACCCCTCTCCACCCCAAGAACCTCGTGATCTCCTGGGGGAGGCAAAAAACCGGATAAAAACCCAGGTCCAATTCGGGAAAAAAATCCGGGAAATTCCTCTCCGACCCCAATCCAGGCGATCGACACTTGTCCAGGAGATCACTCAGGTCTTACTATACTAACCATACCTAGGTCCATATCCCTGCCCTCTCCCCGTAGCCCCTTATCCCCTTGGCAGCTAAAAAACCATCTATTTTAGTCTTAAATATATTTAAAGTTTCTGCTTCCACTGCTCCCTGGGGCAGTGAATTCCATAAATTAACCACCCTCTGGGTGAAGAAGTTCTTCCTCATCTCAGTTTTAAAAGAGCCCCCCCTTATTCTGCAACTATGTCCTCTAGTTCTAGTTTCCCCGATCATTGGGAACATCCTCGGTGCATCCACCCGATCAAGGCCCCTCACGATCTTATATGTTTCAATGAGATCGCCTCTCATTCTTCTAAACTCCAAAGAGTAGAGTTCCAGGTCCACCAGACCTTTCCTCATATGTCAATCCCCTCATTGCAGGAATTAATCTTGTAAACCTTCGCTGCACTGCCTCCAGGGCTAGTACATCCTTTCTTAAGTATGGACCCCAGAACTGTACACAGTATTCCAAATGTGGTCTCACTAATACTGTGTACAGCTGCAGCAAGACCTCCGTGTTTTTATACTCAATCCCCCTAGCAATAAAGGCCAAAACTCCATTGGCCTTCCTGATTGCTTGCTGCACCTGCATACTAACTTTTAGTGATTCATGTACTAATACCCCTAGATCCCTTTGCGTTGCATTACAACGCAGCTCCTCCTCATTTAGAAAATAACTTGCCCTATCATTTTTTTCCCCAAAGTGAATGACTTCACATTTATTAGTATTAAATTTCATCTGCCAAGTTGTTGCCCACTCACCTAGCTTATCTATATCCTTTTGCAGACTCTTCCTATCCTCCTCATCCCCTACTTTTCCTCCCATTTTTGTATCGTCCGCAAATTTTGATATATTACACTTGGTTCCCTCCTCCAAATCATTTATATAAATTGTGAACAACTGGGGTCCCAGCACCGACCCTTGCGGAACCCCGCTAGTTACCGGTTGCCATCCCGAGTATGAACCATTTATCCCCACTCTCTGCTTCCTATTTGTTAGCCAATCCTCTACCCATGCTAATATATTACCCCCAATCCCATAATTTTTTATTTTTAGCAATAGTCTCTTATGTGGCACCTTGTCAAAAGCCTTTTGGAAGTCCAAGTATACCACATCCACCGGTTCCCCTTTATCCACCCGGGTTGTTACTTCCTCAAAGAATTCGAGCAGATTCGTTAAACAGGACTTCCCCTTCACAAAACCATGCTGGTTCTGTCCGATGAAGTCATGTTTATCCAAGTGCCCCGTTAGTGTTTCTTTAATAATTGTCTCTAACATTTTACCCACCACCGATGTTAGACTAACCGGTCTATAGTTACCCGCCTTCTGTTTACTTCCTTTTTTAAATATAGGTGTTACATTGGCCATTTTCCAATCCACTGGGACCGTTCCTGCCTCCAGGGAGTTTTGGAAAATTATCACCAATGCATCCACAATCCCCACCGCTATCTCCCTCAAGACCCTTAGATGTAATCCATCAGGCCCAGGGGATTTATCCTCCTTCAGTCTCATTAATTTCCCTAATACCACCTCCTTGGTGATCTTAATAGTATTTAGCTCCTCCATTCCTACCGCCCCCTGTTTATCCAGCGTTGGAATATTTTTTGTGTCTTCTATGGTGAAGACTGATACAAAATACTCGTTTAATGCCTTTGCCATTTCCATGTTCCCCACCAACAACTCTCCAGTCTCACCCTCCAATGGACCAACGTTCACCTTAGCCACCCTTTTTCTTTTTATATAGCTATAAAAACTCTTACTATTAGTTTTTATGTTGTTCGCTAAATTCCTTTCATAGTCTATTTTCCCCGTCTTAATTAATCTCTTAGTTATTTTTTGCTGACCTTTAAATGCTTCCCAATGTCGAACTTCCTAAGCCTTGTAAGGAAATATAGTGGCGTTGGTGTGCTTTCTTGGCCATTGCTTCAATATGGGTGGTCCAGGAGATGTTGTTGGTGATATTGACTCCTAGGAATTTGAAGCGTTCAACCATCTCCACTTTGGCACCGTCAATGCAAACTGGGGTATGTATACCTGAAGTCGATCACTATCTCCTTTATTTTGCTGACATCGAGAGGAAAGGTAGTTGTTTTGGCAGCAGGTCACGAGGTTCTCAGTCTCCTTCCTGCAGTCTGTCTCATCATTATTTGATATCCAACCCGCGATGGTGGTGCCATCAGCAAATTTGTAAATTGAATTAGATTTGCACATGGCTGCACAGTATTAAAGACAGAGCTGTATTCCATGATGTACATTAAACTCCATTAGCCAAGTTTAGTTTAGTTTATTATTGTCACGAGTACTGAAGTACAGTGAAAAGCTTTATATTGTATGCTGTCCAATTAGCATAAAAGACTATACATGATTACAATCAAGACATCCACAATGTACAGATACAGGATACAGGGAATAACATTTAATGCACGGTAAAGTTTTTATCCATCACTGAAACTATCCATATCATAGAAACATAGAAAATAGGTGGAGGAGGAGGCCATTCGGCCCTTCGAGCCAGCACCGCCATTCATTGTGATCATGGCTGATCGTCCCCAATCAATAACCCGTGCCTGGTTATCCTACTAGATGTTGGTGAGATCACACCTGGAATACGTCACATAGTTTTGGTCCCTATACTTGAAAAATGATATGGTAGTGAGTATTGAGTATAGCTATTTGGAGGCCATAGTGCAATTACATAAGACTTTAGTGAGGCCACATTTAGCGTATTGTACTCAGTTTTTGTCACCATGTTATAGGAAAGATGTTGCCAAGCTGGAAAGGGTGCAGAGAAGATTGACAAGAATGTTGCCAGGGCACAAGTGCCTGAGCTATAGGGAGAGGTTGAGCAAGCTAGGACTCTATTCCTTAGAGTGCAGGAGGATGAGGGGTGATCTTATAAAGGTGTATAAAATCATGAGAGGAATAGATCAGGTAAACGTTGGGGATTTAAGAGTTCATAGTTCTTTACTTGCATTCAGATTAAGAGCATTGGTTATTTTGGGAAATTTACTGACTCTGGATTTGCTCTGTGTTGCCTTCTTCTGTTTACATTTTCTGCCCAAGCCTGCCGCACTTTGGTTGCCCATTTCCCTCTCACCATCTTGTACCACTGCTCCCATTTCTTCTTACATTATTAAGCATCCCATTCTTACTGCCCTCTCTCCTCCTACTTAGATCAAGGCCCTGTCGACCACCTCATTTATAGGATTCACTAGGACACTGGTTCCAGCAAGATTTAGGTGAAGCACATGATACCAGAGCAGTTCTCTCCCAGTGCCCAATGAAGCAGAAAGCATTTCTACCACACTGCGTTTTAAGCTACACATTTCCCTCTCATCCTATTTCCCCTTTGCCAATTTACACATGGCCATGATGCAGACACCTTGTTGATTGGAAATAGGAGGTAATGTTCATTGTGTGATTGTTGGTGACTGGAGAATTTCTGGCTGCACTGTTGGATGTGTGGTTCACTGGCGGGCAGAAAGGGGTCATCATTGCTGAAATGGTCATGCAGTGATCAGTGCACTGCCAGATACCAAAAGATCTAGAACACTTCCATTAAACATCTCACCTGATGGTTTGTGTTGAAAGGAATTGCAGATGCTGGTTTACACCGAAAATAAACACAAAATGCGGGAGTAACTCAGCGGGACAGGCAACATCCCTGGAAAGAAGGAACGGGTGACGTTTTGGGCCGAGACCCTTCTTCAGACCTTCTGAGCCAAAACGTCACCCATTCCCACTATCCAGAAAGCTACTTAGAACAGCTACTTAGAAACTATTTATGGGAATAAACCATCGTGGATCAACTAGCTGAGGGCTAATCTGGTCTTTTCTATTTTATGTTCAAACATTTAGAAACATTGAAACATAGAAAATAGGTGCAGGAGTAGGCCATTCGGCCCTTCGAGCCTGCACCGCCATTCAATATGATCATGGCTGATCATCCAACTCAGTATCCTGTACCTGCCTTCTCTCCATACCCCCTGATACCTTTAGCCACAAGGGTCACATCTAACTCCCTCTTAAATATAGCCAATGAACTGGCCTCAACTACCTTCTGTGGTAGAGAATTCCAGAGATTCACCACTCTGTGTGTGAATTTTCTTTGGAATAATAGGAAAGCAACATTTTTGGTCAGTGGGTGAAGATTGAAAGAATCCTTTCATTCATCCAAATCATTGTGTTCTGACTTGAACTAAGCAACAAGCAACTTGAAGAAAACTCATTACCTTCTATTTAGGAGTCAGCAATTACTCTCGATAGTAAGCCCTTTGCCATTGCAAAAGGAAAATAATATACATTATGGAAATCAGAAGTAAAAAAGCTAGAATTGTACAGGTGAGGGAGCATTAGTAGTGAGAGAACGAATTGTTTGTCAAAATATAAACCATCTCCAATTTTAACTGATAACAGAATCAATAAACATCAAATGTGTAGGATTCACTTCACCCGTATTAATATGATATGAATGCCATTTTTTGGTAAACATCCTTTTTTAAAATCAATTATTAAACCTTTCCATTTCACCCCATTTTCCGCCATAATTTCAGCAGGACACCTTTGGAAGCAACTAAGAAATGTTATAACTGGTCAATGATCCTATTTGCTCTGAGATTTTCACAAAAGTTGCAGCTGGAAATCAGAAAAACCCCGCAGAAGTTCTCCCTCAGAACTTGTTTACGATGTTACTTGTTAATACTGCTGAAAAATGAAAAACCTTTACCACATTTATATTGCATCAATGTAAAACTGAACTCATGGAGTTAAACGTATGCAAACATTAGCAACAGAAGAATTTGATTCATGTTGAGCAAGAGCAATTTATACAAATGATGCAAGATCCCAATGAAATATGGCATCCTTGAAAGAATGTGGTCTGTCTCCAAATTTATCAATCTGGAATATTTTAGCAACCTAGATCTGACCACATGTTCAGAAGACCATACAATACATCCATACAGTATTAATGAAGAGACAATATGTACAAAATTAGCAATGAAAACCAAATCAGAGCAGAGTAATATACTTATACAGCAATTGTATTAACACTTGGAAGTTGTTTTCAAATGGACTAATTTTAAACATGAATAATTTTCAAAAAGCAATATTGTATAACGAGAAAATTATCATGAAATTAGAAAACGAAAAGTAATCATTTTATTTAGGATTCAGTGTGGAAAGAGCCAATATATTATTTGTGTCTGGATGCACTCTGAGCACAACAAAATGCTACTGGTTTTGCTAATCAGTCCTCGATGTCCTTGAGATCCAGGAATTCACATCTGGTTCTGTTTAATTTCCATAAACTGATACTGACCACTTAATCTCAGTTTCTAATGAATATGGCCAATCAACTGCACCAGTATTAATGGAAAGGCTCATATTGCGGATGCCTCCGGCACTGATCGCAAAATGTGATGTCAATGGAACAACCAGTTCCTGTCATATGCAATGCCAACTATTGGCAGAGCGCTCGACTATGTTAGAACATCAGTGTCGATGCTGTTGCACATCTATTTCTGGCACCTAGATGAATACTTTGATTTCATTACTTTTAAACCGTAAGGCATATAGAGAAACCATGGAAACATTTTAATGCACGATTGTAATCATTCTTTCCACTGACTGGATAGCATGCAATAACAGCTTTTCACGGTACCTCGGTACTCAAGACAAAAAACTAAACTAAAATAATATAGTACATTTAAAAATATATATAAAAACTACAGTGGTGAAATTAACCAATGCTGTCCTAACTGGGTGCACGGAATGAATCTTTAGGTCTGCCTCTTTTGTTAAGTGACTTTAACATGCAACTATGTTATATGTTTTTATGTTATACTTGGAGCACTTGAAAAAGAAAAAGAATTGGCCCATTTATGTTACAGATTCGATGTGGACTGAAGTTCTTAATTCTACCATAAGGTGGTGGAGTAGCATTTCCAAACAAGGCTGAATATTTCAAGATTATTTTGGCCCATGCATATAGCAAGGGAAATAAAAGGATTGCTTCAGTGAATTAACCCATTGGCATTTGCATAATGTAGTTGGAAGAGATATTTTCTGCAAAGACATTCAAGTTTATTGTTTTAAAGATTTCAGTGAAGCTATTAAGTAAACTCAATAACTAAAACTATTGGGTTACATAAACTTACTTACTTTTTATTACAGACACAAGGTTCAGATAAAAGACAAAACATTACATAGAATAAATTGCTTACAAAGGCACAATAAATTACATACAAAAGCACAGTAAATTACTTACAAAAGCACAATACATGGTTTAAGATCAAGAATTAAAAAAAACCAGTGTCCTACAATGAGACATCTATACCAATGTCTCCACAGCTGGGATTGGTAGCGTGTAGTGCTAAACCTTATGTTTGATAAGGCCAGGATGATTTCATTTTCAGAGTCATTCATCCGGCAAATAAATTTACACATAAGATTTCTTAAGAGAGTTTGTAAAGTATTGACCCCTGCAGCCACAAACATTTCACTTACGCTAGACCATCTAGGTCCCATAAGTAATATTCTCATGGCATCATTATAAGCTACTTATGTCTCTGTAAGCTTGCTTGTCTGTCGTTTGACCACAGGTGTGCAGTATAGAGTGGTGTACAATATGCTCTGAACAGAGACATCTTCACTCCATCTGTACACGCATAAAAGAATGTTTGCTTGTGCACACATCATACGGCGTTGCCAGTAAAAATATCCTCATCATCTGTCATTTGTTCTGTAATAAAATGTTCAAGATGGTTTACCTTATTGCAGACACTAAGATTATTAGCAGACAATTTAAAATCAGGAAATATTAGACGTTTATCCTCTTTGGTTCTACAGATCATAACAGCACACTTACCAGCATTTATTTAATATCATGTTCCACACCATACACAGAACATATAGTAAGGAGCTGCTGGAGACCAGTGCTCGAAGGACACATTGCTGGTGATTTTAGATATTGCCCACATTGATTTCATGTTTCTGTTTATTTCTGTCATGCATTGTTGCGGAGAATGGTACCTTGCTAAAAGATAAAAACTTGCGTACATCCTCAAAGCATGTTCCTGCCCATCAATATGAGAAAATATTATTTTAAATTATTCATTTGTGGAATGTTTCAAAGCCTGTATTTATTGTTCTCCCTAAAGGTCTGATCTGAGAATGAAGATAAGAGCAAACCACATTGATGTTATATATAGGCCAAACTGGGTAAGGATGGTAGGTTCCTTCCTCGATGGATATTATTCAACAAGATGGAGTTTTACAACAATCAGGTACTTTCTTGATTACTTACTGGCACTAGCCTGATGCTGAATGAAGTACGAGACAATACTATGAATATGGACCTGTAAGTTAGAAAAGGGAGAATACCCTTCTTCTTTAGAAGGTGAGATGTGAACCAACATTCTTAGAGGAGCCTTGGGTCTAACGTAAGAATTAAAAAATTAGAGACAAGGGTTTGGATCTTTTTTCCACCATTCAGTTAGGTCATGGCTGAAACAACCCAGCACATTTACTTTTGGAGGGAAGCTAGTAATGTTGCCGTAAGATCTACAACAGTATGTTTTCCAAAATTCCATACCCCAGTCAAACTAGGCAAATTATACACCATTAGTCGCATATCAATTGAGATATGAAGCCAATTCTTGGATCATTTGACTGCAAAAATGTACTCCACTGTCTCTTTGGAGGATATCACTGGTCCTGCTGCTGCTGTAAGGCTTTCACTGAAGAAGCTGGAGTTTAAAAGATGATAATCACACAATGAAACAAAACTGATCCATGTCTTGATGCAGTAGATTTAAAGTTGATATTTCACCTGGCTGTGCTTGGCAAGATCAAATTTCCAAATATTCAAAGCAGTCATTATCTTGACAGGTGCAAATGCGTCCTCGTGTAAATGATCTCCAATGTTAACCATCAACAGCTGATATATTTCCCTCATATTCCTGAATAACGTTTAGTACACGTATAGTCAAAGATGTCTGAAGAAGGACTTCTTGTCCACAAGCCCAATGGTTGTGTACATGTACTTGGGAAGAGACTCATTATGTGATGACTGAAACTGAGCCCACAAGCTTTCTTCTCTCCTCTGCAGTGCATAACGTGAGATCCCATGCAAAGTGAATTGAGCTGGGTAAAACTCATAGAAAACGGTATTGATTAAGCCTCATTAGGCATGATGATCAACCTAGTGGATTAACAGATTCAGTCCTAGACTATTGATCCATGATGTAGAAACAAGGAACTGCACATGATGGTTAATACACAAAAGGACACAAAGTGCTTGAGTAACTCAGTAGGTCAGGCAACATCTCTGGAGAACATGGATAGGTGACACTTTGGGTCGAGATCCTAGGTGCTTTAAGCCCCCATAGAAGCAGAGACATTTAATTTCAAGTATTTAAATTATATGGAATAAAGGTTAATATTAACAATAGTGATCATGAAACCATTGATTTGTTATAAAATCCAACCTGGTGTGTCTTGTGAAGAGTTTCAACCGGAAACGTCACCTATTCCTTTTCTCCATAGATGCTGCCTGCCCCGCTGAGTAACTCCGGCATTTTTTCTATCTTCAATAAAAACCAGCATCCTTCCTATACACTTTGTTTACAAATGTCCTTATCCAATTTACACATGTAAATCCAGAGCTATCAATGTTGTTAACACTTAACTATCCTCTGAAAGCCATTCATGGAACATGGGATACTGAGTTGGATGATCAGCCATGATCATATTGAATGTCGGTGCAGGCTCGAAGGGCCGAATGGCCTACTCCTGCACCTATTTTCTATGTATCTATGTATCGATTTGGGTCATTCTGTCATTTGTATTAGTATTTGTTATCGGGGAAGGGATAGTCCAGAACGCAGGGTTAATAGGTCGCAGAGGTTAACTACCCTCTTTAACCCATTTTAATGTGGCACTTGGCGACTGGTGCATTAAAACGTCATTGAGTGGTATGAAGTCGTGGATTTTAACAAAATGTTAACTATTCAGTGTCCCAAATCCACCTCAATTGAGAATCTAATCAACTGTGATATAGAGTAGAATGTAATTAAAGAAAAATATATTGAACATAGAACAGTACAGCACAAGAATAGGCCCTTTGAACCACAATGTCTGTGCCAAACATGATGGCAAGTTAAACTAATCTCCATTGCCCACACGGGGTGGGAGATTGCAACCTTTACCTGTTTCGACGAATGCAATCAACCCGGTGTGCACAATCAAATAAGATCAAATAGAACAAGTTGTCCTACAACTTTAGGCTGTGCACGCCATACGTAAGGAGAAGAAGACTGCCTGCGTGTGATCCCTACAACTCCATTTCCTACACAGACATGTGCCTATTCTAAGGACAAATTAAAAGCCTCTTAAATATTTTTAAAGTTATATTTTAAAAGCAAAGCAAATGTTTAGTTAATCTGCTTTGTTTATAGTATTTTGGGCATGCCATCAAACAAATCACGAAAGCATAAATTTCCCACTTCTCCGTAGAAAACAGCTCACATTTGATTAGTAGGTAGGGGGTGCCGTCCTGTATGGTATGGCTGCCCAGCCTGCAGCTGTCCTTTTTTCTCTTTAAAAAAAAAATGTTTTAGTTAGTTGAGTTTTTTGTTCTGGAGTTCTAGCCTTTTTTATGTGGGGGGAGGGGGAAACTGCTTTTCTAGGGTCCCTACCTGGTCGGAGAGGCAGCTTTTCTCCGGGCTGCACCATCGACCCGTCCTCGCGGCCTACCAACGGGCCTGGAGCGGCGTTTCCTGTCGGGGGACTGACCAGAACCTCGGCTTCGGCGGCGGCACAGCGCTGGAGCGCTGGAGCGCTATCGCAGAGCGGCGATGCCATGCCCGGGTCGCCGCGCTGGAACTCCAGTGAGCTGAGACCGCCGATAAAAACATCGCAGAGCTGCGGGTCTGTGGAGCGGCCAGCCGCGGGCGGCGGCGCTGACTTTAACATCGAGAGCCTGGGATCTCTCAGCGAGATCACCAGTTGTGGAGCTCCATCCGGCACGGCCTTGTTGGCTTCGGAAGCCGCGGCCTCCAGTACGGAAGCGGCCGTTCCAGGTATCCCAAGCCGCTGTGAGGATTCTCCCGACGCCGGAGCACCATCACCCGGCGAGAACGGCCTGGAACATCGAGCCTCCGTGGAGGCAACTGTGGAGGCCTCAATAGGCCCGACTATGGGTGAACTGGGGATGGGGACTGGACATTGTGCCTTCCCTCATAATGGGAACCATTGTGGGGGGATGTTTTTATGTTTAAATGTCTTTATTACTGTTATGTCTGTATTCTTTCTTTATGTGCTGCATGGCAAGAAGCATTTCACTACACCTAGGTGTATGTGACTAATAAAATAACCTTTGAACCTTTATTATAAAGAAGAATGTAGAATCTGGGAAGTGCAGATGTTGGTTTACAAAAAAGGTGCAAATTGCTGTAGTCGGTCAGCATCTAAGGAGAACATGGATAGGTGGTGTTACCATTAAGGACTCTTCATCAGACATTGGGGGGAGGTGAAGAGAGCTGGCAAAGATGAGGGGCAAGACAAAGCCTGGCACGTAGGGAAAAGGGAGAAAGAGGTTTAAGAAACAGTTGGACAGGTACATGGATAGACAGGTTTCGAAGGATATGGACCAAACGCAGGCAGGTGGGACTAGAGTAGCTGGGACATGTTGGCCGGCATGGGCAAGTCGGGCCGAAGGGTCTGTTTCCACGCTGTATTACTCTATGACTCTAGGTGTGGGTCCAGTTGGGTGGGGAAGAAGTGGGGGTATGGTGGGGAAGAAGGGAGGCGAGGGAGAGGTTTGTAGTTATCTAAATTGGAGAATTTAATGTTCATACTTTGCTTTAGACTTCAGAGATACAACATGAAAACATGCCCTACGTCACACCGAGTCCGAGCCGAACAGTAATCACCTTGTACACAACACGATCCTACACTGTAGGGACAATTTACAATGTATAAAAGTCAATTAACCTACTAACCTGTCTGTCTTCGGAGTGTGGGACGAAAACGGAACACCCGTAGAAAATCCACGTGGTCACAGGGAGAACGTACAAGCTCCATGCAGATAGCACCTGTGGTCAGGATCGAACCCGGGTCTCAGGTGCTGTAAGGCACCATCTCTACCGCAGCCCCATTGTGCCGCCCACACTGATATACCATTGGATTGTATGCTAACCAAGTGGAATATGAGGTGCTGTTCCTCCAGTTTGCATGTGGCCACACTGTGGCAATGAAGGAGGCCCAGCACAGAAAGGTCAGTACGGGAATGGGACAGGGAGTGAAAATGGTTAGCAACCAGGAGACTCAAACCAAAGACCAAACACAAGTGTTGGCCAAAATTTGATTATGTTGCTTCTCAGTACTCACTTGTTGAAAAGAATACAACTGCCCTAATGTTAAAATTATTTTTAATAGTGATCTCTGGCATTCAGAATGTTACAATGAATATTGGCTCACCACTAACATTTTATCTCCATTGAGTGATTTGCAGTTGCTGAATGATTTAAAATGTGGCAGATTTTTAAAAACTGTTCCAAAATCCCAACCGTATGAAGTAACTTTTTTGAGCAAAACAATATAAAGAGCATCTACTGTAAAGCAAGAAAAAAAACAGATTGCTTTGATCCCGCTGATCAAAGACGTCTAAATTAGATTAGATGCCTTCACGTCATGTCGTCATACAAAGATGCATTGGACTCCTGCAATAACCTACAGACCGATCATTGCTGCATTATACAGATCCCAGAAACTTGCTCTGTTACTGAGGAGAATCTGTATGACTCATTTGGATATAAAGCATGTCCCTGATAAGAAATGCAGGTAGCTAGAAAGAATCCGAGCAGTGTAAAGATGTGCCAAACTGAACTTGTGTAATTCTATGACTGAAGTAGTATCTGCTCTTAATTTACAGGGCAATGCAGGCCCAGCTATAACTTACAATACAGACTCCAATCAACCTATCTATGGCACCCGGCAATTCCTGTGGCAGGTCCATTGATTGATGACACTTTAAATGAAAAGAAACAACTTCTTGCATTGCTTTTTTACCTCACTGTTGCTGATTAGTGCTGATCCTGGTTTTATTGGTCTAATTACAAATCCCTAAATTTGTTATTCAAGTCTGTTCCCTGAATCTTTTGATGTTAGTATTTACCAAGCAAAAATCAAGCACGAAATGCTATAAATGGAGCAAATATTAGAGCAAATCAGGTAAACACTAGGCACATCTGTGTGCAGGGTTTTCTATAAAGGAATAACCTCTGAATCCTTTGACAATATTTCACATACAATCACAATTTCAATTTTAATTTAACTTAGTTTAGTTTAAACAAGTATGGAAACGTTTGGCCCACTGGTTCTACATCGACCCTCAATCACCTGTTCACACTAGATCAATTTTATCCTACTTTTCAATATACCCCACACAGAAGGATCAGTTGTTTGGTCTAAAGATACAGCTGGGAGGTATATTTTGGGCCATGAAGGTACTTGATGTTTATAGTTAATAATTTAGTTTATTGTCACATGTACCGAGGTACAGAGCGAAGTGGCTTGATTGTACTCGGGTGTGGAATGATTTGACTGCATAGCACGCAGAGGAAGGTTTACACTGTATCTCGGTACACATGATAATAATAAACCAATACCAATACGTTGTTAAGGATTGTGGTGGAATACAACCTGCTCTTGCTGAAGACCCACAGTGTCTCACAGCGAGGGGGGGTGAGGGAGAGGGTGTGTGGGGGAAGGGGGGGTGGGGGAAGGGGGTGTGTGATGAAGGGGGTGGTGTGGGGGAAGGGGGTGGTGTGGGGGAAGGGGGTGGTGGTGTGGGGAAGGGGGAGGTGGGGAAGGGTGGGTGGGGGAATTTGGGGTGATGGTAGGGAGGTGTGGGGGTAGGGGGGGTGTGGGAGTAGGGGGGAGTGTGGGGGTAGGGGGGGTGGTCGAAGGGCGGGTGAGGCAAGAGGGGGGTGGGGGATTTGGGGTGGGGGAAGGAGGTTTGGGGGAAGGTTGGGTGGTGGAAGGGATGGTGGTGGAAGGGAGGGTGGGGGAAGAGGGGGGGTGGGTGTGGTGGGGGGAAAGGGGGTGTGGGAAGGGGGGGTGGTCATAGCAGACGCAGCTCGCACTCTGCTCACCCTTCTGGCCTCACGCAGCAGCTCCCGGTCCCATTCCGACTTCACTCAAAGGCTTCCGGTTCAACTTAACAGCTCCCGGCTCACGCTGCTCTCTGCCCGCACGCTGCTCATGGACTCAGCCCCGCCTCCAGGGGTTTATTCTCCGCGGGTGCCGGAAGGGGCGTTACCTTCATGGTGACTGACAGGCGAGAAGATCAATCTGCTGATCTCATGATTTTTAAAATCTTCATAACTTTTCTAATATTTCATCGATCGTAACAAAACTTGGTGCGCTTGGAGCAGACGAGAACGGTGATTAAGGTGGCAAAAAAAATCCTTGCGATATAGTTTACCGTATTAGCGCAAATTAAAATAAAACGCAAATTGGAAGTGGTCAAGATGAGAGTTTTAGTATAGAAGATGCACAAGTATGGTGAGTTGCCAGTATTTCAGAGGAACAGTACAACTATATAAACTTTTTAACACCATCAAATGGGAATGAATTTCCAATTAACTGTCTTGCTTTAGGATCTCAAGATTTTATAAGTTTTGTTAAGTTGTCTTAACCTTTCTAAGTAATCTTCTCTACTTCTGCTACCATCTTCGATGACGTAACACGATCACAGAAAGGTTACCACACAGAAGGTGGCTATTCCATGTGCGTTATCAACTCAAACAAAAATCTGACCTTTAATAACCTACTGCACTTTATCTGCTTATTTATGTGTGTATCTATATATATTCAATGGTATATGGACACACTGATCTGTTCTGTATTTATTTATTTATTTATGCCTACAATATTCTGTTGTGCTGAAGCAAAGCAAGAATTTCATTGTCCTATCTGGGACGCATGACAATAAACACTCTTGAATCTCTTGAGTCTTGATCTTCAAAGAAGAGAAATCCAGCCAATCTCACCCACCTGCCCGCTCTACAGTAATGTGGAGGTTTTGTATCAGTTACTTCTCCAATTCTGTATAGAACCCCATGGCAATACATTCCAATCCCTGCCACCGAAGAAGGGTTTCGGCCCGAAACGTCGCCTATTTCCTTCGCTCCATAGATGCTGCTGCACCCGCTGAGTTTCTCCAGCATTTTTGTGTACCTTTGCACATAATGTTTGCTCACCTTCATTCCATGTCTTCAGGTTTTGGCCCTTTTTGCCAATGGCAAATAACATTCTCTCTATCTACTCTAGCCAGATCTTTTTTTTACTTGACTATGTTTCTCTATTAGATCCCTTCTCGTTGTCTTTTCTTTCAAGGGCTACAGCTCCACCTTTACCAGGGCATCCAAGCAACTGAACTCACTTATTCCTGAAATGTTTAATAAATCTCTTGTGTACTTGTGGCCTTACGCTCCCAGATGTCCTGTTTGCTCAACAGCTTTAAAATTACACACTTAGTTTGTATTGCTTTTACTCACAAAAAAAGGCAGAAAAATTAATTTGAAACAAAAGTTTGCATTTTGACTCTAACCCAGTTTTATATGCATATTGCTGTTTAATCTTATGGACTTTGCTAAGAATTTTATTATGTCATATTTTATACAATCCTGTTTGAAATGCTGATCTTTCTCAACCAGATTTGTTAATCCCTTCTATTCCTTCAATGAAGAACCCAACTCTCACTGTTTTACCAGATATCTGATCACATTTTCAAATATTATCCACTATTTTCAGGAAAATTAATACATTTTGTCCCAAACTATTTGTCCTAAAGGTTTCCCCAACATGCTAATGCACTGACATAGCTCATGATGGTGTGGTTTATCACAGCAATCGATTGCTTCAATAGCTTTATTGCACAATTATTACTTCAATGGCTTTATTGCACACAACACTCCAATTATATTGCAGGTACTTTAAGTAAGACACAGAAGACCTGTGCCTAGGACCCTTCAGCTCTCCAATATAGCTGTTCCATTGCAACTGTGACTGAGATTTCTACGTTTAAATGGTCAGGGAACACAAGAAAGCCTAATGTGACTGTACACCGCTTGCCCTGTTGACTTCCTCATAATCCACAGAAGAGTATTTTTATAGAAACTGTTGAAAGTGCTCACAAGTTAAGCAGCATTTTGGAAGACCAAAACGAAGATGATTCCGATCGATGATCATGCATCAGAATGCTTTTCTTCATGAAGGTGCTGTTTTATTTGCTGAGTGTTGCATCATTTGGGTCAAATTCCCAGCATACGCACAAGTTTTGTTTTGACTCAGCAGCGTGAAAATAGGAATCCTGAATTCAGTTAAAACACAACGATTGTATGTCGCTGAGTGTCAATGGTGCTTTTATTGTGAGTGTCAATGGTGCTTTTATTGTGATGTACAAATTGCAAATGCAGTGAAATTATTTTCTTACAAACAGTCCAGCAGAGTATTCCCATACCTAAGCTCATCCCCAATTAACAAATTGTACAGAAATATTCTACTGATCCCAGGTGCACGAGACGGCATGTTTTGACAAGTCCATGCTCCAGGTATTATGAGCAGTGTCCATTCCAGGCAAGCCCCAGGCAACTGCGAACTGACGTCCTTGGACAAGCGGGTCAACCTGCGAACTGACTCTCCTCTCTACGCCTGTCCACCATTGTTACTGTGTACAAGCTTTCAGTAGTCCTGAGTTTGAGTTGACTTGTTGGCCCTATAGAAATATGCCTCCATGAATGGCCAGCGTAGTAACATAGAAACATAGAAAATAGGTGCAGGAGTAGGCCATTCGGCCCTTCGAGCCTGCACTGTCATTCAATATGATCATGGCTGATCATCCAACTCAGTATCCTGTACCCTGCCTTTTCTCCATACCCCCTGATCCCTTTAGCCACAAGGGCCACATCTAACTCCCTCTTAAATATAGCCAATGAACTGGCCTCAACTACATTCTGTGGCAGAGTAGGATCATGCAGGATGCTAGAATATTTTTCTGACGTTGAATCATTTTCATTTTTCGAATGTTGATTTTGACAAATCACTAGTATTGAGTGAAATGGGCGATTCCATGAAACGCATTCATTCAACTGGAATGGGTGACGAGAAATACAGTAAACTAACTGGTGGAACCAAAAGGTTACTAGCATATATTGAGAATGGCATCATTATGTGGCCCGACTCATGCAATGAATGATATAAAGGGACAATGTGGGATAAGGCAGACAGTGGAATGATCCTCAAGGCTGCTCAATAGGCTCACTGAAAACTCATTAATACCAGTCTAAGCCATCAGTTACATTGTAAAAGTGAACTAAAGTAAACCTGTGCCTGCATACTGAATAGCAACCAATAGACTCCCGGGAATGAATTTATCTGTACATACATGGAAAAAACAGAAAGGCACACACAGCCCTCGTAGCACACAGCACGCTACAGCACAGCAATGAAAACATTTACCTCATCCTATGTACTCACAACGCACGCAGGGTAGAGATAATGGGGGGAAAGCAGATAAATAATAGTAAAAACACAACGTATCATTAGGATCGGAGAGCATCTGCCCTTGGACAGGTGGCTGCCAAGTTGGCCACCTTACAAAAAAGAGAATTTGTTCTGAAGATGAACCCCAGACTATGTGTGAAATCTTTCCGTCTGCAGATGGTGTTATAGAGGAGCAAGACTCATATGGAGAAAGACTTAATGGCCCATCGTGTCGCACCAAGAAGCCCACTTTGTGTTCAGGATGACATCATCATGGTGCCTGGGTCATATATAAGATGACATCATCATGGGCTCAAATCGCAAGGACATGACGTTGTGGTGGAGCACGGTTCATGTGCAGCATTAGATCACTGTACACATGGAATCTATCTGAAAAAGAGTCCCAACTTGAAATGTCACTTCTCCATGTTCTCCAGAGATACCGCCTGACCCGCTGAGTTACTCCAGCACATTGTGTTTTTTTTTTTTGTAAACTATCATCTGCAATTCCTTGTTTGTTCATCAAGGAATCTGACATGTAAATGGAGAGTTCATCATTGATCCAACTCATGTGCAGTATGAATTCATCAAGTAGCATCATTATCTGGTCCAGCTCATGGACTCAATGAGATCAACCTGGTTTATATCTGCAAGAAATCAACATGATGTCCTGTAAGATATTATCATAGAGTTTGGTTCATAACAGGATGACGTCATTCTTTGGTTGGCTTATGAGTAGTGGAAAAGATAAGAGGAACCAGTGATTGTCGGTTCTTTGGAATGTCTGAAGGCTTTCGACAAAGCTCAACAAAGGTTTATCCACAGGATTAGAGCAGACTGAATTGGGGGTAACAGAATGATATGGATTGAGAAATGGTTAACACGGGGTATTCTGTCCCCTGCTTGAATTCATGTGCAATAACGCCATCTGTTGGACCTTTATTGTGAAATGGCCGTTGCACACGGGAAGTAGGAAGTAGGAAGCAGGAAGTAGTCTCCCGTCTTTTTGTTTGTCTGTCAGGCTTTAATATCAGAAGCAATCCTTTCCAATTCTACCTTGTTACGCTTAAGAAAGCAATGGCTGTAAGTTCATTTTGTTTACTTTATGCTTAGAATGATATATTGGAGAGTATTTATGACGGATGATGTTTAACTCCATAGCATTTGTGAATGTTCAGTTTGCTAGCAGGCAGCCATGTTGTAGAACAGCTAACCTACAGCAAATAAGATTTGCAGTGGCATTAGCTGGATTTAAGTATATTGTTTATTGTACATTTGCCCTATATGTTTCACTGTATCAGAAGATTTGTTTATTTCCATTAAAATGTATATTTCTGTAAATGAGAGTAATTTGTGTATCTTCCTTTTCCTTTATAGTTTTCACTCGTTTTTTCAATGGTAAGAATGTGACAGCACTGGAAAGTCATTAAACTTGAAAGCTGAGATGCTAAATTCCTGACTCGCATTTCGTTATTGAATCGAGTTTGGCTGGTTGTCAATCTACGTTCTACTGCTCACAAACATGTAGGGAGGACAGTTACACGGAGCTTGTACATTCTCCCCTTGACCTCCGTGAGTTTCCTCCCGGATCTCCTGTTTCCTCCCACACTCCAAAGACCTACAGTTTTGTAGGTTCACTAGCTTGGCATAATTGTAAATTGTTTCAAATGTGTGTAGGATAGTGTTAATGTACAGGGGTCAAAATCATAATTTAGTAGCCAAGTATGTTTTGCAACATACGAGGAATTTGATTTGCCATTCAGTCACACCAATAAAGAGCAACAAGACCCTCAAATAATTTTTAACATGAACATCCACCACAGCGACACCCCCACATTCCTCACTGTGATGGACGGCAAAAAAAGTTAAAACTTCTTCCCTTCTTTGTTCTCCCGCAGTCGAGGTACTCGAACCTCTGGTTGTTGGGGCGATCTTCGCTCCTGTAGCCGGCGGTCGAGCCCTCCGCGTCGGGGCGATCAAGCTCCTGCATCGAGGGGATCTCAGCTCGGCGATCGGACCCCAGGTTAGGGCTGGTCGAACGTCCTGCGACTTTGGAGCTCCCAACATTAGTCTCTATCCGAGATTGTAAGCTCCTCGATGGCGAAATCCGCAGGCCGCAGTTGGAGCGTCGATCACCTCCTCCCACAACTCCATTCCCCTCCAACCATGCAGCATAGTCATATAACCTCTTCCACACATGCATATCCTCCCTCTCATACCTATATGTAGGTATGTTGCAAAACTTACCTTCAGCGGCGCTGCAGTGATGTCACTGCCCGTGTGCGCGACTTTGGCGCCTTTGAGAGGGGGGCGGGTTTAAAATGCCATATTCTCCAAGCTGTTTAAATCGATGTTGGTCAGCCTGTTTAGTGGCTCAAGAAAAATCGCTCCGACTGCCGTTCTCTGCACTTATTTTTAAACTAAGTTGGATAATTTAATTGATAGAGTAAATTAAAAATCATCTTCTAAAGCCGTGGACGCCGACAACGGGACGGATCTCACATAGGGGACAAGGCAAGGTATGCTGTTTATTTTTACATAAAAAAGTAATTCTTAAGATGTCTTTAATCAAAATTTTAAGTTGCGAGAAGGTGACTTGGAGCCCATCCGAACCGGCAGTATTTTTCCTGCCGACATGGGGTTCAAATTCACTGCAACCGCAACATTCCAAACCAGAGCATTCCACAAAATCCCACTCGCAAGATGATTTAAATGCCCATTAATTTACAGCAATTAAACACTAAATTCCTTCCATTTGGCCTATAAATTCATGACAATGAGATTTAAAAATCATGTTATATTGTGAATTCTTGTGTGAATGTTATTTGGACATTTAGGCTATTTAAAAATGTAAATCTTTTCTTAAGAAATGGATAGATGTTTGTATCTATTAATTGAATTCTGTAATTAACTACAATTGGGTAACTAACTAATTATTTGCTTTAATTTCAGGTCATCCAAGTAAGATTGTTTAATATTTGTTTCTGAATGCTTCAATCTATAATAACTGAAATTTCTTTCAGTTCTCTTAATTTTTAATAAAGTTATGCCATTTGACTGTCCTTGATCACAACTTTTGTGTTAAAGTCAATCGAAAAGCAATAGGGAACAAGATGCTAATTTCCAAGTATGAAAATGGCCATAACTTTTTTATTACTGAATATATGAAAGTGAATTAGGTGTTAAATTAAACTTATTTTTTATGCTTTATCTGATGGGATAAATTGCAGACTTGATTTTTTAAATCTCAAAATTTTGTAACATTGCTACTATATGCTCTCTCCCGCACCCACCTGTCACTCCCGCACCCTCCTATCTCTCCCACACTCACCTATCCTCTCTCTCACACCCACATATCATCTCCCGCCCAACATATCCTTTCTCGCACCCCCTGCTCTGCACTGGCGCAGGTTAGGAAGATCCTACCTCGGGATGAAGGTGAGGTTACAGGCCAGACGATGACAGGGAGGGCTCCAGGTACAGGTTGTGCTTGTTGTTGCCCGGTGTGATGCAATATGGCCGCCTGACCGCGTCACGCCAAACGTCATCGGAATCCGCCCTATTCCAATGACAGGATGGTGGAGGCGCATGCGCGGCTTGGGGAGGGGGCTGCTCAGATTCACTCAACCTGGTCTGCAGGCTGGCAGCAGATCTGTAATCCACTTGCAGCAGGCATGCAGCAAACCTGCAGCAGATTTGCAACAACCCTGTACCACACTTGCAGCAAAAACAAAGCGCCAAATACGTGTTAACCTTGCAATCCTAAAGCAAAGCTAATTCATCTACAGAGTGATATATCCACGGTTCTAAAACACCATGAACACAAAATGCTGGAGTAACTCAGCGGGACAGGCAGCGTCTGGTATTACTCCAGCATTTACTCCACTCCGCTGAGTTAGTTACTCCAGCATTTTGTGTCTGTCCTCGGGGTGAAGCAGCATCTGCAGTTCCTTGCTCCACATGTATGTAGGTGGAATGTGCTTGTCAAAATCTCGGAGCTGTTTATTGTTGTGATCCGCTCAATCCTCACTAATGATGACATCCTCGTCCAGCCCGATGCCTGCCTGCCACCCGGGGGCGGTCTCACACTGGGGAGCCCTGCTCTCCGGCCTCCGGAAATATTACCGGCTCACATCAAACTATTTAAACTGGAAGATCTGTCCTTTAATCTTCAGTCCCATCCAGATCGCCACTCTTTAGAATGCAGCAGCCTAAACATTGCACCGACGGCCAGATAAAGTGAAGCATAACAACTTCCAACGTTGGACTGTCGCGCATTTAAATTGCTCTTTTAATGTTACTACCTCTGAACCGAGGCAAAGCAATGACACTAATGTTAATATCCATTTAATTTTGGTGCAGGATTTAAGCCGAACGGTTGTGGGAGAGCAGAGGGTGCTGTTTGCAGGCCAGAGTGATACCATCATTGTAGACAATCGACTGTAACTGATCATACGCGCTGAAACGAATTGCTTTGCAAAACAACAGTCTCAGAGAACAGGTGACGGATCCGCTCATGGAAATATGCTGCATGGATTTTATACGCATGTTTTAATTTAAAAAAAACATTTGTTAGATAATGTGGTTCGCAGTTTGAGAATGCGCGGCTCAAGAAAGAAGTTAATGATTCCAAGTACTTATCTGTTAGTTGTGCTTAAGTTCTATCGAAACATTAGAAGTGATTAGATTAAGCAAGGACTTCCCATGTCATTAGTTAATACTCCTCTAGTGATTGCTTTCCTTCAGCCTGCAGTAATGTGCGTCGATTCGATAATATATCACTGCACAAAAAATGTCTGCACATTCTCTAAGCGGAATCTGAACCGCGTCTGCATCTAAACATTTGGACTTTGTAAGGTTGGAGACAAATTTAATTTAAAGAGGAGTCGCCCTTTTTCAACCGAAGGAAATGGCGTGTCAGTTACGTCAAGAAAAGATACTGGTTTAAAGATATAAGAAAGAGTGATGGCTCCTGTAACCCCCATTTATTAATCCAAGAGCCTTTGTACGAGAAGACATATTACTGGCCACGCCTATCCCTTTTAAATAAAAGCAGGTTGGGTGACAAACTCGGTTTGACTGATCGGCTGAGATTATTGCTTTAAAAAAAAATACAAACCACGATTAGAATTTGAATAATAAGAGGAAGGCGCTCATTAGATTGTTGTGTAAAATGAGAAAAAATGTCTCGGGGGCTGGTAAATCGTCTTACGTTCAACAGACACAGGCGACAGAATGGGAATTAAATCGCTCGCAGTATTTCCCTGCTCCGACGATTTTAATTCCCCAACATTTCAGTATTTTGGCGTTGCACCTCGTTGAACAAATAATGGAATATCTCGGGGTCATTTGGAGAGCTTATCTATAAATAGTGTAGCGTGATGACAAACTGGGACAAGCAGAATAATACCGTGCAGCTATGTTTTAAAAACATATCCGATATGTTTTTTGTTTGTTTCATTTGAAAATAATACACACCGTTTCTGTGCATTACATTCTATTACATCAGAAAACATGCCTAGAACCTTTTCTGAAGTAGGGTCTCGACCCGAAACGTCACCCATTCCTTCTCTCCAGAGATGCTGCCTGTCCCGCTGAGTTACTCCTGCTTCTAGTGTCTATCTTCTTTTCATTCTCTCTATTGTTCATGTAATGTGGAATATTTTATATTAAAGTGTTCTGTAATATAACAGCACTGCTACTAAATTCGTCATCTATGTGGTAGTTTGAGAATTTTAATTCAGTTTTAAACATTTGTATTAACGCAACACTGCCGCTAATGCCCTCCAGGAAAGAAAACTACGGTTCGTGGAATTATATAACATTAAATAAGCACTAATGGGAAACATTACTTGTTATGTTTCCAATAATTATTTAATGCTGCCACTTGTTCGTAGCATGGAATTATTAATTTCTTTAATGATTAATGTGTATTGGTAGAGGACTGATGTGATTGCAAGTTTAGTTTAGTTTTTAGCTGAGTTTATTGTCATGTGTACCGAGGTATCAATGCGACTTTCTGTGCATTATTTATATTGCGAACCATGTACATTAAATATATATATATATATGCGTGTCTGTGTGTGGATGTCTCTTCGTTGCTTAACAACAACCCATCACAACACAAAGTAAATGACTGCACTGAGGGTTAGACGCACGATTGCATCTGTTTATACTCGTGAAAACAAATTGATGCTTTGAAATTCGGAAAGTCGAAGGTTCAGAAGTCAGTCCATTTGTTTTCTGACTAATAAGACTGCATTTTTTTAAACTCGAAAACAGAGATCCCTCACGGCAAACACAGAATGAGATGGTTACTTGAAAGAGGTGATTGAACAAAGAATAATTATGAAATTATACTGTTTATTTGGCCGCGTTTGCCACAGTTGAAGTCTGCTCAATGGAGCTCACACAGTCCCGAAATAAAAGTTTGGCTAAATGTGAATGAAGTCGGGATGCACGGTATAAATTGAGAAAAGTTGGATTCGTCCATTAAAATAACATTTACACGGTAATTGGGTAGTTGTGGTCACATTTTCACCGAATTATCAACGTGTTCCTCTCAGGAGGAAGCGAAGCGAGGCTGCGTTTGCCAAGACACAAAGAGTTGACGGAGATTCGGTGTCTACCGCTGCATCAAGAATCAAGTACTCACCGGCTGAGCTACCGGAGTTAGTTGTTCACAATGACACAAGAGAATGCAAATGCTGAATGATTGTAAACTCAGCACAGACCAGAACATTCACATCGACTTACTCTTGAGAACAATAACTTTTTTTTACGACCAGGAATCCTAATATTACAGCCCTTTAAAAAAAACTTCGAGATTCTTCAACTTATTTTTGCGAGTTGAATTTGTTGAGATATTATCGCATTTTATGTCCAACTATTAAGAAGGTGACCAAGCTTCGGATCGTTAGACGGCTACCAGCCTCTTTTTTTTTTTAAACCAGTTTCATTTATTTTTAATACATTTGTTATGCCGAACAATGTTACGTTCTGTGCGTTGTTATTATTTAGCTTGACCATTGGATATAATCGCGCCTTTATTCCGCTGCATTCCACACCAAGTCTCTCTATACCGTTTACACTGAGCCTCTCCTGTTGCAAAGATGTTTCCTTATTTAATTACCGCATCTCTCCCACTTCTGTTGGAAGGCAAGTTCCACCCGTGTGGTTGACATCTCGGACACAGTCTGATCGAAGTGCTGTTTAATCCTGCCATTTTTTCGCCCTTGCGTAATTTTACTTGGCTCAGTTTAAAAGAAAACTTTTCAAGCAATCTTGAGACCGTGTCTTCTTGACTGTCGGAGTCTGCAATTTCACACGGCTGCAAATCTCTGTGGGACTGCTTTATAATAATCTTGCCCGTTGATTTGAAATCCAGATGTGCGCTTCTGAGATGTTAGGAAAGTTCTGCATCTCTATGGAGTTTATATGATGCTTTGTATATTTTTTTGTGGCGAGGGGTGTTGGTGTTCGTGGGAGCGGGGGGCAAGAGGAAACCGGAAAGTGAAGACGAGAAGGCAGACGCTACATATTAATTCCTGTAGAAATCCTCTCAAAACGGAATTATTTACACGGGATCGTCTCATGAATATAGTTAGCATTCCACGCTTCCAAAATAGCAGCCGAATCGGCGTGTGTTTCTAAATTCTGGAATATTTAGCCTGAAAGCAATTAATTGTCACTTTCACAAATTTGGGAGTAGCCCTTAATGTTGGTTTCCGTACTGCTGTGGACCGGCGCAGAAGGTGCATTGAATTGTCTGAAGGCGGAGGCAGATACGAAGGGAAATTCCACCCATTCCTGTTTTTGCCGAACACTTTAGGTGCACTTTAAATTGTCCTAGAAACTGGGCGAAGGAAGTCCACTGCAGCACGCATGTTACCTTGTAAGGGATTTGTTTGTCACCTCAGGTCATTATGTTCCTTCAACATCCCCCATTGTCCCCGACTATCCTGTTTTCTCAGTGCCCGAGAACGAAGTCTGCAGATAATGCACCGAAGATAAACGCTCCGTAAACATTTTACCCTTATAATGTATTTAGAAATGTTCTCAAAATCTGCCTGGACCAATTGGCTAGAGCTTTGATGGACATTTTCAAACTCTCACTATTGTCATGGAGGTCTACCTGTTTTAAGTCCATGGAGACACAGGAACAGAACTAGGTTCATCCAGTCTGCTCCACCATTCAATCATGACTGATCCATTTCCCCTCTCAACCCCATTCTCTTATCTTCTCCCAGTAACCTTTGATGGCTTTACTAATTAATTTTATAGATTCACCATCCACTGGCTATATAAATTCCTTCTCATCTCCATTCAAGATGAAACATTTTTGGTTGTAAAAGGATATCCATGATATCCAAGAAGAGCAAGGTGACATGCCTCTACCATTGGCAGACCCATGGCATTCACGTCCATTTGAAGAGCTTCAAGAGTTTGGTTGGCACAGTGGTAGAGCTGCTGCCTCACAGTGCCAGAGACCGAGGTTCGATCTTGACCTCGGGTGCTATTTGTGTGGAGTTTACACGTTCTCCCTGTGACTACATGGGTTTCCTCCGGGTGTTCTGGTTTCCTCCTACATCCCAAGCAAATGTGGATTTGTAGGTTAATTGCCCATTGTAAATTGCCCTGCTTATGCAGCGGGACAACTAGCATGGATGGGTGATCAATGGTCGGCATGGACTTGGTGGGCCAAAGGTACCTCTTTCCATGCTGCATCTCTAAAAGTGAAACTATCAGCTCAGGAGACCTGAGGGATACTGCTTACTCCCCTGCTTTATTTCCTCTATCCCCGTGATCGTGTAACCAGACGCACCCCCAACACCATCTTTAAATTTGTTAGCAATACTACCATCATTGGGTGAGTAACCAATAACTGTGAGTCAGTGTACAAGAGGGAGATGATAATCTAGTTGAGTAATGCTAGAATGACAAACTTTCTCTAAGCGTCAGCTAGATCAAGAAGCTAATTGTTGACTTCAGATAGGGAAAGCTGAGGGACCATGCATCTTTCGTTAGCAGGATGTTGGTGGAGAGAGGCAACAGCTTCCAGTTCTTGATTGTACACATCTATGATGACCTGATTGATGCAATTACATGCCCACATTGACACAATCGCAAAGAAAGCTCACCAATGCCTCTTTCTGACAATCACCAAGGTGCAGAGTTAAGTAGGGTAACAGCCGCAGGGAAGAAGCTGTTCCTGAACCTGCTGGTCCTGGAACGGAGAGACCTGTAGCGCCTCCCAAATGGGAGGAGGGTAAACAGTCTGTGGTTGGGGCAGTTGTTGATGATGCAGCGCGCCCTTCGCAGACATCGCTTGCTCTGGACAGACTCAATGGAGGGGAGTGAGGAACCGGTGATGCATTTGGGCAGTATTCACCACCCTCTGCAGTGCTTTCCGGTCGGAGACAGAGCAGTTGCCATACCATACTGTGATACAGTTAGTAAGGATGCTCTCGATGGTGCAGCGGTAGATCTACAGGATGTCCTGCCTCAAGTAGGCAACTAATATCATTAAAGAGTCACACCACCCTGGCCATGCTCCCTTCTCACAGTGACAATCAGTAAGACATTGCAGAAACCTGAGAACTGTTACATCCAGGTTCAAGAACAGCTTCTTCCCATCAGGTTCTTGAAACATCCTGTGCAACCCTAACCACAAGCCTCTCTCAGCCCTGACCCACTATAGACTTTGCTCCACTTTATTTGCTTGACATATTTTGCTTTTTTGCACTTTCACAGTCTGGTTGACTTAGAATAATTAGTCATTTATTGTATGTACATTGTTGTCGTTGTTGCATCTAATGTGACTATAAATTTGAATCAAGTGAGACTTTCACTGTCTGGTTCATATCCGGTGTATTTGACAAATAAACTCTCTTGTACAACCACTCTTGAATGCACTGAGCCTTTGTTGTGTTCAATAAATCACTGCATTCAGACAACAGTTTTGATTCACTCAGTAATTTAGTACACTACTAAATAAGACACATACACTCATGTATCCCTGCCCAATGCACTCGCAAACCCCTAGTACACAGCAGAGCACCCCGCAGGGTGTTATGTTCAAGATCACCTGACACCGTTCGCGATGCGGTCCAAGGCTGAGGTTCTCTCACTGAAAAGATGCCCAACACCAATCTTATCAGAGCAGACCACGCCACAGCCCCCTCCCCGAGTCAATCTTAAGCCCCCCATGTCTGCAACGTTTCTGCACCACTAGCGGCTGGGGGCGCGGGTGGTCAACCCAACTGTTATTGGTGTTTTGCTCGGCTCGCCCAGACATTATTAACCATTGTTTGGGAGCATCTAGTCAAACATTGCTGTGTTTTGTTCGCCAATGCAGCCTTTCTGATGCACTGATCGCAGGTGTGAGGAGATAAACATGTTTTCGTAGACCCTGGAATACACGGCTGCTAATTTTGTTGATATCTCCATTTCACATTTTAGCTGAAATTGTCAGTTTAACCTTACACTGCAACCTTCGGATGAACTGCTCTTCGAATATCCCCATCGAAGTACTATGTAAAGAGACTTACTGATATAAAGTCAATATAGTCCGATAGTTTAGTGAGTTTCCTTGGCTGGAGGTTAGAAACAAATTAGTTACAGATGATGTTACTACTTGTTTCAGATGCAAAATATTTACATTTTTGGCACCACTTCTCACTCGAATGTCGATGGTTTCTTTTTTGATCTTTTTCAAATATATCAATTCCTCTATTTTAACAAATGTACAGGTGTCAACTATTATTTAAGAATGCTTCTGTGAAGCATCCTGAAGTGGTTTAATATGTAAAAGCCATTGCATGTTATTATTATGTTAATTTTTTACAAGCCTCAAAAAATTCTGTTATTTGTTTGGCCTCATGGAATATGCAATTTGCAAACTCTGACAGTTGAACCCAGATAGTGAATATAAACCCTGTTGTTTCACTCTCATTGGGGAGCAGGTTAATTCCCCTGCCCCACTTAGGAAACCTGAACGGAAACCTCTGGAGACTTTGCACCCCACCCAAGGTTTCCGTGCGGTTCCCGGAGGTTTTTGTCAGTCTTACCTTCCACTACCTGCAACCTCCGGCAACCATCTTCAACTAGCATCGCAACCGGCTTCGACTAAAAAAAGTACCGATTTTTAAAACAGCAACCTATTTTTAGTCGCTGTTACATATGCTACATATTCATTGTAGCAGTCCCAACCTCCTGCACTACTTTGCACTACTTTGTATCAGGCACACTCACCACACACACACACACTGTGATTAGGTATGTAAGCACTTTTCAGTATCACTACGCCACACAGGCAAAGGAGCTGATTAAAGGAGTAAATTAAGGCAACTGAAACAACCTGAATTGTGTCGTTATTATCAGGAAATCAAACCCGAAGACACAACATGGTGGCAGCGGTGACTTTCGAGTAAAAACCCGCGCTATTGTGAATCGCTATTGTGAATTAGGAACAGCGGCTGCAGAGAAATTGATTTTTTTTGTGCACCCGCCTAACAACACAAGATGGCGGCCTCCACAGCAGCAATGAGCCTCCACCCTATGATGAACTGGGACGCCGATGATGTGGTGGAGGCGTTCAAGAAATTCAAACAAAAGAGCCAGCTGGCATTCAAAAGCTTCCTGAAAGGAACTGCAGATGAAGAGAAGGTCAGTTATATTTTACTATGGCTCGGGGAGAAGGGTCTAGACATTTTTAACAGTTGGAGCTTAACAGAGCCCGACTGCAATAATCCGGGAATAGTCCTTGAAAGGTTTGCGAACCATATGGAGCCCAAATCAAACCACAGAATCCATCGGTATGAGTTCCAAGGGCTAAGACAAGACCCACAAGAAACAACCGACACTTTCCTGTCGAGACTAAGGAACGTGGCCAAGAAATGCAGATTTGGTGATGAAGATGACAGAATTGTCGACCAGCTAATATGGGGGTGCGCCCACCAAGAGGTCCAAAAGTCCCTAATAGGGAAAGACACCCTCAACCTAAAAGACGCCGTAGATGCTGCCAGAGCTTTCGAAGCCACAAGGAAACAAATGTCCTCCCTCTGCCTTCAAGTTGGCTCATCTCAGAGCAGCACCAGAGTGAATATAGACGCTCTCTCAAAACGTGACCCTGGCTCCACCTTAAAGGCTCCAAAGCAGACATTTTCTAGGCATGCAAACAAACAAGCAAGCCAAAGAAGCTGCTGGAACTGCGGTACAGAGCATGCATTTGATGATCGCAGGGAGTGTCCAGCATACGGGACTACCTGCAACTCCTGTGGGAGGCCTAACCACTGGAAGAAAATGTGTAGGTCAACAAAATCATACAGCACCAAGCCAAAGCAGCAATGGTCAAAGAACGATAGAAATACGAGAAGGAAACAAATACACGCACACGTCCAACAGGAAGAGGAGATAACCTCAGATACCTCTGAGGAAGAATTCCTTGCCGTTGGGACCATTGACGTCCACGAAATGGGAAACAACAAACCACATAGCAACAGAGATGAAGCATATACTATAATACAACTACAGAAAAAAGTGGGAAAGAAAAGAACAACGATTAATCTAAGGCTCAAAATTGATACTGGAGCCCAGAGCAATATCTTACCAGTCAATCTTTACGGAAAGATATTCCCTGAACACATGACAAAAGATGGCAGCGTCAGGAAAGGAATCCTTAGAAGTAGCGATGTAGTCCTAGCTGCATACGGAGGTTCCATAATCCCACAGCTAGGCAAAACAATCATAGCAGGAACATACAAAGGGAAAGAAGTGAAATGCCCCTTCTACATCACTAAATCGAAAGGACCTGCTATTCTCGGCCTGGACACGTGCCAAAGACTGAAGATTGTGTCAATCAACCATGAAATCAAGACAAACTCCTGCAGAATTGACAGAAACATACCCATCAAAAACCGGCCGCCCATCAGGAACAAAGAAGAATTGATGGACATGTACCCAGAGTGTTTTGACGATACCGTTGGTTGTTTTGAGGAATACGAATACCATATCACAGTAGACCCCAGTGTGAAACCAGTGATCCACCCACCCCGCCGTGTTCCCCTTGAACTGAAAGAGAGGCTAAGGGAACAACTAAACGAAATGGAAGAAAAGGGCATCATCACAGCAATAACTAAACCAACTGATTGGGTAAATTCAATTGTTATCAAAGAAAAGCCAAACGGAAAACTAAGGATATGCCTTGATCCCAGGGATCTGAACAATGCATTGAAGTGCGACCATTATCCAACTCCAACCCTTGAAGAGATCACACCAGCACTGGCCGGTTCCAAGGTGTTCAGCAAGCTGGATGCTAGCAATGGATATTGGAACATCAAAATAGACCGGAAGTCATCAATGCTCACCACTTTCAACACGCCATTTGGCAGATTCAGATTCAACAGGCTCCCATTCGGGCTGAAGGTGAGTCAAGATGTCTTCCAGCGGAAAATAGATGAAACATACAAAGGCTGTAAAGGGGCAATCGGGATAGCAGATGATATCCAAGTATACGGCAGAGATGAAAACACGCATGATTACAACCTCCATGAGGCTATGGAAAAAACTCGAAGAGCCGGCATAAAGCTCAATGCAGACAAATGCATAATCAAAGAAAGGGAGTGCAAATTCTTTGGACTGATTTACTCTGCAGAAGGAGTGAAACCGGACCCTACAAAAGTGGATGCTATCAACCACATGGAGGAACCCAAAGACAAGAAACAGCTAAGAAGTTTCCTAGGGCTCATACAATACATGGGAGTCTTCATACCTAAGCTTGCTAATCACACAGCAAATCTCCGTGAATTGATGAAAGACGACGCTGAATTTGATTGGTGTGCCTCACATAGCCAAGATTTTGGGAAATTAAAACAACTCATCAGCAAAGAAACGATCCTGCAGTACTATGACAGACAGAAACCTGTAACACTCCAAGTTGATGCCTCCATGAGAGGAGTTGGAGCAGTACTGATACAAAATGGCCGACCTATTGCGTATGCATCCAAAGCACTCACTCCTACAGAATCAAGGTACGCAAACATAGAGAGAGAACTCTTAGCAGTAGTCTATGGCTGCGAGAAATTTCACACTTACCTATATGGAAGGTATTTCGACATTGAAACAGACCACCGCCCTCTAGAACAAATCGGAAAAAAAAAACCTCACCAAAGCACCAGCCAGACTACAGAGACTATTACTGAGGCTACAGGACTACGACTACAACATCAGATACAAGCCAGGAAAAGACCTGCTGCTAGCTGACGCCCTATCCAGACTATCAACACATGACAAACAAGAGATGGAAGGGCTGAGCATAAAGATCCACCACATTGTGAGTGTGACAAGCGTGAAGCTGGAACAGATCAAAGAGGAAACAGCCAGAGATGAAGAACTCCAGCTCCTCACCCAAATGGTAATACAGGGGTGGCCAGAAAAGAGACAACAAGTTCAGCCTATCCTCCGCGAATACTGGACCATCCGTGATGATATTTCGGTAGAGAATGGAGTCCTGATGGCCGGATCACGAATCATCATACCCAAGTCCATGAAAAAAGAAATCCTCGAAAAAATCCACCAGGGACACTTAGGAATGGAAAAGTGCAGACTCCGTGCTAAATCCGCTGTGTACTGGATAGGCATGTACAAGGACATAGAAAAGCTGGTATCTACATGCCACATATGCCAAAAATACAGGAATTCACAACAGAAGGAGGAAATGACACCCAGTGATATCCCAAGCCGGCCATGGCAAACCATCGGAGCAGACCTGTTCACAGAGAACCAGCAATGGTATTTGATTATGGCCTGCTACTACTCCAAATTCCCATTTGTGAGAAACATAAAGGACTTGAAAGCTAAAACAATTGTGTCAATTGTTAGAGGGTTGTTTGCAGAGCAAGGAATACCTGAGCAGATCGTATGTGACAATGGAACCCAATTCACATCTCGGGAATTCAGAGAGCTGGCCACCGAATACGGGTTCAAAATCACAACATCTTCACCACATTACCCAAAGGGCCATGGGTTTATTGAAAGGCAAGTACAGACAGCCAAGAAAACACTAATAAAATGCCGAGAGGCAAAGGAGGATCCAAACCTGGCACTTTTATCCTTACGGGCAACTCCACTAAAGGCTGACATGAAGTCTCCTGCAGAAATGCTAAATGGCAGGAAATACAAAACCACCCTGCCAAGCAAAATCCAACCCCCTATCGACCAAGAAGAAACAAGGGCAAAATTGGCAGCTGCCCAGGAGGAGGGGCTGAAACAATACAACAAAAATGCACAGTACTTGCCAGAACTATTTCAAGGCCAAAACGTACATGCTCAGGATCCAACAACAAAGAAATGGACCCCAGCACAAATCACCAACAGGGCTGGAACCCCAAAATCATACATCATAGAGACAGAACCGGGCAGGCAGTTGAGACGAAACAGAATTCACATCCGCCCGACACCTGAAATGTCAACACCTGCAACTTCAAAGACAACACCAGCAACTCCTAGGACACCACCCACAGCAGCAGCAACACCTGCCATTGATGACAACACATTCTCACAAACTGCTACCAGTGAGTCATATAGTCAACCAGCACCAACCAATGGCCAGGAAACAACTCAACAAGTTACCAATACATCGAGTGCAACACTGCAGGCAACAACCAGATCTACTAGATCCAGGAGCAACATCTTACCCCCAGCGCGTTATCGCTAGCACTGGAAGGGACAAGTCACGCCAAGACATGACTCTTGACTGGCTACGCACTACCTGAAAGAAAACAAGCTGCCATTATATATTTTGTTGTGTAGTATAGTAGAAAGCAGAATGCCATGAATGTGGGCAGAATAATCCCACGGTATCTGCTACAGGATTGCCACCCTCGCTCTGGCAATCCTCTAGTGTCACTAATTTTTGTTCCTTTCTTTTGAGAAGGGGGGATGTTACATATGCTACATATTCATTGTAGCAGTCCCAACCTCCTGCACTACTTTGCACTACTTTGTATCAGGCACACTCACCACACACACACACACTGTGATTAGGTATGTAAGCACTTTTCAGTATCACTACGCCACACAGGCAAAGGAGCTGATTAAAGGAGTAAATTAAGGCAACTGAAACAACCTGAATTGTGTCGTTATTATCAGGAAATCAAACCCGAAGACACAACAGTCGCGTTTTGAATTTTTTGAAATAATCGCCGGAACATAGAAGAAGCGGACACCACTTTCGACCATTAGGGAACCTCCGGGAACCATACGGAAACTTTGGGTGGGGCGCAAAGTCACCAGAGGTTTCCGTTCAGGTTTCCTAAGTGGGACAGGGGCATAACTTTCTACACATGATGAAGTCCAAGCCCTGAAAATTCAATTTCTCTGGTCACTAAAACTGAGAAATGGACACTCCGCAGTGGCACAGCTAGTAGAACTGCTGCCTCACAGTGCCAGAGATCTGGGTTTGATCCTGACCTCGGGTGCTGTCTGTGTGGAGTTTGCATGGTCTTACTGTGACAATGTAGGTTTCCTCCAGGTGCACAAGTTCGCTCCCACATCCCAAAGACTTGCATGTTTGCAGATTAATTGGCCGCTGTAAAATTGCCCCAGGTGTGTTGTGAATGAGAAAGTGGAATAGCGTAGAATGGGTGATCGATGGTCGGCGCGAACCCAGTGGACTGAAGGGGCCTGTTTCCATGCTATCTCTAAACTAAACTGAATGTAAGTTTTGCATGCACATTGAGCATTGCATAAATGATGAGGGGTTGGGTGGGCATTCTTAGGATTATATGAACTATTCAACGTACATGAGGAATCCTGGGCAAGGTTGGCATTTATTAACCTGTCTACTTGCCCGCAGGCTAAAAATGGTGGTAGTTCTTCTTGAATCTATACACTTCAATATCCAGTTGGAGTGTGACTTAGAAAATAAGCTTCAAGGGAGTGGTGTTGCCTACCATCTAATACTCTTTCCTTTTGAGGGATTGCGAGGTGATTCACCATCATTACTTGGAAAAAACTCTGGCCCAAATTATTATACTATTAAGAGCCATTGGCATGCAAAGTTTTGTGCCTGTGCAGTGCTGATATGCTCACAATTATGCGTGTACAGTTAATAATCATCCTCTCAGACAACATCATAATCTTGGGTGCTTATGGAGCATAGTCTATTACACATTTTGTCCATGTTGTTACATAATTAGAATCATAATCATTGGGTGATACAGCATGAAAACAGGCCCATCTTGCCCACACCAGCCAACATGTCACAGCTATTCTAGTCCCACCTACCTATGCTTGGTCCATATCCCTTCAAACCTGCCCTATCCATGTACCTGTCCAACTCTTTTGCAAACTAGAAATTAGTAATGTTAAAGTATTATAAGCAATGTGTAACACACATCAAATGCCTGCATTTTGTTGTCTCTGTACTGTACACTGCACAATGACAATAAAGTTTGAATCTGAATCAGAATCTGATGCCTGATTCACAGTGAATCAATCAGCAGAAAACTACAGCATTTCTTACCAGTATCATAAATATGTAAAATCTGTTATATATGTGCTTCATAAAGAATATTAAAATGTTGCAAAGTGCTTACAAGATAATTTGAAATACCAAGTTAATGGATATTTTAAATAGAGTATTTTTGGTTAATTAATTTAATATATTAAATTCAAAGTGTCATTATTGCAAGCATGGTTTAAATATATTAGGAAACAAATAAGCTACTAAACCAGACGGGATTAGATAATTCAATTGCAATCTGTAAACAATTAATATGAATTCTATTTAGATACCAAATGTTAAATGCACTGTTTTATTCATAGCAGAAATCTGAGCATAATTTATTTAACGTGGCTGCAGTGAGAGTGTAAGTTCATCTGTGCTACTGCTGGTATAAGCAAATATAAAGAGACATATTTATAAACAAATCATCCCTTATTGATGGTAATACCAGCTAATTGACAACAGTGTATGGTACAACAAAGTACCACATTCGTGGCACCCTTGGTTCTTAAAGAAATCATACACTTACGAACATTGCCACTCCTTCCCTTCTGAAAAGGAAACAAATATAGAACAACCATGAATGACTGACGTATATAGTTACACATTACAGAGGTACCCTGCTCACAGAGCATTGATCCCCTCTGGTACTCCTGACATTGGGAAAATAATGTTCCTAAAAAATTTGGAAAATTCGTAACAGAATAAAAAATGTCAAAAATTACCAATTGATGCGTTTGCCAGCTTGCAGAATATGGTCATGTTGGCCACGTTTACTCAACTAATCCCAATACAATATATTAAAGGACACAATGCGCCGCAGTAGCTCGGCAAGTCAGGCAGCATCTCTGGAAAACATGGATAGGAGATGTTTTGGATTGCGACCTTTCTTCATTCTGAGGACCTGAAATGTCATCTATCCATGGTCTCCAGAGATGCTGCTTGGCCTGCTGAGTTACTCCAGCACTTTGTGTTCTTTTGTGTAAACCAGCACTTGCAGTTCCTTGTTTCTATGATACAATACACATATCACTGATGCCCCACCAATGAGAGCACGTTACATTATGAGCCTTTTTGGAGCTGATTCTATTAGCACTCTCATAAGCAGGAAAGCTTCCTGCGTGCTAAGTGAGGTACCAGTGTAGGTTAAATATTGAATATTTCAAATCTAATAATGTTATTGGTCTTTGTAACCTCTAAGATCCCCTTAACATCATTCCTGAAATGTCCACCCCAGGCACCTACAATGCATGTGGACCACTCCTGTTTGTGATTTATCCTGCAGGTCTCCTGTGACTCCTGACCCATGCCTAGTCTAGTGTATCATGGAAACCATGCTGTAACTGAAATCCATGCTCATTCTGGTTTTCATGTTCTTGACCATCATCTTGCGAGCTGTCTGCCAGTATGATTTGTTCTTTGTGAAGCTTTCACCATTTCTTCCCTATGTTCCCCATCTGGTATTTCCACACTTTCTCCATGGTTCATTCTGCACACACTACAGACAAATTACATTTATACCAAGCCAATTAACTTCAAACCTGTACGTCTTTGGAGTGTGGGAGGAAACCGAAGATCTCAGAGAAAACCCACACAGGTCATGGGGAGAATATACAAACTCAGTACAGACAAGCACCCGTAGTCGGGCTTGAACCCGGGACCCGGGGCTCTTAGCACAACTCAACCACTGCGCCACCCTGCCGCCTTACAGACAAAGAGACTCAATAAGACAACATTGAAGCTTGTACGACTTGGGTGGGGAGGGATGGAGAGAGAGGGAATGCAAGGGTTACTTGGTGTTAGATAAATCAATATTCATACCACGGGGTTGTAAGCTGCCCAAGCGAAATATGAGGTGCTGTACCTCCAATTTGCATTTGGGCTCACTAGTTTATAGGCACGTTTATATTCTGGTATCTTTGGCCTGCATTATTAACTGCTGCTGCTCAGTTGTGCAGCATTTTATAAACACTTTGGTAGTTTGTGTAACATTTTGCCCTTTATTGACTGAAAAATCTTCAGGACTCACAATGCCATCTTCTTAAGCATCACTTTGATTGTGATGTCTATCCTAAATACTCCATTGGACATCAAGTCAGCTCTATTAAATAGGTACACAAAATTGCTGGGGAAACTCAGCGGGTGCAGCAGCATCTATGGAGCGAAGGAAATAGGCGACGTTTCGGGCCGAAACCCTTGTCACCTATTTCCTTCGCTCCATAGATGCTGCTGCACCCGCTGAGTTTCCCCAGCAATTTTGTGTACCTTCGATATTCCAGCATCTGCAGTTCCCTTTTGAACAGCTCTATTAAATAGTTTTGCCTGAATTCCCTTATTACCCAGACTATAAGGTTCAGTGCTGTGCCCAATCTGAGAAGATGTTGCCATTGTGTGCACCTATTTGCCAACCATACTCTTTGGTCTCCAGGCAGAATTTTTGACTAACACAGGTATATAACATTTTATGATCCATGTCTAAAACACCTGCCAAACAGAAACATCTGGAATTGTAACCCCCCACACAACAGAGGCAATGGCTGCTTTTTCAATTTACACATTGATTATCTTGCTGTAAAGGCGAGGTTGTGGGAATCTCACACTAATGTTAGCACATGGCCTGAGTCAATAAATGTTGTCTTCCTCTTCCTGCATATCACCATGTTTCCCTTTGCTCTTTCCCCTGCTTGACCCATGATAATGCCATTCACAAACAAAAGCTCCATGGATTCTACATGCAGTCAATGTCTGTGCTTTCTCTCTCTCAATCTCTCTCTGTCTCTCTCTCTGTCTTTCCCCTCCCTCTCCCTCCCTCCTTTCACTCTCTCACCCTCCCTCCCTCCCTCTCTCCCTCTCCCTACCTCCCTCTCTCCCTCCCTTCCTCCCTCCCACTCCCTCCCCCCACTCTCCCTCCCCCTCTCCCCCCCCCCCCCTCCCTCTCTCTCTCTCTCTCTCTCTCTCAAACAGCACCATACACAATATGAATCTAGGTTTACTTTTGTTACTGTTTGCCTAGGCAACAATAATTTATCACCATTCCTTTTACACATTTAACATGCAGTATTGTCCCGTCTTGCAATGTGCCTGGAAACCAGTCAAAAATCTAAATGCGGAAAAAGGTAATGATTACACTTATGTTATTTAAAATAAGGATTAGTCTATATGACAATAACAGACACGTGGCAGTCAGTTTCTGGGAATAATCAATAATCTGGGAATAACAGTAGATTTCAATGTCAGGATCTGATGCAGAACTATATCAAAGACATACCACATGATACACTGAATTGTTAAAGGCACCTTTACACTTGTATGTGCAACAGCAGTGAAGCTGGTGTCCATACAGTGATCACTTAAGTTGGACATGCGAGTGATTCAAGAGACCAGTAGTAGATGAAGGCCAAGATGTTTGAAGGCCCACATCTTGTTCTAGTTTAGTTTAGTTTTGAGAAACAGCGCGGAAACAGGCCCTTTGGCCCATCGGGTCCACACCGACCAGTGATCCCCGCACATTAACACTATCCTGTACACTCGAGACAATTTACATTTATACCAAGCCAATTTACCTACATACCTCTACGTCTTTGGAGTGTGGAAGGAATCTCGGAAAAACCCACAAATTCTGTATAGACAGCATCCGAAGTCCAGATCGAACCTGTGTCTCCGGCGCTGCAAACGCTGTAAGGCAGCAACTCTACCGCTGCGCCACCATTCTAGTTGAGGCTTTCACAGCCAGTGGCATCCAAAGATTCTCTTCTACCTGATTCACTGTTGATGTTCTTGTCTTTATTACAGCTTCACTTGCTGAACCATTTCAAGGCTTGGGACAAACCTGCGCAGTTACTGTGGTGGCTATAGGTGAACCCACCACACTTCACCATATCGACCAGTCATTGCCTACCCCACGCAAGAAGGATGTGAAACTGCGGAGTATTTTGGCTGCATGGCAAAATGGAAAAGGCATCACAAATAAAAATGTCTGAAGAATGTAGGTTTGAGTCTTACTTTGGACTACAAATATATAGTCCCCCATAATCATTGGAAAAAAAATGACATTAAAAATGATTTTTATGTTAATCTTATTTTATATTGTTCCCAGGAACTTTAGTTGATGACAGTCCAACATTCTGGCATACTGTTAGTGCCAGGTATTCCTAACAATAATTTATCACCATTCCTTTTTCACATTTAACATGCAGTATTGTCTCCGTCTTGCGTCGTGCCTGGAAACCTGTCAAAAATCTAAATGTGGAAAAAGGTAATGATTACACTTATGTTATTTAAAATAAGGATTAGTCTATATGACAATAACAGACATGTGGCAGTCAGTTTCTGGGAATAATTCAAATCTGTAGTTTGGTCACAGCTGATAAACCACTTGAGGATTTTTTTCCTGGTTTATGATTTTACCACAGTGAATATGTATGCCTTTTATTTCATTACCTATCGTACACAAGTAACAGTGCACCAAAAAAGGACTCCACGTGCTGGAGTAACTCAGCGATTCTGGAGGGGACATTTCTTCAGACTGTTTCATAGAAACATAGAAACATAGAAAATAGGTGCAGGAGTAGGCCATTCGGCCCTTCGAGCCTGCACCACCATTCAATATGATCATGGCTGATCATCCAACTCAGTATCCTGTACCTGCCTTCTCTCCATACCCCCTGATCCCTTTAGCCACAAGGGTCACATCTAACTCCCTCTTAAATATAGCCAATGAACTGGCCTCAACTAATTTCTGTGGCAGAGAATTCCACAGATTCACCACTCTCTATGTGAAAAAAAAAATTCTCATCTGGGTCCTAAAAGACTTTTCCCTTATCCTTAAATTGTGACCCCTTGTTCTGGACTTCCCCAACATCGGGAACAATCTTCTTGCATCTTGCATTTCGAATCAGTCTGAAGAAGGGTCCCGATCCAAAACGCCACCTGTCCGTATTCTCCAGGGATGTTGCCTGACCCACTGAGTTACTTCAGCACTACGAGTCTTTTTTTTTAAACCAGCCCCTGCAGTTCCTTGTTTCTAATAGTGCAGAGAGAAAATCATACTTTGGCTTTTCCCGGATCCTTTATACATTCATTAAGCTATAGCAACAAACAACCTTGGAAGATATTAAAAAATACTGTAAATCTGAAATATAATCATGGATATGCAGGGAATTAAGGTCTCTCGTTCAGGTAGATGAGATTAGTTTAGCTTGGCATCAAGTTCAATGCAGACATTGTGGGAAGAGGGGCCATTTTCTCCGCTCTAAACAGACAATATTATCGAAACACTTACCAAGTCAGTTAGCAATTGTGGAAATAGAAACAGTTAACATTTCAGGTTTGGAACACTTCATCTGAATGGATCCTGGAACTTAAACATTGACTGTTTCCCTTCCATAGATGCTGTCTGACCTGCTCAGTGTTTCCAACATGTTCTGTTTCTATTCCTAGAACAATATTGCATGGTAACATTTTCCATTACGGTAAGCGAATTCTGACAAGGTGACTTCCAATAATTCTGGTTATATTAATTTATCAGTGAATAGATTCAATGAAACCAAGTGTTTGTTTTTCAAAATGCCAGAAGATGTTTTATCCCCGATCAATAACTATTATGTAGACAATTTATAGGAAATATATATTTCTCTTAATTTATCTCAACTTTCCTGAGGTCTTATATTACTGTTTTCCAAACGTCTAATTTTACTCTCTGCTCATAGTTTCACATATTAATATTAATATTTTTGGACGTTCATGATGTTTATTTTTCCAGTGGTAAAGTGATTTAGACCCTCATTAGTCTGCTATGTCATTATTAAGTCTGTGTCTTATGCTGTGTCTGCGAAATGAAAAAAAAAGAAAAGCTTGGAAGAATGTAGCAAGTCTGTCAATATTTGAAGAGAAACAAAGCAGGTTAATGGTTAGGGCAGGATTCTTGACTAACACTGACAGATGATAGCCAAAAATCTCTTTAGCACAGATCAAAAGCAAGAGAGAAGGGGACAAAGCGGGCATGAGTGGACTGTAGAGATAGAATCATTATTGCAAAGAGGAAGAAAGAAAAGTTTCAGAAAAGCATTTTTCTACATGTTTAATGATGATTTAGTTAAATAGGATCCCTCTCATCATGCGAAAATACAAAACCATTGTTTGCATCAAAGAATAAGAAATCAGTCCAGGAAAGGAATCTAAGAAAATAACTGAAGGAGGATGTTCAGATCAAAGTGACAGAATTTCATATCTTGGAAGTGGTTTATTGATGATCATTTCAGCCTGCCATTGAACAAAATGATGCAGGCTCTGAACAGAGTGATTCAGTTGTTAACACGGTGCTCCCAAGGTATTTATATTTTCTATTAACTGATTTTCATATTTAAGCATTGAAAATCTGATAAAGGCTGTAATTTACAAAGCTTAAATGTAGCTGCACGTCATTCTCAGCTGATATGTCTTTCATATTGTTTGACATTATTGTCTATAACAATGTGTGATACAACACCAATTAAGATTTAATGCAAAAGAAGTGGACAAGCATGTATATCATATTAAATAGAAATAGAAGGTGAGAAAAAGAGTAGAATATAATTCTAGCATTTACTGCAGAAATATTTAGTTTAGTTTAGTTTAGTTTAGTTTAGTTTAGTTTAGTTTAGTTTAGTTTAGTTTAGTTTAGTTTAGTTTAGTTTAGTTTAGTTTAGTTTAGTTTAGTTTAGTTTAGAAATACAGCACAGTAGCAGGCCCTTCAGCCCAACAGGTCCACGTCGACCACATTGGAGACCCTCGGACATGTACCAAGGTACAGTGAAAAGCTTTTGTTGCATGCTAACCAGTCAGCAGAAATACAATACATGATTACAATTGAGCCGTCCACATTGTACAGGTACATGATAAAGGGAATAACGTGAATAGCATTTAGATAAAGCCAGTAAAGTCCGATCAAAGATAGTCCGATGGTCTCCAGTGAGATAGATAGTAGTTCAGGACTGCTCTTTAGTTGGGGTAGGATGGTTCAGTTGCCTGATAACAGCTGGGAAGAAATTGTCCCTGAATCTGGAGGTGTGGGTTTTCACACTTGTACCTTTTGACCATGGGAGAGGGGAGAAGAGGGATTGGCCAGGGTGCGACTCATCCTTGATTATGAGACTGGCCTAGCTGAGGGAGCGTGAGGTATAAATGGAGTCAATGGAATGGAGGTTGGTCTGTATGATGGCCTGGGCTGCGTCCACAATTCTCTGCAAACTCTTGGTGTCTTGGATGTTGCTGTTCCCAAACCATGCTATGTGCATCCCGATAAAATGCTTTCTACAGTGCATCTGTAGAAGTTGGTGAGAGTTGTTGGGGACATACCAACCTTTTAAAGCTTTCTAAGGAAGTAGAGGCATTGATGTGCTTTCTTGGCTGTTGCTTCAATACCAGGAGAGTGGTTCTAGGATTCATTATCAAGACTGCCCTTCACTCTGTCAGGCCAAGAGGATGAGTCCAGAAATAGTTCTACATATTTAGTTACATACTGCTATTCAAATTTCTTCTCAGTATTCTATACAATAGACAATAGACAATAGACTATAGACAATAAGTGCAGGAATAGGCCATTCGGCCCTTCGAACCAGCACCACCATTCAATGTGATCATGGCTGATCATCCCCAATCAGTAATCCCGTTCCTGCCTTCTCCCCATATCCCCTGACTCCGCTATCTTTAAGAGCCCTATCTAGCTCTCTCTTGAAAGTATCCAGAGAACCGGCCTCCACCGCCCTCTGAGGCAGAGAACTGTATTAACAAGGGTTAATATTGGACCAGGACGATGGGATATGTTGAAAACTCCATCATATCTTTGCAGTTTTGCCTCTAATTTTTGATGATTGTTCAAGCATGGACTTATTTAACGTGGTGGCTGGTCCATACAACATATCTCATGGAGCTGGTGCTGACTCGAAGGTGCTGGCTCGAAGGGCCGAATGGCCTACTCCTGCACCTATTGTCTATTGAGCCCATTTGAGTAGATTGTGAACTTCTAGCAGTTGTGCCTCACTTCAGCTGACCATTGAATCTGTCGTAAATTAGACCCAACGCAGATGCAATTGCTCCACTCATTTGACTTTGAATGCGTTTGAAATTCAGAGACATTGAGAAACAAGCAAAGTCCTTGATCAGTTCGACAATTAACTAAATCCTTGAGTATATGGCTTTGCAGGTATGAAGATTGTTCTATCTATTTAATGGTTGGGACAGTTTCCACCCTGCCTTTGTGATTTATTAACCTTGTGGAAAGCTCTGCATATCCAGAGCTGAATATTGTAGGATTAGGGCTACATTACCAGCAAGTTAACACTGGAAGATCTGCAACAGTTAAGTGCTGACTACATAGGTCTTCTGGCAGTGTGGGTAGCTGACCATTGACAGCAAAACATGGTCCTTATAATCTCACCTGCAGGGTTCAGAAAGGTAGAATCTCATTAGTATCACAGGCAATTATGTTAAGAATTAAATAATGCTGCTTGCGCAATGTGGCTTATGCATGTATATTTTAAAGCATTGTGTGCAACTTCCGTTTGGAGCTATTTCTTTTTTCCTATATATATTTACTGACAACAGCATGGAGGGAGGCCATTCAGCCCACCAGGTCACATCCCAGCAGAGCAATTCCGTAAATCTTATTGCAGTCTTTTGTCTTAAAGCCCAAGCTTGAAAGGTTTCAGAGGAGATTCACGAGGATGTTGCCAGGACTAGATGGTGTGAGCTATAGGGAGAGGTTAAGTAGGCTGGGTCTCTATTTCATGGAGCGTAGGAGGGCGAGGGGAGATCTTACAGAGATGTACAAAATCATGAGAGGAATAGATCGGGTAGATGCAGAGTATTTTGCTCAGAGTAGAGGAATCGAGGACCAGAGGACATAGGTTCAAGGTGAAGGGGAAAAGATTTAATAGGAATCCGAGGGGTAACTTTTTTACCCAGAAGGTGGTGGGTGTATGGAACAAGCTGCCAGAGGAGGTAGTTGAGGCTGGGACTATCCCATCATTTGAGAAACAGTTGGACAGGTACTTGGATTGGACAGGTTTGGAGGGTTATGGACCAAGCGCAGGCAAGTGGGACTAGGGTAGCTGGGACATTGTTGGCCAGTGTGGGCGAATTGGGCCGAAGGGCCTGTTTCCACATGGTAGAAATCAGAGTACCCAGTAGAAACATTTAGAGTCACAAGGAAGTGATCAAGAGCCATACTCACTGTATGAATCAGCATTGAACTAGGTTCCCTGGAACACTTAAGTGGCAGTAGTAAACACTGTTGATAGACACAAAAATCTGGAGTAACTCAGTGCACCAGGCAGCATCTCTGGAGCGAAGGAATGGGTGACGTTTCGGGTCGAGACCCTTCTTCAGACAAATCTCGGTCTACTCCTGCACCACTAAAATGATTTCCATGTACCTCGACTCCATCCTATCCCCCCTGGACCAATCTCTCCCGACCTATGTCCAAGATACCTCACATGCCCTTTGTCTCTTAAAGACGTCACCCTTTCCTTCTCTCCAGAGATTCCACCTGCCCCTCTGAGTTACTCCAGCTTTTTGTATTAAACTTCGGTTTAAACCAGCATCTGTAATTCTTTCCTACATATTAAACACTGTGTCACCTTGCCGCCCATGGGTAGGATTGCTCCATTCCTTGAACTCAGGATTGGCAAGAATGATGGATTACAGACATTGATCTGCTCTCTTGTGGAATCGAGCACCAACATATTTAGTGAAGAATATTTATTGCCTTCAGCAGAGGAATAATTAGAGTAATGTTCAGGGTCTTTTGTTAAGATTGAAGCCGTTCTGGTTGCAAAGAAGCAGTGGAGCCTCAATAATTAACCCTAAAGGTGAATTTGGGTCCAAATTTTGTGCATTGTTTTTTTTTACTTTGTTATTGAAACAATTAGAAATATTTTTAAAATAGGGCAGAATAAACTTTAAATGGATCTAGAATTATTAATTCCAGAATTATGTTATGGATCTTGATGAGTGTTTTGAAAGTGCAGTTCAGCTGTTCCTGTTACTATTCTGTACATAAACAAATTTGTGAGCTTAAAGAATTAACATGGCAATCTCAGAGTCTTGTGAATCCGAGTATTAGATTCTCTTTGGTTGATTTTGAGGAAAATCATTAGACAAATACATAGTTGAAGTCACGCCAGCTACAGACCTGAGAGGATTCACTCATCAACCTTGTTATCTCAAAATACAACTGTCTCATGGTGACCTTTTATCAGCGATTGATGGACAGTGTCTGTGAATTCCAATAATGCAGGAACTGTGGAATGAATTGCTGTAAAACCTCACTGGTTGATATTCAGTATTTTGAGGCTGTTTTGTTGCTCTGGACTTTGGGTCATTTTGCTTCAACTGTTGACTTGCTACTGGAGATAGAAGCATCACTAAAAATGAGTTATGATACAAGTTTGTAGTTATTCTGTGCACAGGCAACTTTTATGAGGCTTCTTCAAAATGTTGTGAACTTGTATTCCAGAAATAATTACAGTGTCTCACGGAGTGTCAATGCTGTGCAGATCCACTTTACTGGACAGACACAAAAAGCTGGAGTAACTCAGCAGGTCAGACGGCATCTCTGGAGAAAAGGAATAGGCGACGTTTTGGGTCAAGACCCTTCTTCAGACCCAGGTGTCTTACAAGAGTCAGAAGGAGAAAGGGGCATGATCATGATCATGCATCACTGCCCTGTGCATCACTCTTTAAACAGGAGGAAGGATTGAAACTGAGCATAGTCTCTTTGGAGCAGAAAGTGAAAGACAACACAAAAGTGGGGAAGGCTCCAGGTTTAGCTTAGTTTAGAGCTGCAGTATGAAACTATCCCGCTGAGCCCAATGCTGATCATCGATCACCCATTCCCACTGGTTCATAAGATCATAAGATCATAAAACATAGGAGAAGAATTAGGAAATACTAGACTGTGGAGCCTGTTGGGCCCCAGCTTCATACGGGAGGGCTGGCCCCCCAAAGCAATATTCCACTATTCCAATATTGGTGGCCAGTGGGGGGGGGGGGGGGCTTTCTGGAGCGCTAGTATGGGTATTGTTGGCTGAAGGGAATGGTTTCCAGAGGGCTAGTATGGACATTGTGGGCCGAATGGATTCTTGGGTTGGCGGCTCAGTCACTCAAGCCTGGTGTGCGGGCAGCTCACTCACTCACAGCTGGTGGGCTGGCAGTTGACTCATGGCTATTCCTTGAAATTCCATTTTAAGCACAGTGCAAGGCCACCAAATTCAAGCGCAGTTTCCTACCATTGCAAGCAAGGTGCAAGGCCACCATACTCAAGTGCAGTTTCATACCATTGCAAGCAAGGTGCAAGGCCACCATACTCAAGTGCAGTTTCATACCATTTCAAGCAGGGTGCAAGGCCACCAAACTCAAGTGCAGTTTCTTACCATTTCAAGCAGGGTGCAAGGCCGCCAAACTCAAGT